>NC_133647.1:57822839-58182857 GCF_009905375.1 Apium graveolens
TACCGCACCAGTGCCTTCGTCGTAGTGGGAGGGTTGTTCAACAGCCTGATAGATTGCTGTTTATGGGAGTCTTCAGACTTGGTCCCCTGGTGAACATGATGATGATCCCCGTACATACGAAGAGGCAGTACAAGACAAGATGCAGATCTTTGGGCAAAGGCGATGGAATCTGAGATAGAATCATGTATTCCTAATCAGGTCTGGGAGCTCGTGGAACCACCCAAAGGATAAACCTATTAGATGTAAGTGGTCTACAAGAAAAGAGGGATTAGATAAAAGGTGAAAGCCTGGAAGCAAGACTTGTTGCGAAGGGTATACTCAGAAATAGGTATCGATATGAGGAAACCTTTTCACCGGTATTCAGCTTAAGTCAATCCGTATTCTTTTCTATCAGCTCATCTCGATTATGAGATTTTGGCAAATGGATGTCAAGACAGCTTTTCTTAATGTGAAGTCTTGAGAAACTATCTATATGCAGCAACCAAAGGATTCATTAAGGAAGGCCAAGAGCATCTGGTATGTAAGATTAAGAGGTCTATTTATGGACTTAAACAAGCTTCTAGAGACTGGAATATTCATTTTGATCAGCAGTCCAGTCATATGGATTTGATCAAAGTCCAAGCAATCGTGCGTGTATAAGAGAAGTGAAGGTAATGCAGTGGTTTTTCTAGTACTATATGTAGATGATATTTTACTCATTGGAACAATGTTGAGATGTTGTCATCAGTAAAGGCATGGTTTTTCAAACAATTTGACATGGAGGACTTAGGTGAAGCGGCATACATCCTTGGGATCAAAGTTATAAGGGATCGTAAGAAAAGGATGTTGGCTTTATCTCAAGAGCCCTACATTGATGAAGTATTAGCTCGTTTTAACATGCAGAACTCCAAGAAGGTTTTTTACCTTTTAAGCATGGAGTTGCTCTATCTAAGAAGCAGTGTCCTTCGACACCTAAGGATATAGAGAGCATGAAAGCAGTTCCTTATGCTTCACATGTGGAAGCTTAATGTATGCTATGTTATGTACGAGGCCTGACATCTGCTTTGTGCTGTAGCATGGTTAGTAGATATCAGTCGAACCCAGGTCAGGAACATTGGAGTGCAGTAAAAACTATACTCAAGTACCTGAGAAGGCTAAGGAGTATATGTTAATTTACAAGGCCTCAGATCTATTTCCTTTGGGATATACTGATTCAGATTTCCAATCAATAGGGATAAAGGAAATCAACCACGGATATGTTTTTACTTTGGGAGGTGGAGCCGTTATATGGAGGAGTGTAAAGCAGAAATGCATTACAGACTCCACCATGGAGGCCGAGTACGTGGCGGCCTCTGAGGCTGCCAAGGAGGCTGTATGGTTCGGGAACTTCCTTTTGAACTTAGATGTGTACCTAATTTTCCTAGAAGCTTGACGGTGTATTGTGATAACACTGGTGCTGTGGCAAATTCAAAGGAACCGCGAGACCACAAAGCAGCTAAACATATTGACGTAAGTATCATCTCATACGAGGAATCGTAAAGCGAGGGATATAGTTGTGGCTCACATATCATCAGAAGACAACCGAGCAGATCCTTTCACAAAGAGCTTGCCAACCAAGGTTTTTGACAAGCATGTGGAAGCGATAGGAGTCAGATGGATGGACACATAGATTTTTATGTAATAGTGGATTAAATAAACACTGATGTACACATAGAATATTTTGAGTATAAGTGGGAGATTGTTAGTGTATACTGAAAATTTATTTGAAGTATGTACATTTATTTCTGGCCAGTTTTATTTGAGAATCATTTGAAGTTTCATGTTGTCTATATTTATATTGTGCAATCTAGTATCAAATGGGATACAGAATATGATTGTTAAATACGGTTTATAATATAATAAGGTTCACAGCACAGGTGGTGTTGGACAATCCACTGGTATGGCTATAGTATTATTTAGATTAGTTTATATTGACTATAAATAATACTAGTATACTTTGTGTATATTGAACATGATCAAATTTAGAATTGTTCCCTTAATACTGATTAAGAAGAGAACTAAGATTCTATGTTATTATTAAAGCTTAGGTTCTTAATCCGGAAATAGTAATTGACACGTGTATATTATTTACATGCTTTGATTTATATGAAATAATTCTTTTGAATTATATCATTATATTTTGGGTGATGGAATTATATACATGGTGGATATTATTTATTGAAGGAATCCATGTCCTGATAATATTCGGGTTAATGATGTCCCCTTGAAAGCTCAAAAAGATTTAATTATGTGAAACCCTGCAGGTGGAATTTATTCTGGCATAATTAAATAAAGGTTGAGTGGATGATCAAGGATAAAAGATATTAACTAAATAAATTATCAGTAATTTATTTAATTAATGGACATATGATATTTTAAACATGGGGAATTTAATAAGCAAATAATTTGGAACCGAATTAATTAAATTACGGTATTAGGAAAGGTAATGCAAATATTAATTGTTTAGTGGATTGAATTAATATTTAATTACATTGGGCTAGGCTCAAGATGTAATTAGAAGGCCCAACCTAATTATCCATGGTCCATATTATAGCCTATATATTTTTATTCTCTTCTTGCTTGGCAATTGTGTAAAAATATATTGTAGCCACCAAGGAGCAAGAAGAGAGGATAACTTGAGAAGACGGAGGCCACACTTCGCTAAAGGGAATTTGAGAATACAATAGAAGAGTGTGGAATCAACCATTAACAAGGTAATCCGCTTTTCGTAATCTTTATCGTAAAACGTAGTAACACCCTAAGTCCGTGGTTCCCAACACTCTCTCCACCAACAGTTGTATTTTTGAAGCATGTGATACACTTTACACCTGGCACCATGTGAACAGTCAATAAACAGTTAGAGCAGAAGTTAATGGACACGTAAATAAGCAATAATTACCGTGCACATGCAGTTTTTCAAGACATACACATTAACCACTAACCCATAATGATTATGACTGATTTATCTCACATAAACCAATATTCTGTAAAAATATGACCGTTCAAGTAATCACCAAAAATAAACCAAGTAAATAAATACTGCCACGTCAGCATCAGAACTTGATTATTATCAGAATTTAAAAGTCATCAGAATATGGCTCCTTAACTGGAAAAGTGAATGTTTATTCCTGTAATTCTTCACACAAATACTGATATGGGTTCAACAGAAATTAATCATCAGAACTTTCATCAGAACTTGTCCTCAGAATTTATGCAACTAACACTGAAACTGTTCATCTAAAATAACATTTATCACCACAGTAATTTTCATCATTCATATGAAGTGTATGTGTGCATTAAGCTAAATATCAGACAAAGAGTAAAGTCTGATTCACTTCAGTACATCTTAGAAATAAGGCATAACTAAGAACTTTGCTCAAAATATGTCATTATTCTGAAGTCTACTATAGAATGAGTTCATGCATGAGTCCACCTCAATTGTTTTGTGCTCATTTTATGCATCTTTTGAAATTCTATTTTACAGTGGCTTCTCAGTGTAAGTTAGTCACGACTGCTTATCAGAATTTATGCTGTTATCAGAGTATTTCTCCAGTAATCATAGAGTGTGAAAAGTCACCAATATTTTTTTTTGCTTTTCTAATGCATATTAGTTAATACCAACAACGCACATGGGTCTTCCTTTCCACATTTTTACTCTAGATCTCAAAGGAGTACCTGATTTTTATTTCTTTTCTTTTCTTTTTCTTTTGATAAGTGAGGCTTATCAGTACTTAGTACATCCATAAGATTTACAAACAACAGAACTTAACAGATAAGAAGCATTATTCTAGTTTTTGACTTAGTAATAAGATACACAAAGTAAACTTAACTAAGCTCAATATCAGAATTTGCTTGTGTTAAAAGATTTCAACATAAACAATTACTTCAAACATGGGATCTTTAGTATTTAAAGACTACTAGGTCAGCATCTAGCACAGTTATCCTCATTGGATTGAATAGTCACCGAATCATTGATATCACTATCAGAGTTTAAAATTTCACATCATACAACAATAACACTTAAGCAAATTTCAATTTAAGCACAGAATACACAGAGATAGTAATATCTGTAAATACTGATCATAAAGTCTGATGTATCAGAACATAAACTAGGAAGATTTAGAGAAAGAACCTGAAACCATTCCAAGTTCATTTACCAATCTTATAAAGTAGCTTCACATAGTGGTTTTATGAAGATATCTGCTAGTTGTTGATCTGTTGGAACAAAATACAATTCCACTGTACCTTCATCCATATGTTCCCTTATGCAGTGGTACCTAATGCTGATGTGCTTTATCATTGAGTGTTGAACTCGATTACCTGTCATAGCAATAGCACTTTGATTATCACAGTAAATAGGGATTTTAGAAAATTCTAACCCATAATCCAGTAACTGATTCTTCATCCAAAGAATCTGTGCACAACAGCTTTCTGCTGCAATGTATTCTGCTTCTGCAGTTGATGTGGAAATTGACTTCTGTTTCTTGTTAAACCAAGAAACCATTCTGCCTCCAAGAAATTGGCAGCTTCCACTTGTGCTTTTCCTGTCAATTTTGCAACCTGAAAAATCTGCATCTGAGTAACCTATTAGCTTAAAGTCTGATTATCTAGGATACCACAATCCCAAATCAGCTGTACCCTTAAGGTACTTAAAAATTCTTTTCACAGCTTTTAAGTGAGGTTCTCTTGGATTTGCTTGAAATCTTGCACAAAGACATGTAGCTTACATGATATCAGGTCTACTTGCAGTTAGATAGAGTAGAGAGCCAATCATACCTCTGTAATCAGTAATATCTACAGATTTACCAGTATCCTTATCCAATTTTGTTGTAGTGGCCATATGAGTGGATGCACTTGAACAATCTTGCATTCCAAACTTCTTCAACAAATTTCTGGTATACTTAGATTGACAAATAAAAGTTCCTTCTTCATTCTGCTTGACTTGAAGGCCCAGAAAATAGTTAAGTTTTCCCATCATACTCATTTGATATCTTGACTGTATCAGCTTGGCAAACTTCTTACAAAGTCTGTCATTTGTAGAACCAAAAATGATCATCAACATATATCTGCACCAAAAGTAAGTCCTTTCCATGGTTGAGATAGAACAATATTTTGTCAATAGTCCCTCTGTTAAATCCACTTTCCACAAGAAACTGAGCTAATGTCTCATACCATGCTCTTGGAGCTTGCTTAAGGCCATAAAGTGCTTTATCAAGCCTGTAGACATGATTAGGAAATTTGGGATCTACAAAGCCTGGAGGTTGTTCAACATATACTTCCTCTTCCAATTCTCCATTAAGAAAAGCACTTTTCACCTCCATTTGAAAGACTGTAAACTTTTTATGAGCAGCATAAGCCAAAATATCCTTATGGCTTCCAATCTAGCAACTGGTGCAAATGTTTCATCATAATCAATTCCCTCATGTTGAGAGTATCCTTTTACAACCAGCCTTGCTTTATTCCTTGTAATTATACCATCACTGTCAGTTTTTGTTTCTGAACACCCACTTTGTACCAACAACAAATCTATTCTTTGGTCTTGGCACTAGGGTCCAGACTTTATTTCTTTCAAATTCATTTAACTTTTCCTGCATTGCTTGCACCCAATCAGCATCTTGAAGGGCTTCTTCCACTTTCTTTGGTTCAGTCTGAGAAAGAAAAGAATGATAGAGACATTTATTTGATGTAGCTGTTCTAGTTCTGACACCTGCATCAGGATTTCCCATAATTAAATCAGGTGTATGTGCTTTAGTCCACTTCCTTGCAGATGGAAGGTTATATCTAGAACTGGATGCTCCCCCATGATCCATGCTATCTCCATCAACATTTTCTGATGCTCCCCCTGAAATTATGTTCTCTGAGTTGGATCCTTCAGAATTTGAGTTTCTAGAAATACCAGTACATGAGTTTCCAGAATTATCATAACTTGGCTCATCAGAACTTGATGAATAAGAACTTGAAGAGCCTGTTGTAGGTTCTGATGCTTCTTGAGATGTGGTTGTATCTTCAGTATGCTCCCCCTGCACAGGTACATTTTACTTAGATTGACAAATAAAAGTTCCTTCTTCATTCTGTTTGACTTGAAGGCCTAGAAAATAGTTAAGTTTTCCCATCATACTCATTTGATATTTTGACTACATCAGCTTGGAAAACTTCTTACAAAGTCTGTCATTTATAGAACCAAAATGATATCATCAACATATATCTGCACCAAAAGTAAGTCATTTTCATGGTTGAGATAGAACAATGTTTTGTCAATAGTCCCTCCGTTAAATCCACTTTCCAGAAGAAACTGAGCTAATGTCTCATACCATGCTCTTGGAGCTTGCTTAAGGCCATAAAGTGCTTTATCAAGCCTGTAGATATGATTAGGAAATCTGGGATTTACAAAGCCTGGAGGTTGTTCAACATATACTTCCTCTTCCAATTCTCCATTAAGAAAAGCACTTTTCACTTCCATTTGAAAGACTGTAAACTTTTTGTGAACAGCATAAGCAAAAAATCCTTATGGCTTCCAATCTAGCAACTGGTGCAAATGTTTCATCATAATCAATTCCCTCCTGTTGAGAGTATCCTTTTACAACCAGCCTTGCTTTATTCCTTGTAATTATACCATCACTGTCAGTTTTGTTTCTGAACACCCACTTTGTACCAACAACAGATCTATTCTTTGGTCTTGGCACTAGGGTCCATACTTTATTTCTTTCAAATTCATTTAACTCTTCCTGCATTGCTTGCACCCAATCAGCATCTTGAAGGGCTTCTTCCACTTTCTTTGGTTCAGTCTGAGAAAGAAAAGAATGAGAGACATTCATTTGATGTTGCTGTTCTAGTTCTGACACCTGCATCAGGATTTCCAATAATTAAATCAGGTGTATGTGCTTTAGTCCACTTCCTTGCAGATGGAAGGTTATCTCTAGAACTGGATGCTCCCCCATGATCCATGTTGTCTCCATCAACATTTTCTGATGCTCCCCCTGAAATTATGCTCTCTAAGTTGGATCCTTCAGATTTGAGTTTTTAGAAATATCAGTACATGAGTTTCCAGAATTATCAGAACTTGGCTCATTAGAACTTGATGAATAAGAACTTGAAGAGCCTGTTGTAGGTTCTGATGCTTCTTGAGATGTGGTTGTATCTTCAGTATGCTCCCCCTGCACAGGTACATTTTCCTTTGGCATAGTTACCACAGTTTCAATAACATCAGAGTTTAATCCATCAGAGTTTGCAATATCAGGATTTAGACTGTCAGGATTTAGACTGTCAGGATTTACAGAATCAGAATTTAAAACTTCATTTTCGAATTTCAGCTGATCATGATCATTGAAATCTTCAAGTCCAATAATCTTCCAAAATAGATTTGAGGACAGGATATCACCAGTTAAAAATCAAACCAAGATATACCAAAGACTGTTTTTCATACTAGGTATGGACACTATGAGTTCTTAGTTATGTCGTTTGGGCTAACCAATGCACCCGCAGCCTTTATGGATTTGATGAACAGAGTGTTCAAAACGTACCTAGATATCTGTGTGATTGTTTTTATAGATGATATTCTAATCTACTAAAAGACAGAGCAAGAACATGCAGAACATTTGAGTATAGTCTTAGAAATCCCGAGGAATGAGAAATTATATGCCAAGTTCTTAAAGTGCGATTTTAGTTAAGGGAAGTTCAGTTCTTAGGGAATGTGGTGAGTAGCAAAGGAGTTTTAGTTGACCCCGCCAAGATAGAGGCGGTGTCTAACTGGGAAAAACCGACTACCCCAACAGAGGTGAGAAGTTTTGTGGGTTTAGCAGGATATTACCGAAGATTCGTGCAAGACTTTGCTAAGATAGCCGACCCACTGACTAGACTTACCAGAAAAACAGAAAAGTTTGTATGGACAGAGAAATGTGAGGAAAGCTTTTAGGAACTGAAAAGGAGACTGGTGTCAGCACCAGTGCTCGCTCTTCCCGATGAAAATGGGGAGTTTGTGATATACAGTGACACATCACATAAAGGACCAGGATGTGTGCTTATGCAGCACGGAAAGGTTATCGCGTATGCCTCTCGACAATTGAAGGAATATGAGATCGGATACCCAATGCACGACCTAGAATTAGCAGCCATAGTGTTTGCCCTAAAAATTTCGAGACACTACCTGTACGGTGAGAAATGCGAGATTTACACAGACCACAAGAGCCTCAAATATATTTTTACTCAGAAAGAACTAAACATGAGACAAAGGAGGTGGTTAGAGTTGATTAAGGACTACGACTATGAGATTTTGTATCACCCGGGTAAAGCCAATGTGGTGGCTGACACCCTTAGTAGGAAGGAAAGACTCAAAATGATAATGACATCTGAGGAATTAATTAAAGAATTTGAGAAAATGGAAATTGACGTGAGAATGATCCGTAAAGGAATAGCAGGATTATTTGAGATTAAGCTAGTGCCGGAACTGACTGAAAAGATACGAGTATGTCAGGAAAAGAAGATGAGTGAATAAAGAGGAACATTAACCGGTGAGGAAGTGAGATGCGAGAAGGACGAGAAATGGATCATGAGGTATGCGTCATGAATTTAGATTCCAAATGTGCAAGAGTTAAAAGACGAGCTGCTGCACGAAGGGCACATCTCCAGATATTCAATCCACCTAGGAAGTACGAAGATATACCGTGACCTTAAGGAATATTATTGGTGGCCTAACATGAAGAGGGAAGTAGTAGAGTGGGTCAGCAAGTGCTTGACATGCCAGAGAGTGAAGGCTGAACATCAGCGACCAAGTTGACTATTACGGCCCCTGGAGATTCCGGAATGGAAATGGGAGCATATAGACATGGATTTTGTGACAGGCCTACCAAAAACGAAGACCAATCACGACGCCATATGGGTTATCATAGATAGACTGACCAAGTCCATGCACTTCCTACCAACCAACGAAAGGTACACCGTAGACAAGCTGGTGGATATTTACTTGAAGGAAATTGTAGTGAGACACGGTGTTCCTGTATCCATAGTGTCAGATCGAGACCCAAGGTTTAATTCCTGATTTTGGAGAAGCTTTCAAGAATGTGTAGGCACCAGACTAAACATGAGTACCGCTTACCACCCCCAGACTGATGGGCAAAGCGAAAGGACTATTCAGACCCTAGAAGATATGCTACGAGTGTGTGCCATCAACTTTAAAGGAAATTAGAATGACCACTTACCCCTTATCGAATTTGCTTACAACAATAGCTATCACGCTAGCATAAGAATGCCTCCGTATGAAGCTCTTTACGGAAGGAGATGTCGCTCTCCCCTATGTTGGGATGAAGTTGGAGAACACAAGATAATAGGACCCGAGTTAGTCTAACAAACCAGGGAAATGATGGAACTCATCAGGAAGAGACTGGTAGCAGCTCAAGACAGACAAAGAAGTACGCCGATCAGACCAGGAAGGATAGAGAATATGAAGTAGGGGATTCAGTGCTATTGAAGGTATCTCCATGGAAATGAGTGATGAGATTTGGGAAGAAAGGGAAGCTGAGTCCCAGATTCATTGGACCCTTTGAAATTTTGAGGAGAATATGACCTCTAGCTTACGAGCTCGCCTTGCCGCCTAATCTGCAACAAGTGCACAACGTGTTTCACGTATCCATATTAAGGAAGTACCATGCGGATGCGCGACATGTGATAGAATATGAGCACGTAGATTTACAACCAGACCTGACCTACATTGAGCAGCCAGTAAGGATAATGGACCAAAAAGAACAAGTGCTAAGGAACAAGATTGTGAAGTTGGTTAGAATCTTGTGGAGGATTCAAAATGTCAAAGAGTCAACTTGGGAACTTGAAGACGTGATGAGGAATAGATATCCCTACTTATTTTTTAATTGATTCCGGGACGAAATCCTTGTTAGAGGGGAAGACTATAATAACTCGAATTTTTGAGACCTTGTAAAAACGTTTAATGAATAGTAACCCTGACAGACGGGGAAAACATTTTAGCCCACACTATGTTGTGCATGAGAAAATGAGATTCAAAGTTGATATTATGATTATACGTACCAAATGAGTGTATGTAAACGCTATTAGTTTTCGAAGAAAACGAACTTTGAAAAATTACCATATTTACGAATCATCGAGGATTACGGGAATCATAATATAATTACAAATTTAAAATCCTATGGATTTATATCCAAGTATGATAATTCAAATATAGGGAATAAATACGAAAGGGATTTACGTCGCGAACCATTTACGAGAAAGTATTACGAAAACGTTAGCGACCGAACAAACGCGTAAAACGATTAAATAAACGTAACACACTAACTAACCATGGTAGAAAAGTAACCATGGTTACTTTATCAAATAGTGAGCTAAGGTATAGGATGATCAACCAAGGGCTAGCAAATAATAAGCTAAAGGGGCTAAGCTAATTAGCTTAGCTTGTAAACTACAAAGGCTAGCTAGTTTTTATCCAAGATTTTCAACAATAAATCAAATCCTAGGATATAAACTAGAGAATAAAAATCAATACAAGATATCACTTGCATTATTCCAAGAAGCTCCAAGAAGCAACACAAAAACTCTCTCTCCCCCATTTCTTCTGTCTTCATTCGCCCTTTCTAAAGAAACCAAGAATTCAAAATCAAATCATCAAGCTCTATGTAATAACCCCAATTTTTGGAATTTTTGAAACCTTATGAATAGTGTTATGCTGATTATGCTGAATAAGAAAACTTTTCATGCCACACTATGTAGGGGCTCTTTTATTGATCTTCTGGGATATTATTAGTACTCTATATGATAAATAAGTGTATGTAAAGATCGTCAGAATCCAAATTCGAACACTTTGATTTTTCCCGAAAAATCTACCAAGATACAGAAAGAATTGAGTATAAGGTAACAGAATAAAAAGGATTTAAATTCAAGGATTTAAATTCAAGGATTAAAAGAGAGGATCATGAAAGGAATATAATGTATTGAGAAAGGTTAAAGTAACCTAAGTAATAAGATCCCGGATATGATCCCTCAAACGATAAACGAAAACGAAAGTTAAGCGAACCGTATAACAGATCAGTGGTCATTAGGTAAGCAATTAAGAGTTAATCAAGGAGGTTAGGGATGATGATATCATCAAACCAACAAGAAGAGGACAAGTGTGGAGGGTGACATCACATGATGACCAAAGCATGACATAAGGGAAAGAAGTGTGGTTGATTTATAACCACACAATTTTTTTTTCATGGTTAAAAATGATTAAAACAAAACAAAAGTCAACCAACCAAGGCAAATCAAAACAAATCATAAAAAACACAAAAGCTCTTCCCTTTTCTTCATCAAGCTCTCGGACAAAATAAACACAGAAACTTCAAACTGCTATATATCCTTCAATAATCACTCAAATGTTGTGTTCTATAGCTCGTTGGAAAGCTATTGAGATGGCCTACAACTCTTGTTCACAAGTCTTGTCCAAATAAGCAAGGTAAGACCCTCATTTATACAGTTCTTTCAATCGGGCTTTTAGAAACTTTAAAGCCTAACTTTGTGTTCTTGATTTCTTTGGAAAGATCAAGCTTGTAGGAGGCTCCATAAGGCTTCCTAGTAACTTTCCACCCTCCAATAAAGGTATAAATCTTCACACCCTTTAGTAATAAGTTTGAATGTTGAAGTTTGGAGATGGTTTGGATGGATGAGTAGTAATTTGAATGATAAGCATGATTCGAGCTTAATTGTTAAGTAGTTTAGTTGAATTTGGAGATGTTATAATATATGATTGGATTGATATAATTGAGCTTATTATGACTGAAATCAGTAGCATTGATGTGTATCTTGAGTTGTTTTTGATTGGTAGTTGGATTGATATGATTTGGAATGGTAAAAATTTGGGAAATCGCGTAAACATAGCCGTCATAATGTCCGATTTACTTTAGACTGTTTTTGCTCTTAACATCAGGACCCGAGAACTCCCTGTTAGGTTTTGACCATTTCCATGATTAGATAGTTCATGTTACGAGCTTCGTTTTGATATGTGGTTCGTTTGAATCCGATGTACGGTTTAGGAGAAACGACCGTTTTATGTAACGGCGTTTCGCGACCGAACCATTACCCCTCGCCTTACTTTGAAACCTTTGTTAAGGACTTTAAATAACTATTTGGGGTATGAAACATTTATATAAAGTGGATTAGGCAGTTGGTAAGGTGTTCGCGAAAGAATCGCCTTAAAACTCTTAATGGCTAATTTATTAAAAATGGTGGAGCCGAGGGTACTCGAGCGACTTAAGTGAATCGTTAAGCGCGAAAGCGAACGTTAGGACTCTAAATGGTTAAAGTCTAGTTTCTTGAGCGACCGGGGTTTAATTCCGACTTATGTTGTTGTTCATAGGTTATCGGACCCACTCTAAGCTTAAGTCTATCCGGGAGCACTCAGGCAAGTTTTCTACCCGTTATACTGTTGTTGTGATGTATATATGTATATGCATTATCTTGTGATAAGTGCATGATTGTTATTAGCAAATTCTTGCGATATATTGGAGCATGTTGATATGATATATATCCATGCCTGTTTCGTATTCTTTATTTATATATCTGTTGGTTCAAATGCTTATTAGTTGCATAATACTTATGCTAGAGATAAGTAGTAGTTGCGTATACCCTGAGTGTAGGGGACCCAAAGGTGAACCCTTTTCTAAAACTGGGAGTAGATGTTCCCGAGTATATTATATGTATATTTATATATATATATTGATGTAGTTTTCAAAACTATTAATCGAATAAGGTTTATTCGATAACTTTATATTATTTAATGAATATTATTTCGAATATTCATTCGGGGGCTTATGACTCCTTTTATTTTATTTAATAAATATTATTTCGAATATTCATTCGGGGGTTTATGACTCCTTTTATTTTATTTAATGAATATTATTTCGAATATTCATTCGGGGGCTTATGACTGCTTTTTTTTATTGAATATTACTCGAATATTCATTCGAGGACTTATGACTCCTTTTATTTTATTTAAGTGAATATTATTTCGAATATTCATTCGGGGGCTTATGACTCCTGTTTCTTTTATTTATATTCGAATATTCATTAGGGGCTTATGCCTATAATATTATTCAATTCATTCGAGGGCTTATGACTCCTTTTATTTTATTTAATGAATATTATTTTCATATTCATTCGAGGGCTTATGACTCAGGTTTATTTTATTAACTGAATATTATTTGAATATTCATTCGGGGACTTATGACTCAGTTTATATTATTTAATGAATATTATTTGAATATCCATTTGAGGACCTATGACTCCGATTATTTACTGAAATATATTCTTTATTTTATTAAAGAATAAGGTGTCGATAATCAAACTTATTTTTGATTATTCAAATAAAGATAGTACTTTCGTATAAGTATATCTTTATTTATTTAATACTCATTTCAAGTATAAGTTTTACAACTTCTACTTCAATTATTTGTATAAAGATTATTCTTTATGGGAATATTATTTAAATAATAATATTCAGATATTTTCTAATATATTGGGACTGATTTACTTTATTAAATCAGCATTACTCCCAACACTCTTTAAAGTGTTTTCGAGTCTTTAAAATGATTTTTAAAAGTTAGAGCGGATCCCAAAACTCATTTTTTATATAATTAAGATCTTCCTTTTAAAGGGGATTTAAATACTCGCTCAAAACCAGAGGGATCCGGCTCTGTGGTGTATTTTATAATCGCAACAAGGTTGCGGTTTTGGTAAATGAATTGATTACTTACCCAACATTCGGGAAGTAAGTCCATCTATTCGAGTCGGCATAAGCAACATGGGCTCAGTGGGCGTCCATGAAAGTGTAAGTGGCTCAGTGGGAGTCCATCAAATGCGTAAGTGGCTGAGTGGCAGTCCAGCATAAGGTCCTATTGCGACCAGGGTGATGACCAGTGGGGAATTCGTCCGTCTACTAGTAGAAAAGGTTACTTATTGGTATCTGGCCTGATCAGCAAGATATCAGGTTTATGCCAAGGTTTTCTCCTTTCCAAAATTCATTGGATATTGCAACTCTGTTTATAATTTTCATAACAGAGGTTTTCAAGGAGTGTATGAAATGTATATATATAGGTGTATATATATATCGGGACTTAATGAAGTATCTTGTAACTTCATTATTTATAATGATATTTCAAGGATTGAATCTATTCAAGTCTTATCTTGTAGTCTCATCTGGGTGATGAACTTTTGAAACTCATTATAACTTGAACTGTGGTAGTTCAAGCAGTATTCAGTATATTGGAGTATCTTGTAACTTCATCTTTTAAACTTATATCTAGTAAATGATTATCTTGTGCATGTCAAAGATTTTTGGAAAAATGTTGAGACAAGGTTAGATATAGGAGATCACCTTGCAACGATATTTTATACAGTTATAAACTGGAACTCTATGTATATTATACATGTCAGAGGATTTCAAAGATTGTGAAAAGTATATATGTATATATACACTGAATATTTTACGACTTGGTCGCGTTAAGATATCAGTTTGGTTCATTTCTTCTTGACCAAGACTTTCATGAGTACTATGAGAATGCTCATATATTGTTAATTATTATAAATATTATTTCGGTGGGCTTGTTGCTCACCCTTGCTTTCTTCTTTCATCACACAACAACAGATAGAAAAGATGAACAAGACCAAGCTTCTAATTCGCAAGCGGTTAGAAAATGTTCCGCAGTTTTCTGGAAGCGTTGATGTCGCCGTAGCTGAGGTAGGAGCTACCAATAGGCTAGGTTTTCAACTATTGATGAACCAGACTTATGTATAATATGAATTGTAATAATGGCAAGGAATATGTAAATTATTCAGAAACCCCTTTTGAGGTGAAATGGTTTATAATTGTGGAATAAAATGACTTGTGTTCTTTTTGGTTTTCATCTCTGAGACTATAACTTGTGGTGTGTGTGTGTATATTGTGGGGTCACAGTAGCAGCAGTTGGTTGATTGATAAGGTTAAGTATTATTAAGGGAAATGGAACTCGTGACAACCCGAATTCTCGACCCCGGATTTGGGGGTGTTACAAAAATGGTATCAGAGCGAAGCGTTATAAACCTTAGAGATGATGTGACGTTAAGATAATAAGTTCACTAAGATAATAAGAACTCTTGCCAAGTTCATAGTCGGGCTACCTAACGTAGTACTGACAGTTAAAACCCTTATGGGAACCCTTATAAATATCGTGATAGAAGCGTAGTTCGTTATCGTAGATGGTAGCGGGACTCCGAACCCTGAGGTTGAGGAGCAACAGCGCGATGATGTTTTATTACTAATTGGAGATCGGATTGTGGATCCGATAGAGCATCCTAACGCAAGACCAGATGATGTTCATATTGAGGATGTAGTGGTTGAGGATCTTGTCCTAGATGGGATTGTTGCTGAGGAGGATCTCGTGGAGGATCCTAACAAGAATGAATAAGGGACCACTGAGGAATTGATGACCATGGTTAGGGCGACTACCAGAGGTAGGATTGGCCGGTCACTACCAGAGGTTCGTTCAAGTTTGTAAAGATAGTAACCCCTTTAACGTGGCTTACTCATAAGACTGAGAAGTTCGAATGGACAGAGAAATACGAGAACAACTTTTAAGAACTGAAGCAATGATTGGTGACGGCCCCTATGATGGCATTGCCGGATGGAAAAGGAGATTTTGTGATCTGTAGTGATGCTTCGCATAAGGAATTAAGGTGCTTCTTATACAGCACATCAAGGTAATCGTGTATACGTCAAGACAATTAAGGGAATATAAAATTCGATATCCCCACCCATGAGCTTGGGCTCGTGGCAATAGTTTTGCCCTAAAGATTGGAGGCACTACTCGTATGGAGAGAAGTACGAGATTTACCTAAGCCATAAGTGCTCTAGTAGATTTTCACGCAGAAAGAGCTCAACATGCGCCAAATGAGGTGGTTAGAGCTAATCAAGGATTACGATTATGAGATTCTTTATCATTCGGGGAAAGCCAATGTGGTGGCTGATGCCCTTAGTAAAAAGGAGAGACTCAAGATGATAATGTCTTTGAGAGAGTTTATAAGAGGTTTTGAGAAAATGGAAATAGAAGTGAAGGTAACCGGAGCCGGTACCGAAAAGCTGTTTGAGATTGCAATACAGCCCGAATTATTGGAAAAGAACAGATTGTGCCAGAAAAAGTGATGAATGAAGGCAGAGAGCCAATAAATAGATAAGAGATTAATACCGAGAAAGATGATAAGGGAATAATGAGGTATTCCTACAGAATTTGGGTTCCAAATGTTCAAGAGCTTAAAGATGAGATCTTAGATGAAAGCTAGTTTGAGGAATAAGATTTAGAGCAAACCCTGAACGTGATAGTCAGGGAGGTCGCCATTAAGATAGAAGGAACCCATAACATGATGAAGTGGAAAATGAGGATTTAAAATATGTAGGAGGACCCCGATTATGGGGAGGAGGAGGGAATGTTCAGACTAAGAAAACAGAAGTCGAGTAAGGAAAGGAGACCCGAGACGGTACTCCTATACGAAAATTTATGGACCTTTCTAGACAGAATATAGACTATTATCCCCAACCACCACCCTGAGGAAACAATGCGGTGAGAAATTCTTTCAGGACCTTTAAGTCGCTAAGCCCTTAGAGTTCCAAGGAACAAGCTAACCCAGTCGAGGCAAGAGCCTGGCTAAAGGAAATATAGGAATCATTTGAGATTCTAAATGATGGACGAATCACAAAAGACTATTTTTGTCACTTACCCTCCTAAGAGAAGGGCCACCACTGGTGAAAGACCAAGAAAGGCACGGAGCCAGAGGTTAGAATAAACTGATTAAAGTTCAGTCAATTGTTTTCGAGAAAGTAATTCCCAAGGTTATGGAGATAGTGTAAAAACTTTAGAGTCAGAACAAAGGCGGACGAGTATGATGAAATATGAAGCTAAGTTATAAAAGTTGTCAAGATTCGTTCTGATGACAAGAATCCCAGAACGATGTGATGCTTGAAGTCAATGATTAGTGGGTTCATGAAATAATGATAAGAGAAAGGAAAATAAAAAGAAACTGAAGTGGAAAGGAATATAAAGGCAATAGAGTTTGAGGAATGATAAGGGAGTTGGGTATGAGGAAACCCTAAAGACTCGTAGCAATAGAAATAGAAAAGTATGTAATCGTCAGGATGAGGGTGATTCACCATGAGTTAAAATTGATGGTTGAGGGCATAAGAGATACATATATTTTATCCCCTGTAAGTTGGGCGGATTCGAGGAACCCTTGAGATAGTTCGAAGGATAAATAATGAGACGCGGATAGACTGAGGAGACAAGAAAGTAAGAAATTAGGAAAATTGGATGAAGGAAGTGACCTTCAAGAATGTGAAGTGTAAGACCGGTGGCTCGATACCCAGAAAGGGAGACGCCAGGTATGAGAGATATCCCAACATTGAGATGACTGTTGGGATAAATAACAAAAGTAAATAAGGAATTATTAAGAAGAAGTTCACGTTAAACGCGACCAATATCTTCCAGAACATCCTTGTTATCGTTACCAAATTAGGCAAGACAAGCGGATAACCGTTGTTATCTTTTGGAGGCCATATTGATTGACCCCATTTTGAATACAGATGTTATTGTGAAATTAGACATGTACTATCGAGGTGGGAATGGTTGAATAAGACACCCTTATCAGGGTTATATGACTTGATTTATCCATGGAAGGATGCAGGTACCTTTTAAAGATAGAATTAAGGATAGAACATCGGTAACTTAAAATGAATCCTAGGGGAATGCATAAAGGTTGGCATTTCACCCTTAATAGGGATAGTATGAGTTTTGACAGTATGAATTGGAAAGGATTAAGGTAATAACAACCTTTAAGTATCAGTGGGGAAATTTTTCAGAAACATATAGACAATGGTTCTAGTATTAGTAAAGGGTATTTCGATATGCCCTGTATCTAGGGAATACAGGAGGAACGATTCAAGGATAACCTTAGAGGTTTTACAAGGAGAAAGGTAAATTCAAAATTCTCAAGAGTAAAAATGTTGATAAAGGAAATATGACGTAATTATAATGATGCCAAGTGGGGCACGTGTTAAACCACGAGAAAGTATGGATCGAACCAGTAAAGGTCGAAATTGTTCAGGGCCATTAGGGCCTAAGATAAAAGATGTTCTAAGTATGATTGAGAGTCAGTCGTGGCAATGTTCACATCTAATGACTAAGGCAATGACTTATGGAAAGAATGGTGATTTTTTTTCTTCTCACCAGGACTTAAGAAAAGCATTTTCACATAAGCAGTGATTGAAATGAGGTAGAAAATTTAGTTGGAGGTGGTTAAAATGACATTGATTGTAAGGAAATTTTACTATCAGGAAAGGCCAAAGAGGTGGCCGATACTTTAAATGTAAGAGGATAATTATAGGCGCTCGTGCGAGAGGAATACAGTGATGATGGTTGAAGCCGGGAAGGTTGTATTACGGTTCGGAAGATTGACATTCCTTCTGATGACTGTGCAATACTCAACCGTAATAGTAGTTGAGTAAAGGTTTAATTCGTGTAATCACCATGAGCGGGCTATCTATCTTAGAAGGTACTATCTTGAGATAAGCCAGGACCATGTTTCAAGAAGGACTAAACGAACCTTTGAGTTAAGTCTTCTATTGAAGGCATATGATTAAGAAGGGTATTAACCTGCTATCGTTGTTTTGATTGAAACTCTTCTGCAATTTTATCTGCTTCATGTCATGAATGTACGCCAGGATCTGGAGTGTTCTTCATGAATTATGAATGGTGATTATGTTAACTCCTTAGAAGAATTCGATAAGGTAGGTATGGACTTTGTATGGTTAGATATGAAGATTTCATGGAAAATGAATGACTAAAGTAGGTCAGTGGTAGACCATAATAATGCTCCAATGAGTCTATGAATAATGAGACAATGACAACTGTGAGAGTTGTACTGTAATGAATGTTGAGATTGAGTACCACTAATCGGGTCATGGTGATGTATAAGTTATCATTGAATAGACTAATTAAGTAGATTATTTACCAATTGAATATTTATTCCTCCTTATCAATAGAGGGTCGTATGACTATACGAGGAAGGTTGTGATGCAAGCATAGAATTCTAGTAACGATGATGTCTAGAATGAGATCCCATATTCGATTTTCAATGTCGAGGGAGTTTCAAAGGTGATTGTGTATAAGCTCGAGGAAGAGCATGGGTCCATAGAATGATGGACGGAATAGCAAAAATATTTAAGCATGTGAAATGCGATGCGATAATACTTGATGTTGATATATATACGTATATGATTTGTTCTCCTATGACAAACCTCTATAGTTTAGAGATAGATTCCAACCCAGATATTTTGTGGCAGTATATTTTATATATATACAATTCTCTTCAGTTCGTTCTTTTCTCTCCTTTTCATTTCATATAAGCTGAGAAGAACAACCCTTCCAGAAGGGGAGGTATTGTCGAATGACTATCTATCTGTGTGATAGAAGCCTAGTAGGATACCATCTATTATTTAATTGCTTGTCAAGTACTAAAGGCTGGCCACCTTCTGTACTAACTATATGATATAACAAGTGTTCATGATCATAGTGATCTCTCAATAAATTATTTTACTTCTATATGAAGGACCAAGCTTTCGAAGATGGAAGCAGCTAAAGGAAGTAGTATCAGTACGGTGGTATTCCGATTCTAACGCGTTCGTGATACTAAGGTTGATGTGGTTATTAAAAGGTTATAGAACGCTAACGAGCAAAAGTGTAACCAGTATAGTATTATGTACGGAAGATAGTAATGACTACAAACTGGAAAAGAATGGGTATTGAGAAGCAAAAGCCATAGTGCTAGAAGCTATGATGAGAGTCTGTGCAATAGACTTGAATGAATTTAGAATGATCACTTAACACGGATTGAGTTTTCTTATGAAAATAGATCATATGTCATTATCGAGATGTCGCCTTATAAGATCCTTATTGAGGGAAGACAATGTCGATCTCCCTTATGATATGATGATGTTGCAGAGCGCAAGATGCTTAGACCAGCAGTGGTCCAAAGGACCAAGGATATAATAGATTTAATTAGAGGACGGCTGGTAGTAGCCCAAGATGGGCACACGAAGTATGTTGATTTGATATGAAAGGACAAGGAATAGGAAGTAGGGGACCTAGTGCTGTTATAGGTATTCCCTTGAAAAGGATGGATGAGGTTCGGAAAGAAAAGAAATCTAAGCCCACGAATTGTTGGACCCTTTGAGGTATTAAGACATACCGGGAAGTTAGCATACGAGCTAGCCCTACCCCCAAACATGTAGCAAGTTCATAACGTGTTCCACGTATCAATATTAAGGAAGTATAATTCGGATGCCAGACAAATAAGGGCATATGAGCGCATAGACATGCAACACGACGTAACCTATATGGAGCAACCAGGAAGGGTTATAGATTGAAAAAGGAACAAGTGCTTAGGAGAAGGGTTATCAAACTATTCAGAGTTTGATGGAAGAACCACAATGTGGGAAAATTTACTTGAGAATTAGAAAGTGCAATGCTAAGAAAGTATCCCTATTCATTTTCTATCTGATTCCGGGACAGAATCCTTTTAAGGAGGGGAGACTGTAATAACCCCAATTTTTGGAATTTTTGAAATCCTTATGAATAGTGTTTTGCTGATTATGCTGAATAAGAAAACTTTTCATGCCACACTATGTAGGGGCTCTTTTATTGATCTTCTGGGATATTATTACTACTCTATATGATAAATAAGTGTATGTAAAGATCGTCAGAATCCAAATTCGAACACTTTGATTTTTCCCGAATATCTACCAGATACAGAAAGAATTGAGTATAAGGTAACAGAATAAAAAGGATTTAAATTGAAGGATAAAAGAGAGGATCATGAAAGGAATATAATGTATTGAGAAAGGTTAAAGAAACCTAAGTAATAAGATCCCGGGTATGATCCCTCAAACGATAAACGAAAACGAAAGTTAAGCGAACCGTATAACAGATCAGCGGTCATTAGGCAAACAATTAAGAGTTAATCAAGGAGGTTAGGGATGATGATGTCATCAAACCAACAAGAAGAGGACAAGTGTGGAGGGTGACATCACATGATGACCAAAGCATGACATAAGGGAAAGAAGTGTGGTTGATTTATAACCACACAATTTTTTTTTCATGGTTAAAAATAATTAAAACAAAACAAAAGTCAACCAACCAAGGCAAATCAAAACAAATCACAAAAAACACAAAAGCTCTTCCCTTTTCTTCATCAAGCTCTCGGCCAAAATAAACACAGCAACTTCAAACTGCCATATCTCCTTCAATACTCACTCAAATGTTGTGTTCTATAGCTCTTTGGAAAGGTATTGAGATGGCCTACAACTCTTGTTCACAAGTCTCGTCCAAATAAGCAAGGTAAGACCCTCATTGTTATAGTTCTTTCAATCGGACTTTTAGAAACTTTAAAGCCTAACTTTGTGTTCTTGATTTCTTTAGAAAGATCAAGCTTGTAGGAGGCTCATAAGGCTTCCTAGTAACTTTCCACCCTCTAATAAAGGTATAAATCTTCACATCCTTTAGTAATAAGTTTGAATGTTGAAGTTTGGAGATGGTTTGGATGGATGAGTAGTAATTTGAATGATAAGCATGATTCGAGCTTAATTGTTAAGTAGTTTAGTTGAATTTGGAGATGTTATAATATATGATTGGATTGAGATCCTTGAGCTTATTATGACTGAAATCAGTAGCATTGATGTGTATATTGAGTTGTTGTTGATTGGTAGTTGGATTGATATGATTTGGAATGGTAAAAATTTGGGAAATCGCGTAAACATAGCCGTCGTAATGTCCGATTTACTTTAGACTGTTTTTGCTCTTAACATCAGGACCCGAGAACTCCCTGTTAGGTTTTTACCATTGCCATGATTAGATATTCATGTTACGAGCTTCGTTTTGATATGTGGTTCGTTTGAATCTGAGGTACGGTTTAGGAGAAACGACCGTTTAATGTAACGGCGTTTCGCGACCGAACCATTACCCCTCGCCTTCCTTTGAAACCTTGGTTAAGGACTTTAAATGACTATTTGGGGTATGAAACATTTATGTAAAGTGGATTAGGCAGTTGGTAAGGTGCTCGCGAAAGAATCGCCTTAAAACTCTTAATGGCTAATTTATTAAAAATGGTAGAGCCGAGGGTACTCGAGCGACCTAAGTGAATCGTTAAGCGCGAAAGCGAACGTTAGGACTCTAAATGATTAAAGTCTAGTTTCTTAAGCGACCGGGGTTTAATTCCGACTTATGTTGTTGTTCATAGGTTATCGGACCCACTCTAAGCTTAAGTCTATCCGGGAGCACTCAGGCAAGTTTTCTACCCATTATACTGTTGTTGTGATGTATATATGTATATGCATTATCTTGTGATAAGTGCATGATTGTTATTAGCTAATTCTTGCGATATATTGGAGCATGTTGATATGATATATATGCATGCCTGTTTCGTATTATTTATTTATATATCTGTTGGTTCAAATGCTTATTAGTTGCATAATACCTATGCTAAAGATAAGCAGTAGTTGCGTATACCCTGAGTGTAGGGGACCCAAAGGTGAACCCTTTTCTAAAACCGGGAGTAGATGTTCCCGAGTATATTTTATATATATTTATATATATATATTGATGTAGTTTTCAAAACTATTAATCAAATAAGGTTTATTCGATAACTTTATATTATTTAATGAATAATATTTCAAATATTCATTCGGGGGCTTATGACTCCTTTTATTTTATTTAATGAATATTATTTCGAATATTCATTCGGGGGCTTATGACTCCTTTTATTTTATTTAATGAATATTATTTCGAATATTCATTCGGGGGCTTATGACTCATTTTTTTTATTGAATATTATTCGAATATTCATTCGAGGGCTTATGACTCCTTTTATTTTATTTAATGAATATTATTTCGAATATTCATTCGGGGGCTTATGACTCCTTTTATTTTATTTAATGAATATTATTTCGAATATTCATTCGGGGGCTTATGACTCCTTTTATTTTATTTAATGAATATTATTTCGAATATTCATTCGGGGGCTTATGACTCTTTTTTTTTATTGAATATTATTCGAATATTCATTCGAGGGCTTATGACTCCTTTTATTTTATTTAATGAATATTATTTCAAATATTCATTCGAGGGCTTATGACTCAGTTTATTTTATTAACTGAATATTATTTGAATATTCATTCGGGGACTTATGACTCAGTTTATATTATTTAATGAATATTATTTGAATATCCATTTGAGGACCTATGACTCCGATTATTTACAGAAATATATTCTTTATTTTATTAAAGAATAAGGTGTCGATAATCAAACTTATTTTTGATTATTCAAATAAAGATAGTACTTTCGTATAAGTATATCTTTGGTTATTTAATACTCATTTCAAGTATAAGTTTTACTACTTCTACTTCAATTATTTATATAAAGATTATTCTTTATGGGAATATTATTTAAATAATAATATTCAGATATTTTCTAATATATTGGGACTGATTTACTTTATTAAATCAACATTACTCCAAACACTCTTTAAAGTGTTTTCGAGTCTTTAAAATGATTTTTAAAAGTTAGAGCGGATCCCAAAACTCATTTTTTATATATTTAAGATCTTCCTTTTAAAGGGGATTTAAATACTCGCTCAAAACCAGAGGGATCCGGCTCTGTGGTGTATTTTATATTCGTAACAAGGTTGCGGATTTGGTAAATGAATTGATTACTTATCCAACGTTCGGGAAGTAAGTCCATCTATTTGAGTCAGCATAAGCAACATGGGCTCAGTGGGCGTCCATAAAAGTGTAAGTGGCTCAGTGGGAGTCCATCAAATGCGTAAGTGGCTGAGTGGCAGTCCAGCATAAGGTCCTATTGCGACCAGGGTGATGACCAGTGGGGAATTCACCCGTCTACTAGTAGAAAAGGTTACTTATTGGTATCTTTGCCTGATCAACAAGATATCAGGTTTATGCCAAGGTTTTCTCCTTTCCAAAATTCATTGGATATTGCAACTCTGTTTATAATTTTTATAACAGAGGTTTTCAAGGAGTGTATGAAATGTATATATATATAGGTGTATATATATATCGGGACTTAATGAAGTATCTCGTAACTTCATTATTTATAATGATATTTCAAGGATTGAATCTATTCAAGTCTTATCTTGTAGTCTCATCTAGGTGATGAACTTTTAAAACTGATTATAACTTGAATGGTGGTAGTTTAAGCAGTATTCGGATATAAGTATATTGGAGTATCTTGTAACTTCATCTTTTAAACTTATATCTAGTAAATGATTATCTTGTGCATGTCAAAGATTTTCGGAAAAACGTTGAGACAAGGTTAGATATAGGAGATCACCTTGCAACGATATTTTATACAGTTATAAACTGGAACTCTGTGTATATTATACATGTCAGAGGATTTCAAAGATTGTGAAAAGTATATATGTATATATATACGTATATACTGAATATTTTGCGACTTGGTCGCGTTAAGATATCAGCTTGGTTCATTTCTTCTTGACCAAGACTTTCATGAGTACTATGAGAATGCTCATATATTGTTAATTATTATACATATTATTTCGGTGGGCTTGTTGCTCACCCTTGCTTTCTTCTTTCATCACACAACAACAGATAGAAAAGATGAACAAGACCAAGCTTCTAATTCGCAAGCGGTTAGAAAATGTTCCGCAGTTTTCTGGAAGCGTTGATGCCGCCGTAGTTGAGGTATGAGCTACCAATAGGCTAGGTTTTCAACTATTGATGAACCAGACTTATGTATAATATGAATTGTAATAATGGCAAGGAATATGTAAATTATTCAGAAACCCCTTTTGAGGTGAAATGGTTTATAATTGTGGAATAAAATGACTTGTGTTCTTTTTGGTTTTCATCTCTGAGACTATAACTTGTGGTGTGTGTGTATATTGTGGGGTCACAGTACGCAGCAGTTGGTTGATTGATAAGGTTAAGTATTATTAAGGGAAATGGAACTCGTGACAACCCGAATTCTCGACCCCGGATTTGGGGGTGTTACAACTGAATCCATCATACGCCTAGATTGGGGTACCTTCAGCTTCCTTGAAATATAGGTATTTATAGTTTCTCTTATAAAGAGATACATTGGATCATTCAGGCCTTAAAGGGGCATTAAATCTTTGGGATCAACCCTTAGAATCTCCGTCATCCTTTTTCATGAAAGGTTGTTTCAACCAACTATAATGGTAATCGACCCTCGGGGTCCAGCTTTCCAAATTTTGCAAGTAGTCGAGTCTGTTGTTCCCTTTTCAGGTTTCTTTTCCTCCATTAAATCATGAGTTTGATGAGACGAAAATCCGATCTTCATCATTCTAAGCTTTCAGTCCTTGAGGCCCTCGAGGCTTGGGACATCCTTCTTCGGTCGGTCACTTCATGGATGTCACCTTCTTGGAGTGGCGTCCTTATCACTTCAGATTTCATCATCCTCTGTACAGGGACTGGAACAATCACAAACTTGGTCATTGATGGGTTTCAATTCTTGAACATAAAGGGGTGTACAGCCTTTACAAGGTTGATGTTGAATTCTGCTTCCTTGGTCATAATCTTTAAATCCATATCCCGGATCATTCATGGTTTGGGAAAGGAGAACATCGGTAGAGTTAAGGTCTCAACTACCATCTGAAATTGGGGATTCGATCCTTAAACTTAAGGATTCTATCTTCTGAACTTGGGGAGCTTAAATCATCCCTTCGGGTTAAGATCGGGTTTTTGCATAATGCACCTCTAAACTTGTTAAATCTTGTTGATGTGCTCCTCATGAGCTCGAATTCTTTTTTGCAATGGTTTGAGGAATCACCCCTTCGTGCGCTCGAGACTAAGAAAATATTCTGACAACGGGCTCTTTGATTGATCGTCTCCTTCTTAGCTTAGTCTTCTTGGGGAGATCTCCTCTTCATATGAACAATCACTATCCTCGATATGGGGATCATAAAAATTATAACTTCTCCCTTCGATAAGTTTTAACCATTACAAATAGCGAGGTTCGTACCCCTCATGTATCCGACGTTGCGTTTCTCCTCAAAATTTTACATCCCATAAGGTGGGTGATCATTCACCCTTGAGGGAAGCCCAATAATTATCATCTAAAATTTGGGTGTTCATTAATGAGAGCACCATCTATAGTTTGGGACTCTTCCCTTGATTCTTCATCTCCTAGAGTTGGAGACCATTCTTTGGATCAGTAGTTAGGTAATGGGGATCTTCATCCCTAAGAGATCAGTTCCTTGGATATTGAGGTTTGACTGTGGTGAAATCTCAATAATGGATGCGACGTTGTGTATTTCGGCAGGTGGGTTCTCGGTTCTTCTTCGTGCTTTCATGGTTGTCATCTTTTTCACACAGACGGCGCCAAATGTTATGGATACAAAATATGTATTTATTTATTACGTGTATTTAATGTTAGGGTTTGATAAGCTTCGAGCTTTAATGGCTGCGCTTATATTTCGTGGCTTGAATCTGCCCTCACAAGATGCCTACATACCTCGGCATATGTCTAGGATCAAGCCAAAACGTAGTTCTTGGTAATGCATGTCCTCAGGGCTATGGCAGTGAGAGCTCACCAAGGACGTAGTGACTTTCATGTCCTCCGAGGACTCAGTCTAAAATGTCGTTCCAGGTAATGGTCTACTGGCTTGTAGGATGCCTTCTCAGCTTTGTAACGTGTGGAGCTCTTGTCCAAAATGTTTGGCTGAAATTGAAGGGTAAGACCCTTTATATAGACGTTGAGATTCTGAGAATTTGGGTAGAATTGGGAGACTTGATGGGCAAGTCTCCACCTCAGATTGGACTTTGGAGTCTTAGAAAGCAGGAATTAGCTTCCTTTTGAATTTTGGTTGCTTGAAGGCTACTTCTTATAAAAGTAGTTACTTATTTGAACACATTTATTGGGTTGTTTAATTAGCCCCTTTATTAATTACAAATTTAATAAATAGTTAGGGTTTTAGGCCTCATTAATTGGGCATTCCCCTTTGACCAAATCAGGTCTAATTAATACGATATTAACTCCGCAATTAGGGTTATTTTTTATCCCTATCAGGCTTATAGTAATATCATGTTGTCATTATCTTTATTTTTATATTTATATTTTATATGTTATATTCATGTATTAATTATTAGCTCATGTAATTTATAATTTGTGTTTTGATTTTATTTCAAAAAAATTATAAACTTATAAGTTATTATTTACTAAATGTTGTAATATACTAGCTTTAATATTTTAGAAGGGGCTACTAAATCTGAGAGGGAAAGAATGATAATCGGAGGGAGATAGAGAGCATATACGTAAGATGCTTGGTGCAAATTTTTTGTTCACCAAGGCCATGTATTTATAGCCAAGTTGAAGAATAAAAACATTCAATATATTATCAAAATTTCTACTCTTAAGACTAGCTTTACTATTTTACCATTGACTTAAAAATTACAATCAATTATAACACTCCCCTTTGATTGTCATTTAACATGGATCATAGATTGCCTCGTTAAAACCTTGTTCAAAGAAAAACCCAGTGGGATAAAAACTTTGACGAAGGAAAAAGAGTACAATCTCCCTTGGAAAAACTAATCATTCTCTGAATTTTGTTGTAACAAATCCTTGAGTCGACACATTCCAATGTTATGTCGTAACTTCCCAAATATTGAATTTGGTAATGATTTCCTGAATAAATCAGCAAGGTTGTCACATGACCGAATTTGTTGAACATCAATTTCACCATTCTTTTGAAGCTCATGAGTGTAGAAGAATTTTGGTGAAATGTGTTTCGTCCTGTCTCCTTTGATATATCCTTCCTTGAGTTGATCAATGCATGCAATGTTATCCTCAAACATAATGGTAGGACTTCTAGTGATGTCTGGTAATCCACATGATTCCTTAATATTCTTGATGATAGATCGTAACCAAACACATTCTCTACTGGCTTCATGAATGGTAATGAGTTCTGAGTGATTTGTTGAGGTTGCCACTATAGTTTGCTTCATGGATTTCCAGGAAATGGTTGTACCACAATATGTAAATACATATCCAGTTTGTGATTTACCAAAATGAGGATCTGAAAAATATCCAGCGTCTGCATATCCAATCAACTGAGATGTTGATTTTTTCGGGAAGAATAATCCAAAGTCTGTTGTTCCACGAAGATAATGAAATATATGTTTCATCCCATTCCAATGTCTGTCCATCAGAGCAGAGCTAAATCTAGCCAATAAATTCACAGCAAATGAAATATCTGGCCTTGTATTATTTACAAGATACATAAGTGCACTAATTGCACCTAGATATGGGATTTCAGGACCAATAACCTCTTCATCATTTTCTCGTGGTCGAAATGGATCTTTATCAGGCTCTAAAGATCTAACCACCATTGGAGTAGTTAATGGATGAGATTTATCCATGTAAAATATGTTCAAAACGTTTTCTGTATATGTGGATTGGTGGAGGAAAATTCCTGTTGACAAGTGCTCGACTTGTATCCCAAGACAATATTTTGTCCTTCCAAGATCTTTCATTTCAAACTCTGTATTTAAGTATATGACAGCGTTATTAACCTCTGTAGTTGTTCCTACAAGATTTAAATCATCCACATATACAGCAATAATCACAAAACCAGATTGTGATTTTTTGATAAAAACACATGGAGAAATTTGGTTACTAATATACCCATTCTTTTGTAAATAATGACCTAGTCTGTTATACCATATACGACCAGATTGTTTCAGTCCATACAATGATCGTTGAAGTTAAATGGAGTATATATGATGAGGTTTCTTGAACTCATCCATTTTTAACCCTTCTGGGATTTTCATAAAAACTTCACTATCAAGTGAACCATATAGGTATGCAGTAACGACGTCCATAAGACGTGTTTCCAATTTTTTCTTTAGATGCCATACCTAATATAAAATGAAAAGTAATTTCATCCATCACTGGCGAGTATGTCTCTTGATAATCAATTCCAGGCCTTTGAGAAAACCCCTGTGCTACAAGTCGGGCTTTATATCTCATAATTTCATTCTTTTCATTTTGTTTTCTTATGAATACCCATTTATTCCCAACAGGGTTTACACCGATTGGTGTTTGGACAACAGGTCCAAATACTTCTCTTTTACGCAATGAATTTAATTCTGTTTGGATTGCGTCTTTCCATTTTGGCCAGTCTTTTCTTCGACGGCATTCATCCACACTTTGTGGTTGAGGATCAGAATTTATGTCTACATCCAATGCTGCGGAATACACAAATACATCATCGATTATGGCTTTACTTCGATCCCATAATTTCATATCATGCACATAATTTATTGAAATTTTGTGATTGTTTAACCCCGTATCATCAGGGATTGGAATCTCTTCAGGAGATAATACCACTTCAGGGGTATTTGCTTCTTCTGGAGCATGTGCCACTTCAGGGGCAATTTTCTTTATTTTTCTTTTTCGTGGTGCAACATCTTTTGCACCGACCGGTCTACCACGCTTCAGGCGTGGCTTTGATTCTGTAACCAATTCTTTTGTATCTGATTTTTGAATTGGTATATCTATTCTAGCTAGAGTATTTACTGCAGGTATCTGAGATTTAGTTATATTTCTAGAATCGTTAAATGCGTCAGGCATTTTGTTTGCGATATTTTGCATATGAATAATTCTTTTAACTTCAAGTTCGCATTGACCGGTACGTGGATCTAGAAAATATAATCCTCATGCATTCCATGTTATGTCAGGATTAACTTTATTTGAATGTTTATCTCCCCCTAAGGGAGGAAATATAGACTCGTCAAAATGACAATCTGCATATCTTGCGGTAAATAAGTCTCCGGTTAGAGGCTCCAGATATCTAATTATAGATGTGGAATCAAAACCAACGTAGATACCTACTCTTCTTTGAGCTCCCATCTTCGATCTTTGTGGTGGAGCAATCGGTACATATACATCACTTCCGAAAATTTTGAAGTGAGAAATATTAGGAAGTTGACCAAGTACCAGTTGTAGCGGAGAATGTTGGTTGTAGGAAGTTGGTCTAATCCTAATAATATTAGCAACATGAAGTATTGCGTGACCCCAAATAGATGTAGGTAATTTTTCTTTCACCAACAGCGGTCTTGCAATAAGTTTGTCACGCCCCCAACTTAAACAGCAAATTAAATATAACTATTACAAAATTTTAAAAGAGATAACACAACCAAATCCAAGATCTTACAGTTTAGGGTTTGGAACAGCCCAACACTACCATCTATTACAACTGATTATAAATACCGAGTCCTCACACAAACTACTATCACTTATTCTACCTGAGCTCGAACATAAGCATCAGCATCACAGGTCTTACGGGCAGTCTGCTTGAATCTAACCATAGCTGCTAGCTGTAATATCAGGGTAAAGCAAGGAGTGAGCCAAATGCTCAACAAGTGCTACCAGTACGATACAAAACATAAATCGAGATATTCATTAAAGAATGACAATGGAAAGACATAACTAATGATAACGAGGGATAAAACTATGAGTGATGGCATCATTTTTACTTGTATCAAAACAATTTCAAAATCATGTCTTAATTAAAATCATTTTATGACGCTACGGATTACAGTCGGTGATCAGCCGCGAAGTAATCCCGAACCTCGCTGGGTTCTAAAACATTAACGGGAATCCCTAGGCAACTTTTAAGCCTAATAAAAGTGTGGAAAGGACTCGCGTCTCAGTCCAGATCCACTATTCAAGGAAAACATTGATCCCCCTTTGGGACTGAAAACCCATATTTTATTTATTTCAAAAACTGATGCCGAATTATAACAAAATCTCTTTTAACAGTAAACATTTTTATTAAGGGATTATAGATCAACTCGAAACACGGGAAATATGGTACTAAATCTCAGGGCCATGATTTACAAAATTTTACTCTATTAGGGTAACCAAAAGGTTTTCATATGTCAGAACTTGGACAGGAAAATTTAGTGAGACTAATGGATAATATAAAGGGGTAATGCCAAACTGGGCTTAAATCAATGGTTTCTCGTCAAGGTACAGGTGTTGGATCATCAAGAAGATAAGCTTCATAAATACTATGGGTGTTAAGGTATGAAGAAATGATTCTTTAGCTCAGGACATATCAGAGTTGTCAAGCTTTAGGATAAGAAAGAGGGGTATCAATCAATGAGGGATCACTTTGATAAGTTTCTGACTTTCAGGGTTCAAAGTAAGGTTCTATAGGGATTCAAGTATCAGGATGAGATATCAATACTTCGGAATCATCAGCATATTAATCAAGAGGATCAATCAAGTAATATATGAACTCTTCATTTTATCATGGCATTTAACTATCATGAAAAGGCTTTTGAACTACTTGCAATACATACTCGAGGGTTCATGGCATTTCTATATAATTCAAAGATAAACGGAAGATATGCTTGATTTAAAACATATCAAATGACTCAGGATAATTGCATCAATATATATATAAACTGTTTATAGTAAATACGAAGGTCAAGTTGAATCACTTGCCTTGAGAAAGGCTGGTCTGGTCTGACTGGTAGGAGCGACTGGAGCTTCACTCGACCTTTATGGCAAGTTTTCCCTCGTCTCGAGATCCTACATAAATAATAATAATCCTCATTATAATATATTCTTACCATCTTAACCTATTTACAACTTGAAATTAAACACGGATGGCACTTAGGCCTATACGCACTTAATTTTATATTCACTTTTAAATTACAAAAGTACACACATAGCCACATATTCACATATCATATATTAACACCAAATAACACCATATATACCATAATGCAACACTAGGCTTGGATGATCTCGACTCACAACTTAAGTCACTTGGTCGCTAAACTAGACAAAGTCTTCTAATTTTGGCTTCCTAACTCGATGTGCCTTTCCTAAACTATCCAAAACCTATTGACCCTTACTTGTGCCTTTTGCTCTACTGACCTTATACTATCTTACAACTATGGTGGTCGACCTAATACTCACTTCTAAGTGTTCTAAAACTATGTGATAAGTGAAAGTGCTCACTGATGCAAATTTCAGAATGACAACTATGGTTTCTTGAGTACATTAGACACTCTTAAACTACAAGCTTTCCTTCAAAACTTTTACACAAGACTCTCCTGACCTAAGGGCATCTCACAAACTTGATGTGGTTCAAGGGCCTGGCTTGGGCCTTCTTGGGCCTAAGCTAAAAGTCCAAGGTTCCCCTGTTTTTCTGGGCAGAAAACGCCCTGACTTGAATTAACTTGTGACACATGGTTCTAACTCCTATCCTATGAACTATGGTTGGAAAAACTTCTCTGACACTCCCTCTAACTAAGGCCCAACAGGGCCTAATGAGGGCCTACCCATGGCATGGTTAAATCTCCCTATTTCTAAGTTGCAACAAAATTGTTCCCTGCTGGACAGATTTTGTTATTCTACTTGTGCACCTAACCAAATGACATGCAAACCTCCAACCAACACCTAAAACCTTTTATATACTCCCAATACTAACTTCTGGTGTCTTGGGCCTCAAAGTGCACATCAATGACATGGTCAAAACTCACTCTAAACCTCAGGGTACTAAACTGATTTTCTGCAGAAACTATAACTCTCATTTCTCCAAGGTTTTGACTTGACAAACTCAACTACCAACAACCCAATACTCAAACCAAGACTTAAACATGGTAATCTATTGAACTAACTCCCTTATTATCAACATAACCTTGGGTGAGATCAACCTTACCTAAGGTACAATTATGGCAAAATAAAAGAAACCACATTTCACAACTCACAAATCTTCATGCTTTTGAAACAACAAGATATGCATTTTTTATAAAAGATAACCACAAATTATTACCATGCAACAAGAAGCATAAATGAATATTAACACATTATTCCTACTGAAATTAAGGCGTACTAACAAAATCTTTCCAAATGATCAAAATCTTATAACATTCTAAGAGAAATCCACATGCATGCATGTCTTCGGGTTTTGCAAACCAAAACAACACATTTTCTACCTATATTCTATCATAAAATTGACATGCAAGCCTAGCATAAGCTATACCTAGATGATCACTTAGCATGCAAAGAGTTTTATCAAATTTTCACCACAAAATTCAAGTCATTATCACATAAACATGCAAAAATTGATTTAAGCAACAAGAATAGTCTTAAGGACCATTCATTCGGCTCCCATATGGTCATGGCCGAATGAAATGGATGGGAATGACCATTTAATCTTCAAGAGTTTCCCTCTCAAGATTGGGCACTTCTCCATTCCTTGTAGTCCTCTAAAAAACAACCCTAAACTCACAAGAATCAAGGTTGTACTTTGAGTTTCAACTAGAGCCTTAACATGCAACTTCAAAACTTAAACTTTCTATTCAAAACTCTTTGAAATATGAATGATCGTGGTATAGGAAATAACATTTACTTGTATAAAGAGTAGAAGCTTGGTTGAGGAATGAAGAAAAATGGGGAGGGGTGGTTCTCGGCTAAACCTGAGAGTGAGAGAGGGAGGGCCGAGAGGAGGGAGAAGGGAGGGAGGAGAGAGTGAGGTGTGGGTGGAGTATGAAAATGATCATGACACTTTGCTTGTTTTATGGTATTTGATTTGACAAAATTTGAGTGGAAAGGAGAATTGACAAGACTATCCCTCCACTTATACTTGGTTCATTTTGCATGCAAGGGTGAAGAAGGAAATTGGCTAGAAAAATAAGAGTTAGTGGGGTTGGAATTGTCCTCTTTGTCCTTGAAAAGAATGAGAGGGTGGTTTGCATGCAAGGGCTTTCTTGTAATTTACTAAATATGATAACTAAAATTTATAATGATTTATTTTTATAAAATAAAATACAAGTTCAAAAATTATAAAATTTATACCATAAAATAACTTGGATTTTTAGAGACTTTATAAAATCATTTTCAAAATTTGTGAACAAAATACCTTTTAAAAGAAAAAATTTCCAAGGCTTAGAATATTCCTTATAAATCAAAAATAAAGAAATTAAATAAACTCTTGCTTTGAAAAATCATATACTACATAAAGCAAATTTATAATGCAGAAATTTGCACTCACACAAACGTACAATCATTGAATATATTTTCATTCGGCTTTAATATTATACCAAATCCACAAATAATATTACACGAAAATACCGGTTGTAACATCAAACCTGTCACGCCCCCAACTTAAACAGCAAATTAAATATAACTATTACAAAATTTTAAAAGAGATAACACAACCAAATCCAAGATCTTACAGTTTAGGGTTTGGAACAGCCCAACACTACCATCTATTACAACTGATTATAAATACCGAGTCCTCACACAAACTACTATCACTTATTCTACCTGAGCTCGAACATAAGTATCAGCATCACAGGTCTTACGGGCAGTCTCCTCGAATCTAACCATAGCTGTTAGCTGTAATATCAGGGTAAAGCAAGGAGTGAGCCAAATGCTCAACAAGTGCTACCAGTACGATACAAAACATAAATCGAGATATTCATTAAAGAATGACAATGGAAAGACATAACTAATGATAACGAGGGATAAAACTATGAGTGATGGCATCATTTTTACTTGTATCAAAACAATTTCAAAATCATGTCTTAATCAAAATTATTTTATAACGCTACGGATTACAGCCGGTGATCAGTCGCGAAGTAATCTCGAATCTCGCTGGGTTCTAAAACATTATGGGAATCCCTAGGCAACTTTTAAGCCTAATATAAGTGTGGAAAGGACTCGCGTCTCAGTCCAGATCCACTATTCAAGGAAAACATTTATCCCCCTTTGGGACTGAAAACCCATATTTTATTTATTTCAAAAACTGATGTCGAATTATAATAAAATCTCTTTTAACAGTAAACATTTTTATTAAGGGATTATAGATCAACTCGAAACACGGGAAATATGGTACTAAATCTCAGGGCCATGATTTATAAAATTTTACTCTATTAGGGTAACCAAAAGGTTTTCATATGTCAGAACTTGGACAGGAAAATTTAGTGAGACTAATGGATAATATAAAGGGGTAATTCCAAACTGGGCTTAAAGCAATGGTTTCTCGTCAAGGTACAGGTGTTGGATTATCAGGAAGATAAGCTTCATGAATACTATGGGTGTTAAGGTATGAAGAAATGATTCTTTAGCTCAGGACATATCAGAGTTGTCAAGCTTTAGGATAAGAAAGAGGGGTATCAATCAATGAGGGATCACTTTGATAAGTTTCTGACTTTCAGGGTTCAAAGTAAGATTCTATAGGGATTCATGTATCAGGATGAGATATCAATACTTAGGAATCATCAGCATGTTAATCAAGAGGATCAATCAAGTAATATATCAACTTTTCATTTTATCATGGCATTTAACTATCATGAAAAGGCTTTTGAACTACTTGCAATACATACTCGAGGGTTCATGGCATTTTTATATAATTCAAAGATAAACGAAAGATATGCTTGATTTAAAACATATCAAATGACTCAGGATAATTGCATCAATATATATATAAACTGTTTATAGCAAATACGAAGGTCAAGTTGAATCACTTGCCTTGAGAAAGGCTGGTCTGGTCTGACTGGTAGGAGCAACTGGAGCTTCACTCGACCTTTATGGCAAGTTTTCCCTCGTCTCGAGATCTTGTATAAAGAGTAGAATCTTAGTTGAGGAATGAAGAAAAATGGGGAGGGGTGGTTCTCGGCTAAACCCGAGAGTGAGAGAGGGAGGGCCGAGAGGAGGGAGAAGGGAGGGAGGAGAGAGTGAGGTGTGGGTGGAGTATGAAAATAATCATGATACTTTGCTTGTTTTATGGTATTTAATTTGACAAAATTTGAGTGGAAAGGAGAATTGACAAGACTATCCCTCCACTTATACTTGGTTCATTTTGCATGCAAGGGTGAAGAAGGAAATTGGCTAGAAAAATAAGAGTTAGTGGGGTTGGAATTGTCCTCTTTGTCCTTGAAAAGAATGAGAGGGTGGTTTGCATGCAAGGGCTTTCTTGTAATTTGCTAAATATGATAACTAAAATTTATAATGATTTATTTTTATAAAATAAAATACAAGTTCAAAAATTATAAAATTTATACCATAAAATAACTTGGATTTTTAGAGACTTTATAAAATCATTTTCAAAATTTGTGAACAAAATACCTTTTAAAAGAAAATTTTTCCAAGGCTTAGAATATTCCTTATAAATCAAAAATAAAGAAATTAAATAAACTCTTGCTTTGAAAAATCATATACTACATAAAGCAAATTTATAATGCAGAAATTTGCACTCACACAAATGTACAATCATTGAATATATTTTCATTCGGCTTTAATATTATACCAAATCCACAAATAATATTACACGAAAATACCGGTTGTAACATCCTCTCCCCCTTAAGGGATTCCGTCCCCAGAATCTAAGAGAACAGATGAGGATACCGGGAACGCATATCAGACTCTAACTCCCAAGTCGATTCTTCGACCTTAGGGTTCCTCCAAAGCACTTTCACTATCTTTACCGGCTTATTCCTAAGACTCTTTACTTTCCAGTCGAGTATTTCAACCGGTTGCTCCACAAATGACAGGTCTGCCTGAATTTCTACAAGTTCATATTCTATCACATGGCTAGCGTCAGGATTGTACTTCTTAAGCAACGACACATGGAACACATTATGCACATGCTGATATGGAGGTGGTAAGGCCAACTCGTAGGCCACCTTTCCTACTTCACTCAAAATCTCAAAAGGACCTATGTATCTAGGTGCTAACTTCCCTTTCTTGCCAAATCTCATCAACCCTTTTCTAGGTGACACCTTCAACAACACACCTTCGCCAATTTGGAATTGAACATCCTTACGCGCTGGATCCGCATACTTTCTCTGTCCATCTTGAGCAGCAAGCAACCTTTTCTGAATTAACTTGACAGAATCATGCAACTGTTGTACCAATTCCGAGCTGAGAATTCTTCCTTCTCCTACTTCATCCCAACTTGTTGGTGATCTACATTTTCGCCCGTACAAAGCTTCGTATGGTGGCATGCCGATACTGGAATGATAGCTGTTGTTATAAGAGAATTCAATCAACGGCAAGTGGTCGTCCCAACTTCCTGCAAAATCGATTGCACAACTGCGCAATATGTCTTCAATTGTTTGAATTGTCCTTTCACTCTGGCCATCAGTCTGCGGGTGGTATGTCGTGCTCATATTCAACTTCGTGCCAAGACATTCCTGAAATTGCTTCCAGAATCTCGAGTTAAAGCGGGGATCTCTGTCTGAAACTATTGATACGGGTACTCCATGCCTAAGTACGATTTCGCGCACATACAGATGAACCAACTTGTCCAGTGACGACTTCTCATTTATCGGAAGGAAATGCGCCGACTTCGTAAGACGATCAATTATAACCCATATTGCGTCATGTCCGGATTTCGTTCGCGGTAGTCCTACTATAAAGTCCATAACGATATTTTCCCATTTCCATTCTGGAATCTTCAAGGGCTGAATTAATCCGCTTGGTCGTTGATGTTCGGCCTTCACTTTCTGACAAGTATAGCACTTCACAACCCATTCTGCCACGTCTCGCTTCATATTTGGCCACCAAAAGTTCTTCTTTAAGTCTCTATACATCTTAGTGCTTCCCGGGTGGATTGAAAATTTCGAATTGTGGGCTTCATGGAGGATCTCATTCTTTAATTCAAGTACATGAGGAATCCATATTCTGGATGAAAACCTTAGTATCCCTTGCTCATCCCTTTGAGTATTAATCTCCTCTCCAGATAACTGATTCTTCTCTTTCTCCATTACTTCTTCTTGACACTTCTTTATCTTTTCCACTAGTGTTGGCTGAAAGGTCATTGCACGACAAACTTCCTCGACTTTTCCATAAGCACAAAGTTCCAATTCCAATCTTTCGATTTCTTCAGATAACTCTTTTGATGTTATCATCATATTCAGTCTCTCCTTCCTACTTAGAGCATCGACCACTACATTCGCCTTTCCAGGATGGTAATTTATCGAACAGTCATAGTCCTTGATCAATTCCAGCCATCTCCTCTACCTCATATTGAGCTCTTTCTGAGTAAAAATGTACTTTAAACTCTTGTGATCCGTGTAGATTTCACACTTCTCTCCGTAGAGGTAATGTCTCCAAATCTTAAGTGCGAACACTATGGCGGCTAGTTCCAAGTCATGCGTCGGGTAATTTAACTCATGCGGTTTCAACTGTCTTGACGCATATGCGATCACTTTACTGTGTTGCATCAACACACAACTCAAACCCTTATGTGAAGCGTCGCTGAATATTACAAAGTTCCCTTGATCATCTGGTAGTACTAACACCGGAGCTGTTACCAACTTCTGCTTTAACTCTTGAAAGCTGTCTTCACATTCTGCACTCCATTCAAACTTTTGATTCTTTCTGGTTAACTTGGTCAATGGCGTGGCGATCTTCAAGAAATCCTTGACGAATCTTCTATAGTATCCGGCCAATCCTAGAAAACTTTGCACTTCCGTAGGAGTCTTTGGCCTCTTCCAACTCATAACTGACTCAATCTTTGCCGGATCCACTTTAACGCCTTCATTTCCAATGACATGCCCCTAAAATTGAACTTCCTTTAACCAAAACTCACATTTGGTAAACTTGGCATACGACTTCTCTTGACGAAGTATTTCCAATGCTATCCAGAGGTGATGCTTATGTTATTCTTCCGACTTAGAATAAATAAGGATGTCATCAATAAATACCATGACAAATTTGTCCAAATACTTCTTAAATACCCGATTCATCAGATCCATAAATACGGCTGGAGCGTTGGTCAGTCCAAACGGCATTACTAGGAATTCATAATGCCCATATCTGGTCCTGAATGCGGTCTTGGGAACATCTTCTTCTTTGATCTTTAATTGATGGTATCCCGATCTCAATTCAATCTTTGAAAAGCATTTTTCTCCCTTCAACTGATCAAAAAGGTCATCTATCCTTGGTAGCGGGTAGCGGTTCTTGATCGTTACCTTATTCAACTCTCGATAATCTATGCATAGATGCATACTCCCATCTTTCTTCTTTACAAACAGAACAGGTGCTCCCCATGGTGACGCACTTGGCCGTATCACTCCCTTATCCAACAATTCTTGTAGTTGGCTCGCCAACTCTTTCATTTCTGCCGGTGCCATCCTATATGGGGCCTTTAAAACTGGTTCTGTTCCTGGAGCAAGGTTGATCTCGAACTCGATTTGTCGATCTGGTGGTAAGCCTGGTAGTTCGTCGAGAAACTCATCCGGGAACTCGTTAACTACAGGTATATCTTCCATGCTGGGGCTGCCTTTTTCCGAATCCACAACATAAGCTAGGAACGGCTCACAACCTTTTTTAAGTAGCTTCTTAGCCTGAATAATTGTAAGAAATAGTTGCTCTTGCCTCTGCCCCTTAAATACTACCTTCTCTCCACTCTTCGTCTTTAAATACACTCTCTTGGTCTTACAATTAATCTGAGCGTTATTCTCTCCTAACCAATCCATTCCTAAAATTATGTCAAACTCTCCCAACTTGAAGAGTATCAAGTCGGCTGAAAACTTATACCCCGAAATATCAATCTCACACTTTGGACAAAATTGATTCACAGGAATCTTCTCTTGGTTCGCAATTACCACATTTACTACCTCACTCATAATCATTTTATCACATTGAAGCTTATCAACAAAAGATTCTGATATGAAAGATCTTGTTGCTCCCGAATCAATCAATACTTTAGCTTTGACATTATTGAGTAAAAGTGTACCTGCTATCACCTCCGAATTCTGTACAGCATCCTTCATCTTCAAATCAAATGTCCTTGCTGTTGCTTGCGGGGTCGGTGTAGGTGGTGGAGGTAATGCCAATACCTCAGCTGGCACGCTTCCACTAGTACTTGCCACATTCATCAGAGCTTTGACTGGTCCGATTGCCTTGCACTCCCTAGCTATGTGTCCAGTCTTCTCACACTTGTAACACGTAACTCCTGACTTCGGCATCTTGCACTCATTCGCCAAATGTCCCTTCTGATTGCACCTGTAGCATGTCATGCTCATCTTATTACACACTCCAGGGTGCCTTCTTCCGCAGTGCTTGCATTCTGGCCTCTGGAACCCGTTTTCTCCAACTTGCCCTTGGCTTGCCTGATTGTTCCCCTTCGATTCTTTCCTTTTACCCAAATTTCCTTTCTTTTGAAAATTTCCTTCCTTCTGGAAACCAATCCTCTTTACATTCTGATCTTGTGAACTTCCGGCTTCAGACTTTTCTCCATAAAATGGAACCTTCCTCTTCTTGTTATGCCTCTCCTTCATTGACTGCATCCCATTATTCTCAATCAGAGCAGCTTTCTGTACTACTCCCGCATAAGTTTCAAGCTCAAACATAGCCACTCTATCTCTGATCCAGGGCTCCAATCCTTGTTGAAATTTCTTTGCTTTTTCCTCCTCAGTGCTGGTATACTTTGTCACAAACCTTGACAACTCAGTGAACTTCTTCTCATACTCCAATACAGTCATGTTCCCTTGCTTCAACTCAAGAAATTTAAGCTCCATCTGATTCTGCATGTACTTAGGGTAATACTTGTCCAGAAATAACTTCTTAAATCTCTCCCAAGAAACCTGCTGAGTGACTTCCATAGCTTTTACTGATTCCCACCAATAGATGACTTCTCCCTTCAAGAAGTAAGTAGCATACGGCGTCTTCTGATCGTCCCCTAACTGTACCAACTCAAAAGCCCTTTCCATCTCCTTGATCTATGTGTTAGCTATCACTGGATCAGTGGTATCATGAAATGCAGGTGGATTCACATTCTGAAAAGCCTTGAAAGTGTCAATTTGTCTAGGTGGTACTGGTGGTTCAGGTGGTTGGTGTGGCTCACTTTTATCTTAGTTTTCAATTCATTGTTGAAGAGTTAGTTGTTGTTGAGCTATAGCATTGGTCTGCTGTTGCAAGGTTTCCAGTAATCAAAGAATGTTTGGGTCTGTGGTGGATGTGGTTGTTGGGTTCTTCTTTTTGGGAGGCATGATCCTGAAATAAGAGTTGTGTCAAAACAGATATGAATGATAAAATGATTCGAGGGTATCGCATGGCATTCTCATTTACATATGGGGTCAAGTTTCCAAATTAAGCAGATATGATGATAAAAACATAAAATAACAATTGAGAGCAAACGGAACAATAGCACATAATTATTGAAATTTTAAAGGTCACAATACATAGGATTAGGACAAGGTCTGAATCTAGGAATAACAGGCTTATTTAAAGGAAACAACGGAAACAACTGGGGATTCTACAGAGTCTGATAGTACAACAACATGAAAGGTAAATGGAAAGAACTAAGGCTCCACTCCATCTGAACGGGGCTTGGTAGTCTTTTCCTCTCGAAGCATCTTCACAATGCTCTGGAGCTCATCCGCCACCATCTGAATGACATACTGGCTGGTACGGTCCCGGTGCGCTGGCATCTCCTCAAGCTTAGTGTTGACGTACTGAACCAAGGTCTCAAGTATCGTAGTCATCTGCTCCTTGGGCTTCCCTTCGTAGTTTCGGCTGTCCGGATACACGTTCTTCAATCGGTCTATCAGTCGGTCGTACTTGCCCAGAAGCATGTCAAACTCGGCCTCAACTCAGCATACACTGTGAAAGCAATAGTGTCGTCCGACCCAGAGGATGACGAGGAATGCGCCCTTTGCTGATAACCAATAAGAGGAGTATTAATAATAATTTACTTAAACTACTCTCTCACATATTATCTATAACCTACACACATATCCTATAACCTATTTGGGCTGTCCAGGGACTCTAAACCGTAGCTCTGATACCAAAACCTGTCACGCCCCCAACTTAAACAGCAAATTAAATATAACTATTACAAAATTTTAAAAGAGATAACACAACCAAATCCAAGATCTTACAGTTTAGGGTTTGGAACAGCCCAACACTACCATCTATTACAACTGATTATAAATACCGAGTCCTCACACAAACTACTATCACTTATTCTACCTGAGCTCGAACATAAGCATCAACATCACAGGTCTTACGGGCAGTCTGCTTGAATCTAACCATAGCTGCTAGCTGTAATATCAGGGTAAAGCAAGGAGTGAGCCAAATGCTCAATAAGTGCTACTGATAAGTGGCATTTTATACCACTTAGAATGTCTTAAAATGGCTTAAATTGGTGTCTTGAAATCAAGTATTTTGTGTATTTAATGCGTTTTTCTAGTGTTTATGCATTTCAGGGTATTAGTTGCATTTCGGGGGAGGAATCATCAAGAATAAGCCTTGGCATGTGTTCGCCATTGCGAGAGGAAAAGAACGGGCAGATTACGGCGAAGAAAAGGAGCCAACCTGGATTTTTTCCAGTAGGGTCCTGCGCGCCCGCGCAGCAATGCTGAGCGGCCGCGCAGCAGCCTTGCGCGCCCGCGCAGAAATGCTGAGCGGCCGCGCAGGGTCGGGGAAAAGGATAAATTATTTTAGACTTCTACTTTTGTTTGGCTTCCACTTTTATGTAATCTGAGTTTTATGGGACTATTATATAAGTAGATTTGAGACGTTTTCAGAGATAAGATGAAGGAGATTATGTTTTAGATTGTGTTTTATGCAAGAAGCGAAGGAGATAAGGAAGAAGACCGATTTAGCACACTGCAGCGAAAAGGAAGCATATATTCTTGTGATTCTTGTTTCGTTATAACGTTGGATGCTAGTTTTCTTGCTTTGACTTATTTACTCTTGTGACGTACTCTATTTTAATATAATTAGTTTAGTTATTATTTTCTTGTGTTTGTTTATCATGATTTCATATGAACCCATGATGGCGATAAGTTCTATTATGGGCTAATCATGATCATGGGGTTTCAACGGATTTATTATGGAATTCTTTAGTTAATTGTTTAATACTTTAGTGTGTGATGATTGCATGATATCTAGTATTGGTTGTGCGTATTCGTCTTATGTGCGTCGCGAACATATAAGATAGGGTGTTAATCTCTTGTGAAGCGACGGTGGATCTTGAGATTTAGAACTTGCCATGCTAGCATAGGTTCATGTACGTTGTGCATGATTAGTGGGTAACTCTAACAGTTTTATTTGCCCTATGTAATCAAAAGGGATAACTTGTGCTTAAATCGTTGTGTTGTCAATTTCTGTAGACATATAGGAACTCAACATAATTGATGACTATTCAACTTCTATCTTAATTGTGGATGTTTGGTAGAATGGTATTAGTACAATGAAAGTTGGCTTTTATCAGTTCCGTGTTATTCGATTAATATCATCACTGTCACATGCTAAAGGTAATAACAATGGCTATAGAAGGAAGTAATAATGAAGTTGTGATCTCATGAGTGTTTTATTATTGATAATTTGAAGTGTTAGTTAAGTGGTTAATTAAGTAGTTAATTATAGTTAATATTTAATCAACAATTTTAAGTGTTATCTTAACATTGAGAAGTAATCATACATTGGTGATTGAGTTTAATTAGACAATAACTTAGTCTGAGTCTCTGAGGGAACGAACTAGAAAGTATTCTATATTACTTGCGAACGCGTATACTTGCGTGAATATTAGTGCGTGATTTCGCCCTAACAAGTTTTTGGCGCCGCTGCCGGGGACTCGGCGTATTTGTTTAGTGATAGGGATAAATAAGTCCTGATTTTAAATTAATGGGCTGCTAGGCCCAATAATAAGATGTATAATATTCAGACCAGAAAGGTTAAGCCTGATGGACCAGATCAGGCCTGGTGGAATAAAAAAAGCCCTGATTATTAATTAATTTCGTAATTAATTAATAAGGGAAAAATCAGCTATTGAGAAGAGTCCCGATAAGGATATAAATCCTTATAGATTAGCCTCAAGGGGACCTAAAAGGATAAGGAATCAGCTTCCTACTTCCTAGGACTCCTAAGTCTATCCTAATTCAGAGGCTTGTCCACCAAGTCTCCTACACCAAGTCCAATTCAAGGACTCCCAACATCTATATAAGGGGCCTCACCCCACAAATCAGAACTACGTTTTTTGACTTGATCCTTGGCAATCAGCAAGGTACGTAGGCATCTTGTTAAGGCAGATTGAGTCACGAAACACAAGAGCAGTCAAATCGAGCCTCAAAGCTCACGTTCCTTAGTATTAAATACAGCAATTATATATATTAGTTTTTAATCCATAACATTTGGCGCCGTCTGTGGGACAAACAACAACCATGGCGAGAACACGGAGAACAATTGGAGCTCTAGAGGAAGGAACACCATCAGAGACAACCCAGGTGATTTCATCAACCGTGGAGGTTCCTCCCCATTCAACTTATGCATCTACTCAGGGGGAAGCCCAGACAGGGGCAACTCAACCTCAGCCACAAGGGACAACTCCCCCGACTATTCAAGGTACGAATCCTCAAGTTCAACAAGTACATATACCTGTGAATTCTCGACCCGTCGGGTATGAATATTCAACTGTTGTTACTACTAACCCCCCTTATGGGATGCCCCTTCACCCTGAGGTTGGAGGAAGCGGATATGCTGGGCGAAGTGAAGCACGAGGGCGGTCGCCCCCCTATATACGAGGTTTGGGTCCTATTCCTGAGGATCGGGAATTTTCTGGTCCTTACACTGAGAGAGACTCCGAATCTTCGGATGATGAAGTGGCCCCGAGAAGGAGGCGTCCTGGAAAAGAGCCAATGGCCGATGGAAGGCAACGCCCCCAAAGCACCCCAGGGGCGAATCCCCAAGAAGTGCAGGAAAGGATCAGGGCTCATGAGGCTGAAATCCAAAGGCTGAGGCGTGATTTGGAGGCTCACCAGGCCACCATACCCCAGATACCTCCTAGGGGGAGAAATCCTCCTCCTGTCATAGACCTGGATGGTCCGATAAGAAGAAGGGTTGTTGTCCCAAGAACTGATCCAAGCAATCTCCTTCCCCTTGGAGATCCTGATGATCCAACTCCACCCTTCACAGAAGAGATAATGAATGCCCATATCTCGAGGAAATTTAAGATGCCCACTATCAAAGCCTATGATGGCACGGGAGATCCCGCTAATCATGTTAGGACATTCTCTAATGCACTGCTGCTGCAACCCGTGAATGATGCTATAAAGTGTCGGGCCTTCCCTCAAACCCTGTCGGGTATGGCTCAAAGATGGTACAGTCGCCTGCCCCCAAATTCTATTGGATCGTTCAGAGAATTAAGTCAGGCTTTTATTAAGCAATTCATCAGTGGAAGAGTCCATGAGAAAAGTTCAGCATCTCTTATGAGTCTTGTGCAGGGAGCTAAGGAATCCTTAAGAGATTACCTGAATCGTTTTACAAAGGAGGCTTTAAAAGTCCCAGACCTTGATGATAAGGTAGCCATGATAGCACTGCAACAAGGAACTAGGGATGAGTTTTTCAAGATGTCTTTGGCCAAACGACCCCCTGAGAGCATGTTGCAGCTCCAAGAGAGGGCAGGGAAGTATATCAAGGTTGAAGAAATTATGAGGAAGACCGTAGTAAGTAATGAGCCCACTGGAGGCAAGAAACGAAAAACTGATTTGGAGTATATCGCTAAGGACAAATATCCTAGAACCGAACAAAACCCTGATTCAACCCCCAAGAAGGGAGGACCTGGGCAAAAGTTCACTGAATATGCTAAGCTGAATGCTCCCAGAAGTCAGATTTTGATGGAGATTGAGAAAGACAGAGATATTCGCTGGCCTAAGCCCTTGAAGGCTGATCCCGCCAAGCTAGATAAGGGCAAGTATTGCAGATTTCACAAAGATGTTGGCCATGACACCGATGAGTGTAGGCAGTTGAAAGATGAAATTGAGTTTTTGATTCGAAAAGGAAGATTGAACAAGTATACTGGAGATGGAGGAGACAGAAATAATAATGGAAGGAAGAACTTTGAAGATCGTAGGAGGGACCAAGATGATCAGGGGCGGAATCCCCAACCTAGAGGACCAGTTATAAACACCATTTATGGAGGGCCGAGACCTCGAGGGCCTGTGATAAACACGATCTTTGGAGGTCCAACTGCTGCTGGATTGTCCAAAAATTCCAGAAAGGCATATACTAGAGAGGTTATGCATATTGTTGGAGAAGCCCCGAAGAGGGCCAGGACAGAAGTAACATTGGCTTTTGATGATTCCGACCTAGAGGGTGTGAAGTTTCCCCATGACGACCCGCTGGTCATAACGCTGATAATAGGAAATAGCCCGGTTAAGAGGGTCCTTGTGGATAATGGTGCTTCTGTGGATATCTTGCTCCACGACACCTTTCTAAGGATGGGGTATAACGACTCCCAGTTGACACCAACCGACATGCCGATATAAGGATTTGCTGGAGTAGAATGTCCTGTGGAAGGGATAATTAAATTGCCAACCACCATAGGTACGGAGCCAAGGCAAGCAACGCAGATGCTGGATTTCGTGGTGGTAAAGGCTAGTTCAACTTATAATGCTATCATGGGGAGAACAGGGATACATGCCTTCAAGGCAGTCCCCTCTTCCTATCATTCAGTCATGAAGTTTCCCACCCGAAACGGGATTGGAGAAGAGAGAGGAGATCAAAAAATGGCTAGAAGCTGTTATGTGGCCTCTTTGAGGGCAGATGGAGTCGGGGGGCAGGTTCTTCCTATTGAAGATATGGATGTTCGAGAAAATGATGAGAATAGAGGAAGGCCAGCAGAAGAATTGGTTTCGGTTCCTTTAGATCCCAAGAATCCTGAGAGGATGACTTTCATTGGAGCCACATTAGAGGAGCCCCTTAGAGGGAAATTAGTGAAATTTTTGCAAGAAAATAGTGATATGTTTGCATGGTCAGCAGCTGATATGCCAGGCATAGACCCGGAGTTAATTACTCATAAGCTAAACGTGGATCCAAGCCGGAAGACAGTGAAACAAAAGAAAAGAAATTTTGCCCCGGAAAGACAAGAGGCTATAAAGCAGGAAGTGGAAAAGCTCTTAGAGGCTGGTTTCATTGAGGAGATTCAATTTCCGGAGTGGTTAGCAAACCCTGTAATGGTGAAGAAGGCTAATGGAAAGTGGAGGATGTGTATAGACTTCACCGATCTGAATGATGCATGCCCCAAAGACTATTTTCCGCTGCCTAGAATTGATACCTTGATTGATGCCACCGCTGGACATGAGATGCTGAGTTTCATGGATGGGTTTAGCGGATACAACCAGATCAAAATGCATAAGGATGACATTCCAAAGGTATCATTTATCACTGACTTTGGTGTTTATTGTTATCTTGTTATGGCGTTTGGTCTCAAGAATGCAGGAGCCACCTATCAAAGGTTGGTGAATAGAATTTTTAAGGATCTTATTGGTAAGACTATGGAAGTCTATGTTGATGACATGTTAGTCAAGAGTCTAGTAAAGACTGATCATATAGCCCATTTAAGGGAAGCTTTTGAGGTCCTGAGGTACCACAAGATGATGTTGAATCCTACGAAGTATGCTTTCGGAGTAGGATCTGGAAAATTCTTGGGATTGATGGTCTCAAAGAGGGGAATTGAGGCTAACCCGGATAAGATAAAGGCAATCCTGGACATGGAACCACCAAAAACTGTTAAGGATGTTCAGAAGCTTACAGGAAGGGTTGCTGCGTTAGGTCGATCCATCTCCAAGTCAGGAGACAAGTGCTTGTCATTTTTCAAGTCACTAAAGAACATCAAAGACTTCGTATGGAGTGAGGAAAATCAGAAGGCATTTGAAGAGTTAAAGAAGTATATGGGCCAGGCCCCGTTGTTGGCCAAGCCAGTTCTGAATGAAGTTTTATTCTTGTACTTGGTTGTTTCAGAGAGCGCCTTGAGCGCGGTGTTGGTTAAGGAGGAACTGAAAGTCCAGAAACCCGTATACTATGTCAGCAAAATTTTGCATGGTGCTGAGTTGAATTATTCAGCCATTGAGAAATTCGCTTTAGCCTTGGTAATGGCTTCAAGAAAGCTGCGTCCTTATTTTCAAGCTCACCAAATTGAAGTGCTAACAAATCAGCCACTGAGAAATATCATTCACAGTCCCAAGGCAAGTGGGAGACTGATTAAGTGGGCAATAGAGTTGGGAGAGTTCGATTTCAAGTATAAGCCACGTACGGCCATAAAAGCCCAGGCACTAGCTGACTTCGTGGTGGAATGTACCATACCCAACCAAGAAGTCGGGGGGCAGGAAGATACCATACCTCAAGACAAGAGAGTCGACAATGGGGACAGGGAGAAGAATGACAAGGAGAAAGAATATTGGGTTCTCTATTTTGATGGAGCATCAAAAACAAATTCCAGTGGAGCAGGGTTGGTTTTGCAAAGCCCTGATGGGTTCTTAATTGAGTATGCTATGAAGTTAGATTTTCCAACCACAAACAATGAGGCAGAGTATGAAGCCCTGATAGCTGGCCTTGGTCTAGCTGGGACACTTAGAGTCAAAAACTTAAAGGTCCGTGGAGACTCGAAGCTGATCATATCCCAGGTAAAGGGAGAATTTGAGGCAAGGGATGATACGATGGCTAAGTATGTCCGCCTAGTAAGGGCTGTGATGACCCAATTTAATGAATGCCATGTTGAACACATTCCAAGGGAAGAAAATGTTAAGGCAGATGCGCTATCAAAGTTCGCTTCGTCTGAGATTGAAGAAAGTTCAGGAAGTGTGTACTTCCGTGTTTTGAAGACACGGAGCATAGATGTTAAGCTAGTGGCTCCCATAGGCTTGGGGACGTCATGGATTGATCCCATCAAGGCTCACATTCAGACCGGTTGGTTGCCAAGTGATGCAACTGAAGCACGGAAGTTAACTGTTCGGGCACTAAGATACTCTTTGATAGATGGGATTCTTTACAAAAGATCTTTTGTGGTTCCCTACTTGAGGTGTCTCAGGCCCGATGAGGCACGCTTGGCTCTTGAAGAAGTGCATGAAGGTATTTGTGGACAACACTTGGGGGGCAGGGCCTTGGCTCATAAGATAACTCGTTTAGGCTTCTATTGGCCAGAAATGATGGCTGATGCCAAAGAATATGTAAAGAAGTGTGACCGCTGTCAGAAGCATGCACCAATTGTTAGACAACCCCCTGAGATGCTGACCTCTATCAGCTCGCCTATTCCCTTTGCCATGTGGGGGATGGATATTCTAGGGCCTTTTCCTATGGCCACGGCACAAAGGAAATTTCTGATTGTAGCCATTGATTATTTCACCAAGTGGATCGAAGCCAAACCCTTGGCCAAAATCACTACTAAGCAGGTTGCACAATTCCTGTGGGAAAACATTATGTGCCGATATGGAATTCCCCGTATCCTTGTCACTGACAATGGAACACAATTCAACAATGAGGAATTCAAGAAGTATTGTGAAGAAAATGAAATTGAGTTACGATTCACCTCTGTGGCTCACCCGCAAGCCAATGGACAAGCAGAGGTAGCAAATCGGATAATCCTGGATGGACTAAAGAAGAGGATCGAGAAGTCAAGAAATAATTGGGTAGATGAGATACTTCCAATATTATGGGCCTACAGGACTACTTGTAGAGTCACGACAGATGCAACTCCTTTCATGTTGGCATATGGGGCGGAAGCAGTAGTTCCCGTGGAGATATCACATTCCTCTCCAAGGATTCAGGCTTTCGATGAGAAAGAAAATGAGGAAGGGCAGAGATTAGCCCTGGATTTAATTGATGAAGTGCGAGATAAAGCACATGCAAAGATAGTAGAATATCAGAAAAAAGCTTCATTCTACTACAACCTAAGGGTTAAAGAAAGGTTTTTTAAACAAGGCGATCTAATCTTGAGGAAGATAGAAGCATCTGGTGTAGGACAAAAAGGGAAGCTTGCCCCGAATTGGGAAGGGCCGTACAGAGTCAAGAGTGTTCAAGGTAGAGGAATCTACAAGCTAGAGACTATGGATGGTTTTGAAGTCCCGAGAACTTGGCATGCACAAAACCTGAAGGTTTACTATGTGTAGGGAAGCCGGATACGATTCTCACTCGTCAGGATGGCGAGTAGGTTGAAAAGCACCTTGAAGCTTTGCTTTCTTAGGATTTATATGTTTTAGTTTTATTACGAAGTTTATTAAGACTTGTGTAAGGGACGAATCCCAGACAATTTTATGAAATTCATGAGTTCTTCAAAGTATGTTTGTGGCCTAACAAATAAAAATCAAATGCATGGATGCAAGCATAAAAGGTGATAAATGAAATAGATCTGATAGATGTTACAAAAGTTTGATAAATAAAGTCTCGAAAATAAAAAAAAACAAGCCACGCAGGGCTGAAAAAGCTCTAAGGAGCTGAAGTACCCTCGGCATCCATATCATCGTCCTCTCCACTAACGCTGGATGTCTCTGTCGTCTCGGAGGAGGAGGAAGAGCTGTCGTCCTCAGCAGGTCTGGAAGAAGACTCGGGAGGAGGAAGGAGTGGATCCTGAGGAACATGGTCCGAGACAACTACTCGGGTACGAAACCTCTGTAGCAAAGCCTCGTCATCAGGGCAGACATAGTCCGCCGGGTTAATATCAGGACAAGCCTCGTTCACGGTCCCAAGGGCCGTGTCCCAACCAGTCCTAAAAAACCCAGGAAAGACTGAATCATCCCTAATCCTCATGGATTGGGCAAACTCCTCCGAGTCCAGATAGTTGTCTATAGCTTTATCCTTCTCCGCCCGAAGTACCACCAGCTCGGCGTTAGACTCTCCGAGTTCTTCCTCCTTGCGCTTGAGCTTCTTCTCCAGGGTAGCGTACTTCTTCTGTTGCCTCCTGAGGGCATTATCGGCCTTATCAGAAGCCCGCTTCCATGATTCGGCTTGCCTCACAGTGCCTTGAAAATAGGCGTTAGACTGAAACAAAGCAATTAACAAAGTATAAGGCAAGAAAATGCTACAAGAACGAAAAATAAGTTCAAAAAAGAGAAGGCATACCGAAGCCAGAGACTGAGCTCCCATGAGCTTGATCCTCTCAAGATCAGGGGTGGCCACCACATCAGTAAAATCCTTGGGGGTCACGCTATGGTAAGACCAATCCCAAGCATGTTTCGTGGAACCAACTACGGTGTCCCCTCGGCGGAATCCCCAGAGAGGCTGAAAGGCGCCTGTGGCAGCAGCAGTAGGGGCAGCAGCAGTGATAGGAGTACCATGGCCTCCAGCTCCTTCAGTTGAGGCCTCCCCTATAGGCTCTTTGTGCTTCTTCAAAAAGATAGGCTCCGTGGCCTTTCCCCGGGTGTCTAGGCCTGCGAGCCGAGCTTTCTTCATCCTAGCTGTTTCCTCAACCAAAGGAACATTGTCCTCGTTAATCTCCTTAGCAGCTGAAACAAAGCAAAGGACAAAATAAGTGAAGTTAATAATGCATGAAATGAAGTAAAATTGAGAAGGGAAGAAAAATACCCTGTTGAGAAATAGAGGATAGTCCCACATGAATCAGGGAAAACTCCTCTAAGAGAGTCCAGCTGGTGGTCGAGCCATCATCCTGAGTAAGCCCATTATAAATAATAGTTTCTTCAGGAGTTAAGTGAATGGATTTGAGGCTACCATCACTGACCTTCCCAAAAGAAGATCGAAAAAGTGTGCCCCAGTCACCATTCTCCCAACGTAACCCGACGAAACTATTCCTCCAATTTTGATTATTATCAGGAATAGAGGCACTGTTAAAGATATGTTTGCTTTTGGGCCTTTGCTTGATATAGACCCAGCCGCAGATATTGGAAGAACTATTGTAACACTGAAAGACTTTCCTAAAAACAGCTACAGAAAGAGGAAAGCCCTCCCTAAGACAGCAGACCATAAAACATAGAATGTTCCTCCAGGCGTTTGGAGGAAGCTGACACGGGTTGATTTGTAAATCAGCCAAAAGATGAGGAATAAAGGGGTGAAAAGGAAACCTAAGCCCAGCATTAAGGGCATCTGTGTAAATGAAAAGAGTATCGGGTCTCCAGTGGCAAGTACGATCACCACCAGAGACTGGAACTAATCTAAGAGGAGGAAGGACGTTATAACGAGCATTTAGTTTATTGAAGTCTATGTTGTGCCAAGTATTACAATGATTAAAAGAGTCGAGATGTGCAGTGGAGGGATATTCATCCCCCTAGTGTTAATCATATCAATTAAAGACATATATGAAGAGCGGATCTCGATATCCTTACCTCGTTTTGAAGCCGAGGCTATCTTGGCCGCCCTCTCGGAACTCTTGTCAGCCATTTTAGTAAAGACTGGAAAAGACTTGGAAGGCTAAAAGAGGGGATTTGAGAGAGGAGGAGTTTAGAAATTTCTAGGATGATTGAAGAAATGAGATGAGAAGGTGTGAGGATTCCACTCTCCCATCCCACTCTTATATAGTCACAAAGAAGGCTAGTTGGGCATAGAAAAGCCCATTTGGGCCCAAGAAAAGAATATTCTGGAAGGATCCAGAAACGAAATTTAAATTAAATAGATATTTACGGAAATTTCTGGAAAAATCCAAAGAGAGCCATAGAAGTTCTGGAAAGTCAGAAATTTGAGCCAAAACCCGGCTAAAAGCATTGGGCCTGAATTTGAGCCCAAAATGTCAGCCCAAATTAAATTGAAAAGCCCAGAACTAGGGCCCAATTAAAAGGCCTGTGGAAAAGATGGTCAATAAGAAACGAGCCCAGAAAAGGGCCTATATAATTAAAAGTGGGAGGCCCAGGATAAGGCCCACTATATTTTTTTTTTAAAAAAAAAAAAAAGAAGAAGAAAAGGTTTATTTCGATCAGGATTTGGACCTATTCGACCATGAAGTGTACAGAAATCCAGAACGAAACTCTTGAGATCAAAATTGCTTCGATCAGGGCTTAGAAGAAGGGTTAATTCGGTCAGAAAATAAGAATCCTGACCGAAAGGGGAGAAAATCCTATTCGAAAAAAAAAAGGAGGGGGGGTGAAAATCCTGGCCGAAATTCGACCAGGACCTCTGCTCGAATATTCCTGCTCGAAAATCCTTCGACCAGGGCTGATAGAAGGTTAATTAGACCAGGATCCTGGTCGAATGGATTCCTGGTCGAAAATTGCATAAAAAAAAATCCAGAAAAATAAGGAAATTCCTTAAAATAATTTCTGAAAAATGTTAAAATTTTCAGAAATAAGGAATAAATCCAGAAAATTAAAGGATAAATCCCAGAAATTAAGGGAAAAATCCAGAAATTAAGGAAATTCCTTAAAATAATTTATGAAAAATGTTAATATTTTCAGAAATAAGGAATAAATCCAGAAAATTAAAGGATAAATCCCAGAAATTAAGGGAAAAATCCAGAAATTAAAGGATAAATCCCAGAAATTAAGGGAAAAATCCAGAAATTAAGGATAAATCCCAGAAAATTAGGGAAAAATCCAGAAATTAGGGAAAAATCCCAGAAATTAGGGAAAAAATCCAGAAATTAAGGATAAATCCCAGAAAATTAGGGAAAAATCCAGAAATTAGGGAAAAATCCCAGAAATTAGGGAAAAAATCCAGAAATTAAGGATAAATCCCAGAAAATTAGGGAAAAATCCAGAAATTAGGGAAAAATCCCAGAAAATTAAGGGAAAAATCCAGAAATTAAGGATAAATCCCAGAAAATTAGGGAAAAATCCCAGAAAATTAGGAAAAATCCCAGAAAATTGGGGAAAAATTCCTGGAAATTAAGGAAGATTCATTGTAAATGTGTAGGTCGCTTCACACTTTACGCAAAACGAAACCCTATAAGGGAACGAATAGATTTAACTTCCGCGAAACCTAATCAATGTTTCCCAAAAGTTGGGGGGCAAATGATAGGGATAAATAAGTCCTGATTTTATAATTAATGGGCTGCTAGGCCCAATAATAAGATGTATAATATTCAGACCAGAAAGGTTAAGCCTGATGGACCAAATCAGGCCTGGTGGAATAAAAAAAGCCCTGATTATTAATTAATTTCGTAATTAATTAATAAGGGAAAAATCAGCTATTGAGAAGAGTCCCGATAAGGATATAAATCCTTATAGATTAGCCTCAAGGGGACCTAAAAGGATAAGGAATCAGCTTCCTACTTCCTAGGACTCCTAAGTCTATCCTAATTCAGAGGCTTGTCCACCAAGTCTCCTACACCAAGTCCAATTCAAGGACTCCCAACATCTATATAAGGGGCCTCACCCCACAAATCAGAACTACGTTTTTTGACTTGATCCTTGGCAATCAGCAAGGTACGTAGGCATCTTGTTAAGGCAGATTGAGTCACGAAACACAAGAGCAGTCAAATCGAGCCTCAAAGCTCACGTTCCTTAGTATTAAATACAGCAATTATATATATTAGTTTTTAATCCATAACATTTAGTTTATGTACTTACCATCATTGGTCATTAGGACTCAGTGATTAGGACGTAGTAGTTAATTACTCTTTTCGGTTGTGTTTCAGGTACTTTAGCAAGCGTTTATGCAAACTCGTTCTCGTGCTCGCAAGAGGACCTTAGATACAGCTGAGGAGAAAGACGAAGTTCTTGATACTCCGGAGAAGTTAGATTTTGAGGATTCAGATTCAGGAACTGAGCAGAAAGAACCAATAAACATGGGAGATCGTATTGTTCAAGCTGATCCAGCTCTTATGGATTTTTCTCGGCCTAAAATTGTTGACATTCAGTCAAGCATCCTTCATCCGGCTATTCAATCTAACACCTTTGAAATCAAGCCGGGCACTATTCAGATGGTGCAGAATTCTGTTTCTTTTGGAGGAGCGGCAACTGAAGACCCCAACATGCACATAAGGAATTTTGTCGAGATCTGCAACACTTTTAAGTATAATGGCGTGACTGATGAGGCTATCAAGTTGAGGCTTTTCCCATTCTCACTGAGGGATAAGGCTAAAGACTGGTTACATTCTGAACCCGCTGGGTCCATCACTACATGGTAAGATCTTGTGCAAAAGTTTCTGGTGAAGTTTTATCCAATGGCAAAGACTGCTGCTATGAGGAGTGCTCTTACTCAGTTTGCGCAGCAACCTACAGAATCTATGTGCGAGGCTTGGGAACGCTACAAGGAAATGTTGAGAAAATGTCCACATCATAGAATGCCGGATTGGATGGTAATCACTGGTTTTTATAATGGTTTGGGGGCCCAATCTCGGCCCATGCTCGATGTAGCAGCTGGAGGAGCCTTATGGGCTAAAAGCTATACTGAGGCGTATAATCTTATCGAGACGATGGCTGCAAATGAGCATCAAAACCCAACTCAGAGGATGACGTCAGGCAAGGTCGCAGGTATTCTGGAAGTTGATGCAGCCACCGCTATTGCAGCCCAGCTCCAAGCGCTATCAATGAAGGTTGATTCTTTGGCTACGTATGGAGTTAATCAAATAGCTATGGTTTGTGAGCTTTGTGCAGGTTCTCATGCTACGGATCAGTGTTCTCTTGTCAACGAATCGGTTCAGTATTTGAATAATTATCAGCGACAACAGCAGCCTGTGCCAGCGACCTATCATCCTAACAACAGAAATCATCCAAATTTCAGCTAGGGAAATAATCAGAATGCTATTCAGCCAACATATCAGCAAGGAGTAAGTAAACAGTTTAACCCACCTGGATTCCAGCAACCACAGCAGTATGCTACAAGGCAATCATATCCTCAACAGGGAAGTGCAGCTGCACCTACTAGTGCTGATTTTGAGGAACTTAAGCTGTTGTGCAAGAGTCAGGCGGTTTCTATCAAGACCTTGGAAAATCAAATCGGTCAATTAGCCAATGCAGTGCTCAATCGTCAACCTGGCACTCTTCCCAGTGACACGGAAGTACCAGGCAGGAAGGAAGCTAAAGAGCAAGTCAAGGCTATTACCTTAAGGTCTGGAAAAGTAGCTGATGCTGAAAAGGCAAAAGAAGTCGAAGCTGAAGTTAGAGATGAAGAATCTAAGTAAAAGGAGAAAGCGGCGGAACCAAGGAAGACTACTGTTGAACACACTCTGCCTGAGGCTAATACAGGGGAGAAACAGCTCTATCCTCCACCACCTTTTCCTAAGAGATTGCAGCAACAAAAGCTGGATAGACAGTTCAGGAAGTTTCTGGAGGTGTTCAAGAAACTTCACATCAATATACCTTTCGCTGAGGCTCTGGAACAAATGCCTAGTTATGCGAAGTTTATGAAGACTATTCTTTCAAGGAAGGTGAAACTGGATGACCTTGAAACCGTTGCTCTCACGGAAGAATGCAGCGCGGTTCTGCAGCAAAAGTTACCACCAAAACTGAAAGATCCAGGAAACTTCACCATTCCTTGCACCATTGGCAATCTAACTTTTGAAAAGTGCCTTTGTGATTTGGGAGCAAGCATTAATCTGATGCCGTTGTCGATCTTTAAAAAGCTGGATCTGCCTGATCCAAAACCCACATACATGTCGCTACAATTGGCTGACCGTTCCATTACTTACCCAAGGGGCATAGTTGAGGATGTGCTCGTCAAGGTGGATAAGCTCTTCTTTCCAGCAGATTTTGTTATTCTGGATTTTGAGGAAGATAAGAAGATTCCCATAATATTAGGGAGGCCTTTCTTGGCTATTGGCCGTACTTTGATAGATGTGCAAAAAGGGGAACTTACTATGCGGGTCCAAGATCAGGATGTGACCTTCAACGTATTCAAGGCAATGAAATTCCCTACAGAAGATGAGGAGTGCTTAAAAGTGGATGTGATTGATTCTGCGGTTACTTCGGAACTCGATCACATGCTAATGTCTGATGCATTGGAAAAGGCCTTAGTGGGGGATTTTGACAGCGATGATGAAGATAGCAACGAGCAATTACAATATCTGAACGCTTCTCCATGGAAGCGAAAGCTCGACATACCATTTGAATCTCTTGGTACTTCTGACCTCAAGAACGCTGAAGGGAAGCTTAAACCATCAATAGAGGAAGCACCTACCTTAGAGCTTAAACCATTACCTGAACACTTGAGGTATGCTTTTTTAGGTGATTCATCTACGTTACCTGTTATTATTTCAGCTGACCTTTCAGGTAGTGAGGAAGACAAGCTCTAAAGGATTTTGAGAGAATTCAAATCGGCTATAGGATGGACCATAGCAGACATCAAGGGGATAAGTCCTTCATATTGTATGCATAAAATTCTGCTAGAGGAAGGTAGTAAGCCAACTGTGGAACAACAGCGAAGACTGAACCCGATCATGAAGGAGGTGGTGAAGAAAGAAATTCTGAAATGGCTAGATGCATGCATCATTTATCCTATTTCTGACAGCTCGTGGGTGAGCCCCGTATAATGTGTTCCTAAGAAAGGAGGTATCACTGTGGTCGCAAATGAAAAGAATGAGCTCATCCCTACTCGAACAGTTACAGGATGGAGAGTATGCATGGATTATAGGAAATTGAACAAAGCCACAAGAAAGGATCACTTTCCTCTTCCATTTATTGATCAAATGCTTGACAGATTGGCGGGACATGAGTATTTTTGTCTTCTGGATGGTTATTCCGGGTATAATCAGATTTGTATTGCACCAGAGGATCAGGAAAAGACTACCTTTACTTGTCCATTTGGCACATTTGCTTTTCGTAGAGTTTCGTTTGGGTTATGTGGCGCCCCGGCCACCTTTCAGAGATGTATGATGGCTATATTCTCTGACATGATTGGAAATAACGTCGAAGTGTTCATGGATGACTTCTCCGTCTTTGGACACTCATATGATGAATGTTTGAATAATCTGCGCGCCGTACTCAAAAGATGCGTGGAAACTAATTTGGTGCTTAATTGGGAGAAATGTCATTTTATGGTGCGTGAAGGCATTATCCTTGGGCATAAGGTCTCTAGCAAAGGTCTGGAGGTGGACAAGGCCAAGGTGGGAGTCATTGAAAATCTTCCCCCACCCAATTCTGTGAAAGGAATCCGTAGTTTTCTCGGTCATGCGGGTTTTTATCGGCGATTCATCAAGGACTTTTCAAAGATATCTAAGCCATTGTGCAATTTGCTTGAGAAAGATGTGCCTTTCAAATTTGATGATGAATGTTTGGCAGCATTCGAGACTCTCAAGAAGAGTTTGATCACTGCACCAGTTATTACAGCACCAGATTGGACAGAACCGTTTGAGATGATGTGTGATGCGAGTGACTATGCGGTAGGTGCAGTTATGGGACAGCGCAAGAAAAATCTCTTCCATGTGGTCTACTATGCGAGTAAGACTTTAAACGGTGCCCAATTGAACTACACCACTACTGAGAAGGAGCTTTTGGCTATAGTCTTTGGCTTTGAGAAATTTCGATCTTATCTGCTTGGTACGAAAGTGACAGTATTCACTGATCATGCAGCTATTCGCTATTTGGTTTCTAAGAAGGATTCAAAGCCGAGACTCATTCGTTGGGTGCTTTTACTTCAAGAATTTGAGTTAGAGATCAAAGATAGAAAAGGTACTGAGAATCAAGTAGCTGACCATCTCTCTAGGTTGGAGAATCCCGATTCTACTTCACAAGATAGGATGTTAATCAATGAATCTTTTCCGGATGAGCAGTTGTTTGCAATTCAGGAGGAAGAACCATGGTTTGCAGATATTGTAAACTATCTTGTCAGCAATATAATGCCGCTTAATTTGACATCCGCTCAAAAGAAGAAGTTTCTGCATGAGGTGAAGTGGTATATGTGGGATGAACCATATTTGTTTAGACAGGGAGCTGATCAGATCATCAGGAGATGTATCCCGTTCTGTGAGACGGAGGGGATATTACGAGACTGCCATTCCACGGTTTATGGTGGACACTATGGAGGTGAGAAGACGGCAGCTCGTATTCTGCAAGCAGGTTTTTTCTGGCCTACTTTGTTCAAGGATGCTCATCAGTTTGTTTTAAGGTGTGATCGTTGCCAAAGAGTGGGAAATTTGTCAAGGAAGGATGAGATGCCATTAAATGTGATGCTTGAAGTCGAGGTCTTTGATGTGTGGGGAATCGATTTCATGGGGCCTTTTATCTCGTCTTGCAATAATCAGTACATCTTGCTGGCAGTCGATTATATCTCAAAATGGGTCGAGGTTAAAGCTTTACCGACAAATGATGCAAAGGCAGTGCTAAATTTTCTTCATAAGCAAATTTTCACAAGGTTTGGAACACCTCGGGTAATCATAAGTGATGAAGGATCGCATTTTTGTAACCGTAAGTTCACTTCTATGATGCAGCGTTATAATCTGAATCATCGAGTAGCTACTGCCTATCATCCGCAAATAAATGGTCAAGCGGAAGTGTCTAACAGAGAGATAAAGCGCATTCTAGAGAAGGTTGTTTGTCCGTCAAGGAAGGATTGGTCTTTAAAGCTCGATGAAGCGGTTTGGGCTTACAGAACAGCATACAAAACTCCACTTGGGATGTCACCGTTTCAGTTGGTGTACGGTAAGGGATGTCATCTACCGGCGGAGCTTGAGCATAAGGCCTACTGGGCATTGAAGAAATTGAACCTGGATTTAGATGCAGCTGGTAAGAAAAGAATGCTTCAGCTTAATGAACTTGATGAATTTCGACTTCAAGCGTACGAGAATAACAAAATGTATAAGGAAAAGGTGAAGAGGTGGCACGATAGGAAGCTACATCCTAAGTTATTTGTGCCAGGGCAACAAGTTCTGTTATTCAACTCTCGGCTCCGACTTTTTCCTGGGAAGTTGAAATCAAGGTGGTCTGGACCTTTTATTGTCAAAACTGTGTTTCCACATGGAGCGGTGGAAATTTTTGAGAATGATTCGGACCAAGCATTCAAGGTTAACGGTCAGCGGTTGAAGCACTACTATGGGGACATGGCAAACCGAGAGGTGGTTAGTGCCATGTTGTTGACTACTTGAGAAAGGTACGGAACGTCAAGCTAATGACGAAAAAGAAGCGCTGCATGGGAGGCAACCCATGAATTGTTGTTACCGGAACCCTTAGAAGTTAATAACCTATCCAAAAACACAAAAAAATCAGAAAACAGGGGCTGAAAAATTTTTTTTCCAGAGACCCTCTGCGCGTCCGCGCAGCTATGCTGAGCGGCCGCGCAGCTTGCTGAGCGACCGCGCAGCTTGCTGCGCGCCCGCGCAGAAATGCTGAGCGGCCGCGCAGGGGTCGAGTTCCAGAAAATTTTTTACAGTTCAGAAAAAAAAAAAAAAAACACAAAAAACCCATCACAGCCCATGAACCCACGAATTCTTTTCCCATTACCCCATGATTCTATCCCTCAACCCTACTCCTAATCTAATTTAACCTACTCCACACCCTATATATACATACACCTATCCTACATATCTCCCACAAACTTCCTACACTTAAACTCTCTCATAAATATCAAAAATCAGTTCTTACACACTTTTATTCACAAATCAATGGCACCCAAGAGAGCACGCACTATTGACAGCAGCAGCACAGTTCCTACTGCTGATTCATCAAGGGGTACTGCTGCAAGGCCTCGGTTAACTGACAGAGCTGCGGAGGAGGAGTACACTAGGCTGTTGGGGAAGCCGATTCTGAAGGAGAGGGGGTTTTTACCATCAGGGAGGGATGGTGAGTTGTTGCCCATGATTGCAGAGAAGGGGTGGATAGTTTTTTGTGAGTCACCCGAAGCAGTACCGATGAGTGTTGTTCGCGAGTTCTACGCGAACGCGAAGGCTGAAAAGAATGGGTTTTCTGTAGTCCGTGGGCTGACGGTTGATTATCATCCTGCGGCGATTCGCCGTGTGATTGGACAGCGAGAGAGGAAGCCCGAGGAGGAGAACTGGAATGAAAAGACTGCTGAGGATTTTGACTCAGATTTGATTTGTGCGACTCTCTATCGACCGGGCACAGTTTGGAACCGCAGTCCAGCCAATAATGAGTATCGTCACTTTCCGGCGATCACCATGAACAGGTATGCCCATGCATGGAATGCATTTATATGTGCTAATATTTTGCCTTCTTCACATGCACACGAGGTCACAGTTGAGAGAGCACAGCTGTTGTGGGGAATTCTGAATGAGGAATACTATGTGGACCTTGGTTAGTTTATCTACCAAGGAATTCTGAAGTTTTTGAGGGGAGCAAAGCATATGAACATCCCTTATGCATCCACGGTTACGAAGCTATGCCGAGCAGTAGGAGTGAACTGGCCGGCTCATGAGCAGTTGCAGTTGCCAGCAGCTCCGATAGATTCTGGCACTCTGAATGGGATGCAGGAGTGGACCGGTGGTGAGCCTAAGGAGCATGGGCTGGGTTATCGTCTTCCAGGAGGACGTCCAGCACGAGGTGCTACTATGGCTAGGCCAGGGCGTGGTGAGGCTGGTTCTTCGAGAGCTCAGGAGGGTGCTGGGATGGGTGATGCCCAGTATAGGAGACTTTCACGGCGGATGGATGCCATGTATGAGACGCAGAGCAGGTTTGCTCAGGAGCTCACTCTTGCGTTAGGGACTGCTTTTCGAGGCCTTGGAGCTGATATCCAGTGGCCAGTTTTTGGTGAGGACTCTGCATACCCGCCGCCTGATACTCCACCCACTGAGGGTGATGATGATGATGACTCCGAGTAGGTATACCCTGTGTTCCTTTCTACTACCTTCACTGGGGACAGTGAAGATTTTATGTTTGGGGGTGGTAGTTAAGGAATATTTTGTGTGTGTCATATAGCTGCATATTCATGATAGTTAGTTCATATAGTTGCATAATTTTTTCCATATAGTTTTTTTTATATAGCTTTATTTGTTTGTCATATCATATAGCTCATGCATATACCATGATCCCTTTTGCAATGATTTATCGACTGAATTGTGATATTGATGCGAGTGTAGTGATAGCATTAAAGTGATATTAAGTTGTGTAGGTTGATATGCATGCTAGAAACAATTGTAAGTCCACTAAGTCTTAAAGAATGCATAAGGGCTAGATTGTTGTTATGATTTGGTTGTTTTCAAGGTCAATCTACTTATTATGCTCAGAATTCGATTATAGGTTCTTAGTGATAAAGACATGAAAAAGAAAAATTTTTGGAGAAAAAAAATATGGAAGTTGTTGCTAGTTGTGGCTAGGCGTCAAATGGCTAGTAGCCGGCTCGCATATGTTGCGAGTAGTCTAGGGTTGAGCAAGATGGAGGGAAACACACTTGCTCAAAAGTTATTAAAAAAAAAATTGCATAATTGATCAAGAGTGGGCTCTTTGGTATTCGAGTTATTAAGTTCTTAGGGGACTTTGTGCCTAGTGACCTAAGGCTTTTAGAGTCTGGGATCCGCTAACCTAACGCTCGTTACATGGATACCATTGTATAAGTCTTTTGTGGACCTCACTCATTGCACGGTCAAATAAGCATTTGAGTTGTAAATAAAAAGCACGATTTCGTAGTAAGCTCCAGAGTTCTTGTAGTGTTGTATATCACTTTGTGCCTAGAATTTTTATTCTTTGTATAATCGTAGGATTGCCTTGAGGATAGTCTAGTCATAGTAATTGGTCTAGTTCCGAAGCATATCTGTTAAGCATTTGCACACACCACGTTTCTGGCTGTATTTCCGTTTGCATGAGTTTATTGATCTTTAGTGTCTAAATGCATTCGTTGAGACGTGACAATTTGGTTGGTTAATTGTAGTAAGGGGGATCGTTGCATTTTCATATAGATTGCATTCATGCATATTTTTATTTGTTTTGAGTCTGTGACGCTTGAGGACAAGCATCGATTTAAGTTTGGGGGTGTGATAAGTGGCATTTTATACCACTTAGAACGTAACCAAAAGGGCCATGATTTACAAAATTTTACTCTATTAGGGTAACCAAAAGGTTTTCATATGTCAGAACTTGGACAGGAAAATTTAGTGAGACTAATGGATAATATAAAGGGGTAATGCCAAACTGGGCTTAAAGCAATGGTTTCTCGTCAAGGTACATGTGTTGGATCATCAAGAAGATAAGCTTCATGAATACTATGGGTGTTAAGGTATGAAGAAATGATTCTTTAGCTCAGGACATATCAGACCTGTCACACCCCCAACTTAAACAGCAAATTAAATATAACTATTACAAAATTTTAAAAGAGATAACACAACCAAATCCAAGATCTTACAGTTTAGGGTTTGGAACAGCCCAACTCTACCATCTATTACAACTGATTATAAATACCGAGTCCTCACACAAACTACTATCACTTATTCTACCTGAGCTCGAACATAAGCATCAGCATCACAGGTCTTACGGGCAGTCTGCTTGAATCTAACCATAACTGCTAGCTGTAATATCAGGGTAAAGCAAGGAGTGAGCCAAATGCTCAACAAGTGCTACCAGTACGATACAAACATAAATCGAGATATTCATTAAAGAATGACAATGGAAAGACATAACTAATGATAACGAGGGATAAAACTATGAGTGATGGCATCATTTTTACTTGTATCAAAACAATTTCAAAATCATGTCTTAATCAAAATCATTTTATGACGCTACGGATTACAGCCGGTGATCAGCCGCGAAGTAATCCCGAACCTCGCTGGGTTCTAAAACATTAACGGGAATCCCTAGGCAACTTTTAAGCCTAATAAAAGTGTGGAAAGGACTCGCGTCTCAGTCCAGATCCACTATTCAAGGAAAACATTTATCCTCCTTTGGGACGGAAAATCCATATTTTATTTATTTCAAAAACTGATGCCGAATTATAATAAAATCTCTTTTAACAGTAAACATTTTTATTAAGGGATTATAGATCAACTCGAAACACGGGAAATATGGTACTAAATCTCAGGGCCATGATTTACAAAATTTTACTCTATTAGGGTAACCAAAAGGTTTTCATATGTCAGAACTTGGACAGGAAAATTTAGTGAGACTAATGGATAATATAAAGGGGTAATGCCAAACTGGGCTTAAAGCAATGGTTTCTCGTCAAGGTACAGGTGTTGGATCATCAAGAAGATAAGCTTCATGAATACTATGGGTGTTAAGGTATGAAGAAATGATTCTTTAGCTCAGGACATATCAGAGTTGTCAAGCTTTAGGATAAGAAAGAGGGGTATCAATCAATGAGGGATCACTTTGATAAGTTTCTGACTTTCAGGGTTCAAAGTAAGGTTCTATAGGGATTCAAGTATCAGGATGAGATATCAATACTTCGGAATCGTCAGCATGTTAATCAAGAGGATCAATCAAGTAATATATCAACTCTTCATTTTATCATGGCATTTAACTATCATGAAAAGGCTTTTGAACTACTTGCAATACATACTCAAGGGTTCATGGCATTTCTATATAATTCAAAGATAAACGAAAGATACGCTTGATTTAAAACATATCAAATGACTCAGGATAATTGCATCAATATATATATAAACTGTTTATAGTAAATACGAAGGTCAAGTTGGATCACTTGCCTTGAGAAAGGCTGGTCTGGTCTGACTGGTAGGAGCAACTGGAGCTTCACTCGACCTTTATGGCAAGTTTTCCCTCGTCTTGAGATCCTACATAAATAATAATAATCCTCATTATAATATATTCTTACCATCTTAACCTATTTATAACTTGAAATTAAATACGGATGGCACTTAGGCCTATACGCACTTAATTTTATATTCGCTTTTAAATTACAAAAGTACACACATAGCCACATATTCACATATCATATATTAACACCAAATAACACCATATATACCATAATGCAACACTAGGCTTGGATGATCTCGACTCACAACTTAAGTCACTTGGTCGCTAAACTAGACAAAGTCTTCTAATTTTGGCTTCCTTACTCGATGTGCCTTTCCTAAACTATCCAAAACCTATTGACCCTCACTTGTGCCTTTTGCTCTACTGACCTTATACTATCTTACAACTATGGTGGTCGACCTAATACTCACTTCTAAGTGTTCTAAAACTATGTGATAAGTGAAAGTGCTCACTGGTGCAAATTTCAGAATGACAACTATGGTTTCTTGAGTGCATTAGACACTCTTAAACTACACGTTTTCCTTCAAAAACTTTTACAAAAGACTCTCCTGACCTAAGGGCATCTCATAAACTTGATGTGGCTCAAGGGCCTGGCTTGGGCCTTCTTGGGCCTAAGCTAAAAGTCCAAGGTTCCCCTGTTTTTCTTGGCAGAAAACGCCCTGACTTGAATTAACTTGTGACACATGGTTCTAACTCATATCCTATGAACTATGGTTGGAAAATACTTATCTGACACTCCCTCTAACTAAGGCCCAACAGGGCCTAATGAGAGCCTACCCATGGCATGGCCAAATCTCCCTATTTCTAAGTTGCAACAAAACTGTTCCCTGCTGGGCAGATTTTTATATTCTACTTGTGCACCTAACCAAATGACATGCAAACTTCCAACCAACACCTAAAACCTTTTATATACTCCCAATACTAACTTCTGGTGGCTTGGGCCTCAAAGTGCACATCAATGACATGGTCAAAACTCACTCTAAACCTCAGGGTACTAAACTGATTTTCTGCAGAAACTATAACTCTCATTTCTCCAAGGTTTTGACTTGACAAACTCAACTACCAACAACCCAATACTCAAACCAAGACTTAAACATGGTAATCTATTGAACTAACTGCCTTATTCTCAAAATAACCTTGGGTGAGATCAACCTTACCTAAGGTACAATTATGGCAAACCAAAAGAAACCACATTTCACAACTCACAAATCTTCATGCTTTTGAAATAACAAGATATGCATTTTTTATAAAAGATAACCACAAATTATTACCATGCAATAAGAAGCATAAATCAATATTAACACATTATTCCTATTGAAATTAAGGCTTACTAACAAAATCTTTCCAAATGATCAAAATCTTATAACATTCTAAGAGAAATCCACATGCATGCATGTCTTCGGGTTTTGCAAACCAAAACAACACATTTTCTACCTATATGCTATCATAAAATTGACATGCAAGCCTAGCATAAGCTATACCTAGATGATCACTTAGCATGCAAAGAGTTTTATCAAATTTTCACCACAAAATTCAAGTCATTATCACATAAACATGCAAAAATTGATTTAAGCAACAAGAATAGTTTTAAGGACCATTCATTCGGCTCCCATATGGTCATGGCCGAATGAAATGGATGGGAATGGCCATTTAATCTTCAAGAGTTTCCCTCTCAAGACTTGGCACTTCTCCATTCCTTGTAGTCCTCTCAAAAACAACCCTAAACTCACAAGAATCAAGGTTGTACTTTGAGTTTCAACTAGAGCCTTAACATGCAACTTCAAAACTTAAACTTTCTATTCAAAACTCTTTGAAATATGAATGATCATGGTATGGGAAATAACATTTACTTGTATAAAGAGTAGAAGCTTGGTTGAGGAATGAAGAAAAATGGGGAGGGGTGGTTCTCGGCTAAACCTGAGAGTGAGAGAGGGAGGGCCGAGAGGAGGGAGAAGGGAGGGAGGAGAGAGTGAGGTGTGGGTGGAGTATGAAAATGATCATGACACTTTGCTTGTTTTATGGTATTTGATTTGACAAAATTTGAGTGGAAAGGAGAATTGACAAGACTATTTCTCCACTTATCCTTGGTTCATTTTGCATGCAAGTGTGAAGAAGGAAATTGGCTAGAAAAATAAGAGTTAGTGGGGTTGGAATTGTCCTCTTTGTCCTTGAAAAGAATGAGAGGGTGGTTTGCATGCAAGGGCTTTCTTGTAATTTTCTAAATATGATAACTAAAATTTATAATGATTTATTTTTATAAAATAAAATACAAGTTCAAAAATTATAAAATTTATACCATAAAATAACTTGGATTTTTAGAGACTTTATAAAATCATTTTCAAAATTTGTGAACAAAATACCTTTTAAAAGAAAATTTTTCCAAGGCTTAGAATATTCCTTATAAATAAAAAATAAAGAAATTAAATAAACTCTTGCTTTGAAAAATCATATACTACATAAAGCAAATTTATAATGCAGAAATTTGCACTCACACAAACGTACAATCATTGAATATATTTTCATTCGTCTTTAATATTATACCAAATCCACAAATAATATTACACGAAAATACTGGTTGTAACAAAGTTGGAGTTATTTGATAAAGTACTCGGCTAACCCATTTTGTGTATGTACATGAGGAACTGAGTGTTCAACTGAGATTCCTACAGACATGCAATAGTCGACAAAAGTTGCAGATGTGAATTCGCCGGCATTATCTAAACGAATTGACTTAATGCAATGATCTGGGAATTGAGCTCGTAATTTGATTATTTGGGCAAGTAATTTTGCAAAAGCATCATTATGAGTTGAGAGAAGACAAACATGAGACCATCTAGTTGAGGCATCGATTAATACCATGAAGTGCCTAAACGGGCCAGATGATGGGTGTATAGGTCCACATATGTCGCCTTGGATCCTTTCTAGAAAAGTTGGGTTTTCAAGCTGAACTTTAGTAGGGGATGGTCGAGTAATCAATTTTCCTAAAGAATATGTTGAACATGGAAGGTCATTGTTGGAAAGAACTTTAAAATCTTTAAGAGGATGACCAGTAGAATTTTCTATAATACGACGCATCATAGAGACGCCAGGATGACCTAATCTTTCATGCCAAAGTGTAAAAGATTTTGGATCTATGAGTTTGGAAGCAATGACATTGTGTGACTCAATAGTTCTAATTTTCATCATATATAATCCTGAAGAAAGTGAGTGAAACTTTTCTAAGATTTTCTTGTTTGTAGAAATAGCAGAAGTAATAAGAAGATATTCTCTATCAGCCTCAAAGGTAGTTTCCATGTGAAAATCATTGAGTCGGATATCTTTAAAACTAAGAAGATTTCTAGTAGACTTACTATAATATAATGCATTTGGAATGTGTATATGGGTACCATTAGGGAGGATAAAACTAGCTTTTCCAAAACCTTCGATTATATTAAATACGCCGGAAATCGTTCCGACTTGAGCTTCGGTTTTGGTTATTTGGGTAAAATATTTTCGATTCTGTAGAATCGTATGAGTTGTACCACAATCAGCAATGCATATATCTTCAGTATCAATTCTGTATATAATTAAGAAACATAATTTATTTGATAAGAACATAACACACTACATAGTTCAAACAAAATAAAACACACAATACACACTACTATAGTAATTATATGAAACTAATCTTCAGCCTCTCATATGGGAGTTTCGTTAGGTTCATTCGGGCCATTAATGCTTATTCCTCCAGTTGTGATTCTCGGGAAATCATCTATGTTATTGTTGGCGAAATTTGTTTCTACCATTTTCTCTTTTGATTTTTGAGAAGATTGGTATAGCTTAACAAGATGATCTGGGGCATGACAATTACGTGTCCAGTGCCCATCCATGCCGCACCTATAGCAAACATTTTCAGTATTTCCTCCTCGTGGTGCCTTTCTTTTACTCTATGATTCAGATTGCCACTTCCGGTGACCAGAGTTGTTATATGGAAGAAAATGCCTGTGGCTCCGACCTCGTCCACGGTACCGCCCTTGGCCCCGTCCACCTTTATACCCTTTTCCACGTACATTCTGCTGGAATGACATGTTATTTACTTCAGGTAATAGGGCAGATCTTGTTGGACGGGATTGATGATTCTTAATCACCAATTCATGATTCTGTTCAGCAACGAGGAGAGTTGATAGAAGATCCCCGAACTTAGTAAATTTGTGCTCCCTGTACATCTCTACTAAGTTGATATTGTTGGGGTGAAAAGTTGATAGTGTTTTATCGATTTTCCTTTTTTCCGTAACTTTCTCACCACACATAATAAGCCTAGAACTTATTTTGAACAAAGCAGAGCTATATGCTCGGACACTCTTAAAATCCTGAAGTCTTAAATTAGCCCAATCATTTTCAGCCGCAGGTAGATAAACTAGTTTCTGGTGATCGAACCTATCCTTTAGATTTTCTCATAAAATAAAGGGATCCTCGACTTCTAAGTACTCAGATTTTAAATCTTCATGCATGTGGTGTCGGAGAAAAATTATAGAGGTAAAGTTTTCTTCGGCCTTGGATTTATTTTCTGCCTTTATTGTATCGCTTAATTTCTTTGAACCCAAGTGCAATTTACATCTTGTACCCATGATAAATAATTATTGCCAGAAATGTCCAAGGCAACGAACGACAAGCTTGTAATATTTGTCATACTAAATCTGAATTAACACGAAAATTATTAAATTTTAATTCATCAACGTAAATATTACATAAAATCCTAGTTAATCGGGTGCGTTAATAAGTACGCAATAATCAATGTATATATCATTATTATCATTGATATTATAAACAGATCTATATATAAAATGACAAATGGATTTTCACCCGCCATACGGACGGCTGCGTATGCAGGTTATCTCCGACCAATAATAAATTAAAGTGGACAATCCTACATAAGTTAGTTAGGGGCAAAAAATATTATTATCCGATAAGTATGCAATTTATAAATTAAGGTTCCCACTATACTTCGGTATTACCCAAAATTAAATGGTACCGTAAAATAATTTTAATAGGCGGTGATCCGGCCATATATATTTAAATTATTAGTAGAGGGTGTAACCACGTCTACTCCAGTTATATATATTTGAATTATATGTAGAGGGTGTAACCACGTCTACTCATATATATGTATATTTAAATTAAAATTATACCTTCTCAATTTCGGCAGGGCTTTGTGCTGATAACGTGTTGTAATATACTAGCTTTAATATTTTAGAAGGGGCTACTAAATCTGAGAGGGAAAGAATGATAATCGGAGGGAGATAGAGAGCATATACGTAAGATGCTTGGTGCAAATTTTTCATTCACCAAGGCCATGTATTTATAGCCAAGTTGAAGAACAAAAACATTCAATGCATTATCAAAATTTCTACTCCTAAGACTAGCTTTACTATTTTACCATTGACATAAAAATTACAATCAATTATAACACTAAACACATTATCAACTTATCAATAACTTATATGTAAAATTATTCCAACACCTAAATAACACCTAAATAACGTATAAGTTACTGGTATCATATCACTTATAAAACACTTTTCAACTTTAAGTTATAAGTTGTGTTTTTTAAAAGACCCCAAATGGGCCCTTAATATTGTAACGGATCCTGATTTATGGAGGGATTGCGTTTGAAATATCTCACCCCTATTTTTTTAATTTAAATATTTATTGTTGGTATGATATTGGTGTGAATTATATTTATTATTTTTAATTGTAGCGAAAATATCGTTTAATTGAGGAGGATGTTAAATGATATAAAATTCTTGTTGGAATTTTTCTTTAACACATTAAGATTATTGTTTAGAGCTAGCGATTAGTTAAGAGTATTTTCTCAAATAAAAATTGATTAATTTGGGTGAAATTCGGAATCCAACAGGAATAAACTGAATAAATATCTAATAAGCTCAGAAAATTTATAGCCTTTACATTTACATTAAAGAAAGAAACTATCTGCTAAACATAATTAACTATCGAATCTAAATCTATTGAAAGTGTAGTTGAGGTACCCACACAACTCAGAGAGATTGAGAGTCCATTTATAACTTGAGAGTGACTTCTTTTAAGTTGTATATTGGAGAAAAAAAGAGACGGAACATAGTGTCACATGAGCTGTTTGGAATGGCTCAACTGGACCATAGAATTATGGGGACTCGGGGGAGGTGTTCATTTGTTTAATTTATTATTATAAATTATCGTAAAATTTCGTGCGAGATACGGGCCTTCGGATATATAAAATATTATCTCGAATAAATTTGTATTTATATAAAAATAATTTTTGAATACGATAAATGATTATTTTAACTTTTCACTTGATTCTCTTACTTTTTTTTCTTTTCATACATATTATTAGAGCGGTATTAGATAATTTTATTGATGAAATCTTACTATTTATCATACAGTTTGATTTTAACTTATCCCAAAAAATTTGAAATTAGATATTAATTAAAAGCTATATATGATCCTCATTAATAAAAAAATTAAAATTATATCATTATAACAAAAATATTTGAAATTGTTTGTAGGAATATGCATCGGGTCATTTCGTGATCGTGGATTACTATCCTCGTTTCTAATTCCCGAACACACCATGAATCAAAAATAGGGATTCTTTTAATTATCGATCTCCGCCAGAACGAGGATTCTCACGGTAATGCGGGGAATAATTAAAAATAATAAATTTTTTTTAGTATATTTTTTAAAAAAAAAATTTACTAATTCATAATATATAAAAATATTTATAATATCTCATATTTTTAATATCAAACCATATTAAAACTGATTTATAATGTAAATGAATGGAAAATTAAAAAATATAATATATATATATATATTAAATTATAATGTAAAAAAATTGATCAATAAATTTATAGATTATTTTAAAACTATTAAAATTTTTTAAATACTATTTTTTATAATACTTTATTTACTAAAATATATAAAAAATATATATCTTAGCCCAATATAAATATATATATATATATATATATATTACAAAATCGGGGTTGATTAATAGAATTTATAAATGTGAAGTTAGTGAAACAATTTGAAAATGAATATGAGGTGAGTGAAACAAATATAAGGTGATATTATTTTTAAAATTCTATAATAAAATTATAAAAATTAAATTAAAAGGAGGCACGTAAATAATATAAATTAATATTTTATTTAGTCAAAATTTAAGATAATAAAAACAAATTTTTTTATAATTTTTTAATATAAAAAGGCAGGCTGAAATTTACCCCTAATTCTTTTCAATTTCAATTTAAAGACCGGTTCGTGTCAACCTTTGTACTTTCAGAGTGTGGCTTAGTTTTATGATTATCAAAACCTCCAAATTCAATACCCCACACCTATGGATCTCCGACAAGAGTGGAGCTCAAGTTTTAATTTTTGTAATTTGATAATACACTTCTGAATTTCACCCACTAGGATACAAATAATGTCGATAGTTTATTTTCAATGGGAAAATTTTGTAGCTGACAGCTGAAAATTTCCTCCTAATCTTTCAATTTTCCATCGCTTGTCATTCTTATTTTCTTGTTACCTAAAAGTTATAATCATCAAAATTTAAGAGACAAAGTTTATTAAATTAACTCTTCGAAACTTGATCAAGAAAGCTGCAATTCATTTTTCTAAAACTTGATAGTGTAATTTAAAGTTCGTGGCAAAGGACCTTTTGTTGGAAGCTTTCATGCACCCATGTGTTTGAGGACCAGCAACTGGAGTTTTTCCCTTAAATACATAACTCAACTTTATATTTAATTAAATTATATCTTCACATTCTCTTAATATACAATTAAACCTCCCTTTTTCTTTTTCTTTTTTGAAAGAAAATCAAGCGTTTGCATTAATGAGAAATAGAATCACCTATATACAATAGTAGCAACCACTCTGTGATATACAATTATACCACTTTAAATTGATATAGTTGATATAAAAAAAATTAATTTTTTTAATTTATTAAGAATAAAAAATATGATGTTCGTTACATACGATCGAAAAATATTATTCTAGAAATATTATATTTTTTTCAATTCTTACTTAATGAGGATCAGCTGTAATGATGGACTATGACATCTTTTTTTAAAATAAGTTAAAACTTTTAAAAAGTTTGGAGGTGAGAAGGTTATTCCACGTAAATAGAAAAAAGAAATTTAACCAACACATTATTTATAATTTATAAATAATAGATAGATGATTTTCAAATTCCCCGAATTTAAGCCAAACTAACCGAAAAATATCATATATAATTTAAATAATATTACTACGTGTGAATCTCGATTTGACTTGAACCCAGTGAAGAAAATATTTTGGATGAACAAACATGTAACGGGCGTTTGCCTACCATATCACTAAATTGGGTAGATAATATTTGGAGAACTTAAATTAGTAAGCTCGAATCTAGTAGCAACGTTGTCGAAGAAAAGGAAATATTTTTTTATGCAGAATATTAATTTGTAGATAATGCAGTTACAAAACATGGCTCACTTTACTCTTGTAAATTATATTCGCTCAAGTCAAACAAACGTGTGCTTGGACGAACACAATGAGACCCGATCCTTGTTTTTGGATGCCTAGGGATGGGCACCGATTCTGACCTGACCGATTCCGACCCGACCAATCCCGTACCGATTCTTATAATAAAAGTGGCGGGAATTCGGGAATTTTTACGGATACGAATTGGAGATTGGGGATGATTTTAGAAAAAATTAGGGAACGGGTCGGGACCGGTTTTTTATGTCTACTCGGCCCGATCCTCGTCCCCGTTTCGATTTTTTCCCGTTCTATAGTATATTTATATATTCTTATGTATCTTCAAGAAATATGTAAGTATTACGAATAATTTATATTTTCTATGTTGTAAGTTGTTAGAGATATTTTTAAATACTATTTTTTTAAAGTATAAGGTCAGAGTAGAGTTTTACAAATGTACTTTGACTTTACATAAATATTTCCTGTATCAAAGGACAATTATTAGAATTTGAAGTTTAATATTTTATTTTGCTACTTTTTTCTATATATATATTGCATGAAAAAAATTATTAATAGAAATTTTGATTTAAATAAAATATCCCCGATTACCCGCGGAAATCCCCATTTCCCATTTGGGCTGGGGACAGGGAATGATATATAGTTCTCGATGGGGAATGGGTCGGGGACGGGGATTAGATTTGAAGTCGCGGGCCGGTGGCCGGATACCCGACCCCGAAGTGACCCGGCGCCCATCCCTATGGATGCCTTTGACAAAATAACAAATCAGTATCTTCTTTAAATATGTGCTAACACCTATTTAAAATAATCTAATATTTATATAAAAAAATCAAGCTTTTCTATGATTCAATGCATAATCTAGCCATTTGTAAAAAATGTGCTGCGCAAGTTTTCAAAATTTTAAAATTCATAGTGATGGACAATTTAATATTAGTTATCTTTATCTAAATTGTATAATATATTTTCATTTAACCGATGTTCACAATTTGAATGAGGTTTAATATTAATAATTGCTTCATTGTTTGAATTTTTTACTTTTTGATGTGTCTAATGAGAATTAGAGATAATTATGAGAAATGAAAAGAATTTAGATTTAAAAATAAAAAGGGGAGAAGCGAAAGAAAATGATTTTGTGAATTAAAAGTGTTATTGCGATCCTGGACGGTTACCCCTCCAAACTACTATAAATAGGCGAAGAAGTGATATTTTTTTTATTACAAATGACAGGTTTTATCCCTAGATGTCCAGTCAACTGCTGCGCTTCAACACATTCCGGGGAGAACCAAATAGCTCTTGGTTCAAGTGGCACTTCACCACCCAATCGAGACATTATAGAATAGGCTAAACCCCACATAATGTCTTTTAGAGTAAGGGCAACAGTAGCCTTGAATAATATTTTTACGTGCTCATGGAATTCTAATATTAACAACATAAAGCAAATTCTTTGATCTTAATTACAGGGGCACTTCCCGATGAACGAGCTCTGATCAATCTTCCCTTTCTGTGATTGAGTTAGATAAGAGCAATTGCGTAAAAGACGACATGGAGATAAGGGAAGAACTGGACAGACTAACATAGTGAGTCTATTGACTATTAGAGTAGACTTAAGTCTAGTGTCGAGAGGTTGATTTGTTTTTTTCTTTATATTAAAAATGAGTCTGAACATGTATCACATGTGTAAAATCTGAGAAAATACCACACGAGTATTCTACCCTAGTAGGTATTCAAAATTGGGTATGCACACCACGAGCCACTAACAGACTGATATATCATGTGATGATAACTGGAAAATTATCTATTCGTAAAGAAATTTCATGAATAGCTAAAATTTTGAAAAAAATATACGAGTAGAATAATTAATATATCAAATAATCCATAGTCAGGGATTAGGACCTACATATATATTTGTGTTATTCTTTAACAATCAATTTAGGTTAATTTGTATAAGGTGGTTGAAGACAAATTAAAATGTTCAAGTTAATCTTTATTTGGGAGATGATCATGAACACATATGTTTTAAATTTTCAGGTAGTTTGTTATTCCCAAACAATGCAACAAGAATTACAGAAGGGGGGTTGAATGTAATTCTGGCTTCCTTTTCTGATTTTAAGAATGTTCTTACTTAATATATAACTGTGTTTGATTTTGCAAGAAGTGCGGAATAAAAGTAAAATAGAAATCAAATTACAAAGCAATAAAACACAAGGCTTTAAAACTTTCTGGTGGATTTGAACTTATTCACCAGAGATATATATAAAGATGAGAACTCTGTGATGCTTGAATATCACACAGCTGCTTAGAACTGAACTAAAAGAATTACAAAGAGATGCTTAACAAATACAGCTTTTTCTATCTCTCTGAAAATAATTCTTACTATCTTAGTTAGTTATTCTACTTGCTACACTTGGTTTATATATCACCAAGTTACATGATAAAAAGACAAACAAGTAAAACAAAATTATTTCTAGTCTATTTTCATTTTGTTTCATTATACTGTCCCGCATCTTTGAATATCTTCATATTTGCATGGAAATGGTAATGCTTCTTGTTCTCTAAATCCTGTAATTAGGCTGCCACATTTCTTTTGCAAACACCTGACGCATGTGACTGTGTTGTCACTGTCAACAACTAGTTTGAATTAGTTCATCTATCAGGACTATGTTGGTCTATGTTGGTTTCCTTGTTGAACATCTGTCGGGAGTCTTTGTAGATCATCCATCGGGAGCCTTTCTGCCACTTGACTCTATTTCACTTATACATAATTACAAGACATCTTATATATACAATTAGTCACCCTATTCTGTATATGCAACTAGTAGTCAACATGACTTAAAGAATCTTACAGAATCTACTCAGCTAATACATTGTTGTTTACATATATATGCTTCAAGACTCATTATTACATAAGCTACACTCTCGATGGATGTTCAGAGGTCATCCGTCGGGACTATAAAGATCATCCGTCGGGACTATAATAGAACATCTGTCGAGATCTACAAAACACTAAGTTAAATCTACTAAGGTGTTTTGTTTAACTTATCATCAAGTTCACAACATATTCCTAACAATCTCCCCCAATTTATGTCTACTAGAATTGTAGCCATAAATTAAGAGAAACACGATGATAACAAAACACCCTAAATGTACAGATTGAATTATGGTAGATAAAACTAGTAAGTGCCACAGTTTATTTGAAAATTGAATAAAGTAAAGTGTACAAAGATTCTCACAATCATTTTCAAGGTGCTCCTTTAGTCTGAGCAGATTTGTTCTATCTCTTTGATTGTCTTGATTTCTTCCCAAGCTTTCTGTTGTTTTCTTTTATTTGATTTTGGAGTTGTTTGTGAAATTCAAGTTCTTCAGAATTTGTTAGATCCAGCTTTTCTTGCATTTCCAATAGAGTCTCATTTCTTGAGATGCTAAATTGATCCTCCAATCTGAAGAATCTCCTAACAACCTTATCATCCTTGAATTCCATCAACCAGTAAGTGTAACACCCCCAAATCCGGGGTCGGGGATCCGGGTTGTCACGAGTTCCATTTCCCTTAACCATACTCAATCTTAATAAACAAATAACTACTGCGTACTGTGACCCCACAATATACACACACACCACAAGTTATAGTCTCAGAGATGAATACCAAAAATAACACAAGTCATTACACCTCAAAAGGGTTTCTGAATAGATTTACATAATCTTTGCCATTACTACAAAATATACATAAGTCTGGTACATCAAAAGTTGAAAGCCTAGCCTATTGGTAGTTCCTACCTCAGCTACAGCGGCATCAACGCCTACAGGAAACTGCGGAACATTTCATATCCGCTCACGAACTGGGAGCTTGGTCCTGTTCACCTTGACTATCTGTTGTTGTGTTCGGGCGAAAACATGCGCTAATAATACACGCAAGTATACGCGTTCGCAAGTAATATAGAATACTTTCTAGTTCGTTCCCACAGAGACTCAGACTAATTATGTTCAATTAACACTCACTCACCAATGTATAATTACTTCTCAATGTCAAGACAATAACACTTAGATTTTGATTAAATAATTATCAAGTAGAATTAACTACGAGAATTAAGCACTTAATTGACACTTGAATTAACAATATTAAACACACATGAGATCACAACTTCATTACTACTTTCTTCAATAGCTATTGTTATTACCCTTAGCATGTACCGGTGATGATATTAATCGAACAACACGAAACTGATAAAAGCCAACTTTCATTGTACTAATACCATTCTACCCAGCATCCACAATTAAGATAGAAGTTGAATAGGCATCAATTATGTTGAGACCCTATAACTCTACAGAATTTGACAACATAACGATTTAAGCACAAGTTATTCCTTATGATTACACAGGGCAAGTAAAACGGTTAGAGTTACCCACTAATCATGCATACACATATATGATCCTATGCTAGCATGGCAAGTTCTAAATCTCAAGATCCACTGTCGCTTCACAAGAGATTAACACCCTATCCTATATGTTCGCGATGCACATAAGACCAATAAGCACAACCAATAATAGATATCATACAATCATCACACACTAAGGTATTAAACAACTAACTAAAGAATTCCATAGCAAATTCGTTAAGACCTCATGATCACGACTAGCCCATGATAGAACTTATCGTCACCATGGGTTCATATGAAAACATGATAATAACACATGAGAATAACTAAATAAACTACTTATATTAACCAGAGTACGTCACAAGAGTAGATAGGTTCAAAGTAAAGAAAACTAGCATCCACTGTTAGAAAGAAATAAAGAATCACAAGAACTATGATTCCTCTTCGTTGCGATGTGCTAAAACGGTCTTCTTCCTTATCTCCTTGCTCATCGATTGATACTACGATTCAACATCACGTGAAACGTCTCTGAAAACTACTTATATAGGAGTCCCACAAAACCCAGCTATCTCAGAAGTTGGAAGCTCAACAGAATTAGGAGTCTAAAAATCAGTATCTTTTTTTACGCCCCTGAGCGGCCGCTCAGCAATCCTAAGCGGGCGCTCAGCTTCCTGAGCGGTCGCTCAGCAGAGCTGAGCGGGCGCTCAGACCCCTTCTGGAAAATACTCTGTTTTTGCTCCCGTTCTTTGTTGCATTCTGCTCCTAACTTCCCACTTGCAATGCCAAGCATACACTAAGGCTTATTCTTGACGAAATCTCTCCACAAATGCAAGTAATACCCTGAAATGCACAAATACTAGAAAAACGCATCAAATACACAAAATACTTGATTTCAAGACATCAATTCAAGCCATTATAAGACGTTCTAAGTGGTATAAAATGCCACTTATCACACCCCCAAACTTAAATCGATGCTTGTCCTTAAGCATCACACACTCAAAAACAAAACAAAAACATGCATGAATGCAATCTATATGAAATGCAGCGATCCCCCTTACTACGACCAAACCAACCAACTTATGACATCTCAGCAAATACAATTAGGTGAATAAAGATCAATCAAATCATGCAAACTAACATACAGCCAGAAATGTGGTGTGTGCAAATGCTTAACAGATATGCTTCGAAACTGGATCAATTATCATAACTCAACTATCCTCAAGGCAATCACATGATTATACGAAGAATAAATTTCTAGGCACAAAATGACTTATAACACTTCAAGATTACTGGAGCTTATTACGGAATCATGCTTATTATTTAACACAACAATAATGCTTATTTGACCGTGCAATGAGTGAGGTCCATAAAAGACTTATGCAATGGCATCCATTTAGCGAGTGTTAGGTTAGCGGATCCCAGACTATAAAAGCCTTAGGTCACTAGGCACAAAGCCCCCTAAGAACTTAATAACCCAAATACCAAAGAGCCCACTCGTGATCAATTATGCATTAACTCTTTATTTTTTTATCTTCTTTTTTTCTTTTTTTTTTATATTATTTTTTTTTCTAAATTTCTGAGCAAGTGCGTTTCGTTCCATCTTGCTCAACCCTACACTACTCGCATAAAAATACGAGCCGGCTACTAGCCATTTGACGCCTAGCCACACTTAGCAATGAATTCCAATTTTTTTTACTCCAATTTTTTTCTTTTCAGGCCTTTTATCACTAAGCACCTATTATAAACTCTAAGCATAATCAATAAATTAACCTCAAAAACCATCAAACCATGACAACAATCTAGTCCTTAAGCATTCTCTAAGACTTAGTGAATTACAAGTGTTTCTAGCATGCACGTCAGCCTACAAGACTCAACATCACTCTAACACTATCACTACACTCGCATCAATATCACAAATCAATTGGTAAAAGCAACACAAAAGGGATCATGGTAAATGCATGAGCTAAATGGCATGATAAATAAAGCTATAAAATAAAAAAAAACTATATGGCAAAAATATGCAATTATATGAATTAACTATCATGAATATGCGTACATGACACACACACAAAATATTCATTAACTACCACCCCCAAACTTAAAATCTTCACTGTCCCCAGTGAAGGTAGTCGAAAGGAACACAGGGTATACCTACTCGGAGAAATCATCATCATCACCCTCAGAGGGTGGAGTATCAAGAGGCAGATACGTAGAGTCCTCACCAAAAACGGGCCACTAGATGTCAGCTCCAAGGCCTCTAAAAGTAGTCCCAAGTGCAAGGGTGAGCTCCTGAGCAAACCTACTCTGCGTCTCGTACATGGCATCCATCCTCCTCGACAGCCTCCTATACTGGGCATCAGCCATCCCAGCACCCTCCTGAGCTCTAGAAGAGCCTGCCTCATCACGCCCCGATCTCGCCATGGTAGCACCAGCTGCTGGACGCCCTCCTGAAAGATGATAACCCAGCCCATGCTTGTAATATCCGGGAAAATTATGTGAATATTATATGTTAAATAAATAAATATTGTGTGTTTTATAAATTTAAAGTAATTGTTGCTATGATATGAGATGTTATAACTGTTATGTGTGTTTTTGTGCGGGCCAGAAATTTTTTTTTTTCGATTGATTAAAAATATGTTTAAATTGCAATTATATGAATTTATCTGCAATCGGGACGCGTATTTATCAGCGTCTTTATTGAGTTACCTGTTTTATTTGATTTTATGCGCGTTTGAATGTACTTTACGTGTTTTCGGGAATTTCTGGTAATTTAGGGATCGTTTCCGTTTTTCAAAAATCAACGGACCGGGACCCCACCGGGACGACAAACCCCACAAAATCGATGTTTTTATTTTTATAAAATTATTCGTATTTCAAATACCCTTTATTTTTGTATTTTTAAATTATTCGCAATTTTTGGGAATTTTGACATTAATTTTGTATTTTATTGTTAAAATTATTCCCCGTAATTATTATTTTGGGGCCTAATTATTATAATTAGGGGATAAAAACACCTTTAATTTATTTTGGGATATAAATTATGTATAAATAGTTAATCATAAATTATTTTATTTATTTATTTTATTAAAAAAATTCAGAGAAAAAAAAAAAGAAAAGAAAAGAAAGATATCAAGAACAGGTGGGGGTGAGATTCATTCACAAATAAAGATTGGATGATATTGGGTGATTCAGGAATCCGTTTGAAAAGCTCTGATAACCAAATCAAAGCTCTCATCGAGCCCGTTCTAGTGGTATCAAAATCTTGAATTGAGGTATAATATTTATAAAAATCGATTTTTGGGGTATTTTGTTCTTGAGAAATTCGTTTTTGAATTTAAGTGATTGTTTGATGATTTTGTTGACTGATTAACGTTCTTGGGATCCTAAGGATCGGTTTAGTATATTAATTCGTTAATTTTGATTAGGATTTCATTGAAACCGAGTTCTTGGTTTTGTAGTTTTTTTATTTTGATTTTGTGAATTGTTCGTGATATCTGGAGTGATTTTGATCATAGGTATCGATTCTAAATGACAGGAGCTTTAATTTAAGATATAATTCATTGTGTTTGGTTGAGTTTTAAAGGTTTTGGGTAATTGATCGGAAAAGTCGAGTTTGGTGACCGAAAAATCTCTGATTTTGGCCGGAGATTGTACCCTGTTGTTTGATTGTTCATGTTGATGGTCGGATTATTGGACTCGTGTTACTGTATATCGCACTGAAAACCCGATCAAATCGGGCTGTTTTAGCCGTCACCGGAGCTTGGCCGGAAACGGTGCCGGTCACCGGTTTCTGCACTTTGTCCGGCCAGTTCTTGGCAGGACCAGACTGTCCCCTAACCCGACCCGGTTGGTTTTAATTCCAACCCGGGTTTGATCCCTGAAACCCCAACCCCCAATCCCCAATTCTGTTTCTCAGTTTTTTTTTATTTTTAAAAATATTTCAAAAATCCTTTTTCTTATTTTCAAAAATCATTTTATTTACTTCTAAAATAATTTAATTATTATTTTAAATACTAAAAATTATTTTCTTAATTATTTTAAATTCCTAAAATTATTTTCTTTAATTATTTTCAAAAATACAATTTGATTTAATTATTTATAATTAATTTTAGTTAATTATTTATGAATTTAATTAATTGATTAAAAATAAATTAATCAATTAATTTTATTTATAAATAGTTAAATAAATGTATATTATTTGTAATTAATTCAAATAATTCCTAAAAATTATTTTTAGGCTTTTAAGAAAAAAAAAATTATATTTTGGTATTTAAAAATCAATTAATATTATTATTAATTGATTTAAATCTATTTATTCCTTATTTTATTAATAATAATTAAACCGTTGGTCCGTTTAATACGAAACGAACGCGTACAGACTCAGAAAAATATTGCGCTTCCAATAAAAATACTTTTGAGACCTAATTTCTTTTATATTGCAATTTCATTTGATTTGTGTATCAGTTTAAGTCGGTATTTGATCGGTAAATGCTAATATTGACCTAATTTTCATTCTGAATGCACTGAGACGTATCTTTTAATGATTTGACTTATATATTACATGAAATATGTGAGTACGTGTTATATAAATGCCATGATTATGTGTTACGTGATATATATGCTATCTGTTACAGTTTTAAAAATGTCATGTTAGTTATAAACGGTCGGGTAGATGTCAAAACGTATAGTTACGTCGATTGAGTTTAGTTCTGTCAATTAAGATAGTCCTTTTGTTTATAGAATCGAGTAGCAAGGAGCGCAGTCAAGTGTTAGACGGAGATAGTAGCCAGCAGTTAGAAACAGAGTTAAAGTAAGAGGTTATTGAGCATACCAGGCAAGTAACCCTAACTTCACTTATTGTTCCAGTGACGTTTATTTTGAATCTTATTATGCAAATATTTATATGTTCACCTACCATTCAAGTGTTATTGATTCTAAATTTATCCTTTTAATTTCTCTACTATTCTAAATTCAGAATAGTTAAATATTTTTACATTTCGCTATAACTTACTCTATACAGTGAAGCTTTGAATTGAGATTAGCGAATAACTAATTGTTCCGGTTATTTTGCCATGGGTTGTTGAGAAAACTCCGGACCATGAAAAATGGGGAGTTATGTGGTTAAGGATGTCATTTGATTCGACTCCTTTGACGGAAAATGGTTTTATGGGTTGGATGGTTGCGTAAGAGACCGTGGCGGCGGTCCAGTATGAGCTATGTGTTATACAGGATATAACACCTTGCTAGGCCGATATGTGCCTTGGGTACCTTTTGTTTAGTTGGATATGCTTCGGCATACCGGTGTTGCTCCGCGGCTGATCACCGGCGGCAACACACCGTCGTTCGAGGATTCCAATCCCAAAATATAATATATTGCAAATGTTGTTTATTATCAAATTTATATCAGTTTTGATACTGTTCAGTTATTGTAGTTGGTTTTGTTCATCAGATATACTGTCGTTATTCCAAATCATAAGCTATTTATTACTTGCTGAGCATTTCTTTCGCTCATACTTGTTTCATATCTTGATTCTTTCAGCTAGGCCAGGGCAAGCTTAAGTTCCAGGTCTGATCAGAGGTTTTGTGCTTGTAAATAGTTGGTGTGTTTCCAGGTAGACAGTTTGAGACGCTTAATTAGTCTAGAGGTTTGTAATAAAATTTGAATAAGTTGTAAAACTAATTAGACTATGGTTTGTAATAACATTTGATTTGTATTAGTGCCTGTTCCATACTATAACCTGTGATCGATCCAGTGTAGGTAAAGGGGTCGTATTTATTATATTATTCTGCTGTAATTATTTTATTTTGGTTTATTGGCGAGTGACCCCCAAATCTAGACCCTGGGTTTGGAGGGCGTCACAGGTTGGTATCAGAGCTACAGGTTATGGTCACTGAAACAGGCGTATGATTGTCATAGATGAGTCATAGGAAGATCACATAATATAGGCGCGTGTAGTTTAGCTTTTATAGGATTAAATTTAGGTTATTGGGTTAAGTTGTAGTTAAATTGTTTAGGTTTCCTGTTTTGTGTTTAGCTTTAGGCCTTGTGTCATTGCCGCTATTTTGTTGATTTAGTTAAGATTTCGAGCAAGGATTTAAAAGGGTTGGATAATTCGGAGTAATTTTCTTTGTGTTATTATTCTTGAGATAATAAGCAGGATTATGTGATAATCATGTCGCTTGTGTTAATATGGTAGCAAGTTTATGATATTTTGAGAAGAGATAGTGTTTGCGAACTTTAATATGCTAAGGAATTACTACATATTTGACACAATGCTTGACAGATTATTATATATATTGCTTGTTTCTTACCAGAATAATGGCACCAAAGAGAAGGAATAATTCAGGAGAGGGTAATACCGAGAGCCGTACAGATCCAGCGATTATCCAGATGTTGGGACTGATGCAGCAACAGATGTTTCATCTTACACAGCAGCAACAACAACAGCAACAGCAACAGCAGCAGCAAGCAGCACCACCTGCAGTGACTTTTAAGCATTTTCAAGCAGTGAAGCCACCTGAGTTCAAGGGAAGTGCTGATCCTGTGGAAGCCAATGCATGGCTCAAGGAAATGGAAAAGGCTTTTGAATTGGTCGGAGCAGGAGCTGAGCAGAAGACCAAGTTTGCAAGTTACTTTCTGAAGGGTGAGGCGAACTATTGGTGGGAATCCGCGCGAGCATTGGAAGGAGGTGAGTTTATAACTTGGGAGAGATTCACAGAGCTGTTTCTAGAGAAGTATTTTCCGAGGTATATGAAGAATCAAATGGAGATCCAATTCTTGAACTTGACACAGGGAGATCTTACTGTAGCTGAGTACGAAGCTAAGTTTACTGAATTAGCGAGGTTCGTGCCAGACCAGGTTGATACGGATGAAAAGAAAGCAAGAAGGTTTGAATAGGGATTGAGATTTTGGATTCAGAATAGGGTGGCCATGTTTGAATTGACTTCATATGTGGCAGTGGTGCAGAAAGCAATGGTGATTGAAAGTAAGAGTGATATGTATCAAAAAGGGAAGGATGGGAAGAAAAGGAAAATGGAAACCTCAGCGGGAGGCCAGCAACAAGGTAACTTCCAGGGCCGTTTCAATAAAAGGCCAGAGTTTCAGAATAATAAGAGTGCGGGATTTAAGAAACCACAGCCAGGAAATGGGAACCGTTTTCAGAATTCAAATCAGCAGAGACCCAATCGTCCACCTGCGTCAGAGTGCAAATTTTGTGGTAGAAGGCATTTTGGGATTTGTAAGGCTAATGTGTTGTGTTATAAGTGCAATCAGAAGGGACACTATTCTAATGAATGTCGAAGTCAGACTACAGCTCAAAGATCAGGGACAGTGTGCTTTAAATGTGGAAAGATGGGGCATATTGCCAGGGACTTCCAGACAACTGAACCAACTGCTAATGTGCCAAGGATTGAAGGACCACCAACAAAGGACCAGCCAAAGGCTAGGACATTCAATATGACTATGAAGGATGCTGTTCAGAGTTCAGACGTGGTGGCAGGTACGCTTCCAGTCAACTCCATAGATGCTAAAGTTTTATTTGATTCTGGAGCTACAAGATCATTTATTTCTCAAAGTTTTGTCGATAAACTGCATTGCGAAGTTAAGTTGTTAGAACAAGCATTAATGATAGAGTTAGCTAATAAGGACCAAGTTTCCGTCGACCGAGTGTGCCCGAAGTGCGATATTAAGATAGGAGGACATCATTTCTATGCCGACTTAATACCTTTTAAGTTGGGAGAATTTGATGTTATTTTAGGAATGGATTGGTTGTCAGAAAATAATGCTCAGATTAATTGTAAGAAAAGGAAATTAAGACTTCAAACTTTGGATAGTAAGAAGAAGATAATATTTTGAGGAAATAGGCAAGAGAAGAAGTTCTTAGCGATCGCTCAAGTGAAAAAGTTATTGCGTCAGAATTGTGAAGCATATTTGGCCCATGTGGTAGACACCAGTAAAGGAGTTCCAGCACTAGAAGCGATTCCAGTTGTCAACGAATTTTCAGATGTTTTCCCAGATGATCTACCAGGATTACCTCCCGACAGAGAAATTGAATTTGCGATTGATCTAGCACCCGGAACAGAACCAGTTTCTAAAGCCCCGTACCGGATGGCACCAGTGGAAATGAAAGAATTGGCATCTCAGCTGCAAGATCTTTTGGAGAAAGGAGTTATAAGATCCAGTGTATCCCCGTGGGGCGCACCAGTACTGTTTGTCAAAAAGAAGGATGGGAGTATGCGGTTGTGTATCGACTATCGAGAACTGAATAAGCTAACCATTAAGAACAAGTATCCGTTACCAAGGATCGATGATTTGTTTGACCAATTGAGAGGCGCTGTATGGTTTTCTAAGATTGATTTAAGATCCGGATATCATCAACTAAAGATCAAGCCTGAAGACATTCCGAAGACCGCATTTAGAACCAGATATGGGCATTATGAGTTTCTAGTGATGGCATTTGGATTAACCAACGCACCAGCAGCTTTCATGGATCTAATGAATCGAGTATTTAAGAAGTATTTGGATAAATTCGTGATCGTGTTCATAGACGATATCTTGATCTATTCCAAAACAGAAGAGGAGCATGTAGAGCATTTGAGGATAGTTCTGGAGATACTGCGACAGGAGAAGTTATACGCAAAGTTTTCCAAGTGTGAATTTTGGTTAAAAGAAGTACGATTTCTTGGGCACGTGATTAGCAATAAAGGAGTAGAAGTGGATCCAGCAAAGATTGAAGCCATAATCAACTGGGAGAGGCCAAAAACACCAACGGAAGTAAGAAGTTTCATGGGACTGGCAGGTTACTATAGAAGATTCGTGCAAGATTTTGCGAAGATAGCTACGCCATTGACAAAGCTCACCAGGAAGAATCAGAAATTTGAATGGAATGAGAAATGCGAAGAAAGTTTCCAGGAATTAAAGAATAGATTAGTATCTTCTCCAGTGTTAGTTTTGCCAGATGATCAAGGAAATTTTGTAATTTATAGTGACGCATCGTACAAAGGACTGGGATGTGTTTTGATGCAGCATGACAAGGTGATAGCCTACGCTTCAAGACAGTTGAAACCACACGAAGAGAAGTATCCAACGCATGATCTGGAATTGGCAGCTATAGTATTTGCATTGAAGATTTGGAGGCATTATCTTTATGGGGAAAAGTGCGAGATCTACACGGACCACAAGAGTTTGAAGTATATCTTTACCCAGAAGGAATTGAACATGAGGCAGAGAAGATGGCTAGAACTAATCAAGGATTACGACTGTACTATTAACTATCATCCAGGCAAAGCAAATGTGGTGGCCGACGCGCTGAGCAGAAAAGAAAGGTTGAACATGATAACTTCATCCGAGGAATTAATCAGGGAATTTGAGAAGCTGGAAATAGAGGTTAGTATTCCAAGTATGTCTACAGAGGTGTTGTGTGCAATGTCTTTTCAACCAGAATTATTAGAGAAAATAAGAAGATGTCAGGAAGAAGTAATGAGCCATGAACGAGACAGTTTGACAGGAGAAGAAATAGGGAGTCAAAAGGATGATAAAGGGATATTAAGATTTTCTTCCAGAATATGGATACCCAACATAGCCGAGCTGAAAGATGAAATTCTTCGAGACGCTCACAACTCTAGATACTCAATTCATCCCGGGAGTACGAAGATGTATAGAGATTAAGAGAAAACTTTTGGTGGCCAAGCATGAAGAAAGTAATTGCAGAATGGGTAAGTAAGTGTTACACTTGCCAGCGAGTCAAAGCGGAACATCAAAGGCCCAGTGGACTGATACAACCATTGGACATTCCAGAATGGAAATGGGAGCATATAGCGATGGATTTCGTAGTTGGATTACCGAGGACCAGGGCAAATCATGATGCTATTTGGGTTATTATCGACAGATTGACAAAGTCGGCGCATTTTCTTCCTATCAACGAGAGATTCTCAATGGATAAATTAGTACGGTTATATCTTAAAGAAATTGTGACAAGACACGGAGTTCCAGTATCCATAGTTTCAGACAGAGATCCTCGATTTAACTCAAGATTTTGGAGAAGTTTTCAAGATTGTCTCGGAACGAAGCTGAACATGAGTACCGCGTATCATCCGCAGACAGACGGCCAAAGTGAAAGGACGATTCAGACTATTGAAGATATGCTAAGGGTATGTGCACTAGATTTTGAAGGTAGTTGGGACGAGCATTTGCCATTAATTGAATTCTCCTACAACAACAGCTATCATGCCAGTATTGGAATGCCGCCTTACGAAGCTTTGTACGGTAGAAGATGCAGATCTCCAATATGTTGGGAAGAAGTTGGTGAAAGAAAGATTTTGGGTCCAGAATTGATCCAACAGATGAAGGAGAAAATAGAACTCATTCGGAAAAGATTAACAGCAGCTCAAGATCGTCAACGCAAATATGCTGATCTTACCAGAAAAGATATGGAATTTGAAGTTGGTGAAGCAGTGCTATTAAAGGTCTCACCTTGGAAAGGTTTATCAAGATTTGGGAAAAAAGGAAAGCTGAGTCCGCGTTATGTTGGCCCTTTTGAGATTTTGAAGCGTGTAGGAAAGGTCGCTTATGAATTAGCGTTACCACCTCACATGCAGCATATTCACAACGTGTTCCACGTGTCAATGTTGAAGCGTTATTTGCCTGATTCGAATCATGTGATAGAATACGAGCCAATAGAGATCCATCCAGATTTGTCTTTTGTGGAGCAACCAGTACAGATTTTAGATAAGAAAGAAAGAGTACTTAGGAATAAGTCTGTATCTTTAGTACGAGTCTTGTGGAGGAATCCCAAGATTGAAGAGTCGACTTGGGAGTTGGAAAGCGAAATGCAATCCAAGTATCCTCATTTGTTTTCCTAGGCTGATTCTGAGGACAGAATCCTGTTAAGGGGGGAAGGATGTAATATCCGGGAAAATTATGTGAATATTATATGTTAAATAAATAAATATTGTGTGTTTTATAAATTTAAAGTAATTGTTGCTATGATATGAGATGTTATAACTGTTATGTGTGTTTTTGTGCGGGCCAGAAATTTTTTTTTTTCGATTGATTAAAAATATGTTTAAATTGCAATTATATGAATTTATCTGCAATCGGGACGCGTATTTATCAGCGTCTTTATTGAGTTACCTGTTTTATTTGATTTTATGCGCGTTTGAATGTACTTTACGTGTTTTCGGGAATTTCTGGTAATTTAGGGATCGTTTCCGTTTTTCAAAAATCAACGGACCGGGACCCCACCGGGACGACAAACCCCACAAAATCGATGTTTTTATTTTTATAAAATTATTCGTATTTCAAATACCCTTTATTTTTGTATTTTTAAATTATTCGCAATTTTTGGGAATTTTGACATTAATTTTGTATTTTATTGTTTTTAAAATTATTCCCCGTAATTATTATTTTGGGGCCTAATTATTATAATTAGGGGATAAAAACACCTTTAATTTATTTTGGGGTATAAATTTTGTATAAATAGCTAATCATAAATTATTTTATTTATTTATTTTATTAAAAAAATTCAGAGAAAAAAAAAAGAAAAGAAAAGAAAGATATCAAGAACAAGTGGGGGTGAGATTCATTCACAAATAAAGATTGGATGATATTGGGTGATTCAGGAATCCGTTTGAAAAGCTCGGATAACCAAATCAAAGCTCTCATCGAGCCCGTTCTAGTGGTATCAAAATCTTGAATTGAGGTATAATATTTATAAAAATCGATTTTTGGGGTATTTTGTTCTTGAGAAATTCGTTTTTGAATTTAAGTGATTGTTTGATGATTTTGTTGACTGATTAACGTTCTTGGGATCCTAAGGATCGGTTTAGTATATTAATTCGTTAATTTTGATTAGGATTTCATTGAAACCGAGTTCTTGGTTTTGTAGTTTTTTTATTTTGATTTTGTGAATTGTTCGTGATATCTGGAGTGATTTTGATCATAGGTATCGATTCTAAATGACAGGAGCTTTAATTTAAGATATAATTCATTGTGTTTGGTTGAGTTTTAAAGGTTTTGGGTAATTGATCGGAAAAGTCGAGTTTGGTGACCGGAAAATCTATGATTTTGGCCGGAGATTGTACCCTGTTGTTTGATTGTTGATGTTGATGGGATTTCCGGATTATTGGACTCGTGTTACTGTATATCGCACTGAAAACCCGATCAAATCGGGTTGTTTTAGCCGTCACCGGAGCTTGGCCGGAAACGGTGCCGGTCACCGGTTTCTGCACTTGGTCCGGCCAGTTCTTGGCAGGACCCGACTGTCCCCTAACCCGACCCGGTTGGTTTTAATTCCAACCCGGGTTTGATCCCTGAAACCCCAACCCCCAATCCCCAATTCTGTTTCTCAGTTTTTTTTTATTTTTAAAAATATTTCAAAAATCCTTTTTCTTATTTTCAAAAATCATTTTATTTACTTCTAAAATCATTTAATTATTATTTTAAATACTAAAAATTATTTTCTTAATTATTTTAAATTCCTAAAATTATTTTCTTTAATTATTTTCAAAAATACAATTTGATTTAATTATTTATAATTAATTTTAGTTAATTATTTATGAATTTAATTAATTGATTAAAAATCAATTAATCAATTAATTTTATTTATAAATAGTTAAATAAATGTATATTATTTGTAATTAATTCAAATAATTCCTAAAATTATTTTTAGGCTTTTAAAAAAAAAATTATATTTTGGTATTTAAAAATCAATTAATATTATTATTAATTGATTTAAATCTATTTATTCCTTATTTTATTAATAATAATTAAACCGTTGGTCCGTTTAATACGAAACGAACGCGTACAGACTCAGAAAAATATTGCGCTTCCAATAAAAATACTTTTGAGACCTAATTTCTTTTATATTGCAATTTCATTTGATTTGTGTATCAGTTTAAGTCGGTATTTGATCGGTAAATGCTAATATTGACCTAATTTTCATTCTGAATGCACTGAGACGTATCTTTTATTGATTTGACTTATGTATTACATGAAATATGTGAGTACGTGTTATATAAATGCCATGATTATGTGTTACGTGATATATATGCTATCTGTTACAGTTTTAAAAATGCCATGTTAGTTATAAACGGTCGGGTAGATGTCAAAACGTATAGTTACGTCGATTGAGTTTAGTTCTGTCAATTAAGATAGTCCTTTTGTTTATAGAATCGAGTAGCAAGGAGCGCAGTCAAGTGTTAGACGGAGATAGTAGCCAGCAGTTAGAAACAGAGTTAAAGTAAGAGGTTATTGAGCATACCAGGCAAGTAACCCCAACTTCACTTATTGTTCCAGTGACGTTTATTTTGAATCTTATTATGCAAATATTTATATGTTCACCTACCATTCAAGTGTTATTGACTCTAAATTTATCCTTTTAATTTCTCTACTATTCTAAGTTCAGAATAGTTAAATATTTTTACATTTCGCTATAACTTACTCTATACAGTGAAGCTTTGAATTGAGATTAGCGAATAACTAATTGTTCTGGTTATTTTGCCATGGGTTGTTGAGAAAACTCCGGACCATGAGAAATGGGGAGTTATGTGGTTAAGGATGTCATTTGATTCGACTCCTTTGACGGAAAATAGTTTTATGGGTTGGATGGTTGCGTAAGAGACCGTGGCGGCGGTCCAGTGTGAGCTATTTGTTATACAGGATATAACACCTTGCTAGGCCGATATGTGCCTTGGGTACCTTTTGTTTAGTTGGATATGCTTCGGCATACCGGTGTTGCTCCGCGGCTGATCACCGGCGGCAACACACCGTCGTTCGAGGATTCCAATCCCAAAACATAATATATTGCAAATGTTGTTTATTATCAAATTTATATCAGTTTTGATACTGTTCAGTTATTGTAGTTGGTTTTGTTCATCAGATATACTGTCGTTATTCCAAATCATAAGCTATTTATTACTTGCTGAGCATTTCTTTCGCTCATACTTGTTTCATATCTTGATTCTTTCAGCTAGGCCAGGGCAAGCTTAAGTTCCAGGTCTGATCAGAGGTTTTGTGCTTGTAAATAGTTGGTGTGTTTCCAGGTAGACAGTTTGAGAAGCTTAATTAGTCTAGAGGTTTGTAATAAAATTTGAATAAGTTGTAAAACTAATTAGACTATGGTTTGTAATAACATTTGATTTGTATTAGTGCCTGTTCCATACTATAACCTGTGATCGATCCAGTGTAGGTAAAGGGGTCGTATTAATTATATTATTCTGCTGTGATTATTTTATTTTGGTTTATTGGCGAGTGACCCCCAAATCTAGACCCTGGGTTTGGAGGGCGTCACAATGCTCCTCGGGCTCTCCACCAGTCCACTCCTGCATCGCATTCAGAGTCCCAGAATCAATAGGAGCGGCCGGCATCTATAACTGCTCGTGAGAAGGCCACTGAACTCCCACTGCTCGGCAAAGCTTTGTAACTGTAGATGCGTAAGGGATGTTCATGTGCTTCGCTCCCCTCAAAAACTTCAGAATTCCTTGGTAGATAAACTCACCAAGGTCCACATAGTACTCCTCATTCAAAATACCCCATAACAACTGTGCTCGCTCAACTATAATCTCATGTGCATGTGAAGTAGGCAGAATATTAGCACAAATAAAGGCATTCCATGCACGGGCATACCTATTCATCGCAATCGCTGGAAAATGAAGATACTCGTTAGTCCCAGTTTTGAACGTCCAAACCGTGCCCGACCTACATTGAGTAGCACAAATCAAATCCAAGTCAAAATCAGTCTTCTCATTCCAATTCTCCTCCGTGGCCTTCCTCTAGCGCTGCCCAATCACACGGTGAATCGCCTCAGGATGATAATCCACTGTCAACCCCCGCACAACAGAAAACCCATTCTTTTCAGCTTTGGCGTTCACATAGAACTCGCGAACCACGCTCATCGGAACCGCCTCCGGTGACTCACATAAAGAAATCCAACCCTTTTCAGCAATCATTGGCAACAACTCACCATCCCTCCCCGATGGTAAGAATCCCCTCTCCTTTAAAATCAGCTTACCCATAAGCCTATTATACTCCTCCTTAGCAGCCCTATCAAACAAACGAGGCCTCGCAACAGTACCCCTCGAAGAATCAGCAGTAGGAACAGTGTTGCTGCTATCAATCGTCCTGGATCTCTTGGGTGCCATTGAAACTGAGAAAAAGTGTTTAAAGTGTTTAAGATTTGTGTTTTTGAATATATGAGAGAGTTTAAGGTTGAAAGTGTATGGGGGAGTATATGGAATAGTTGTATGTATATATAGGGTTAAGATTAGGGTTAAAATTTGATTAGGAGTGGGGTTGGGGGTTAAAAACGTGGTTTTATGGGAAAAGGATTCGTGGATAGTGGGTTTGGGTTTGTATTTTTGTATTTTCTGATTTTTTTATATTTTTTATTAGGCTAAAAAAAAATTCAGGCATTCGGGCCCTGAGCGGTCGCTCAGCAAAGCTGAGCGGGCGCTCAGGGACCTTCTGGAAAAAAAAATTCTTGGCCTGGTTTTTCAGATTTTTTTGTGGTTTTGGATAGGTTACTAACTTCTAAGGGTTCCTATAGTCACAAATCATGGCTTGCCTCCCAAAAAGTGCTTCTTTTCGTCATTAGCTTGATGTAGGGTACTTCACTCAAGTTGACAATAAAACGGCACTAACCACTTCCCGGTTTGCCGTGTCCCCATAGTAATGCTTCAAATGCTGACCATTAACCTTGAATGCTTGGCCTGGATCATTCTCAAAAATCTCCACCGCTCCATTTGAAAATACAGTTTTGACAATAAAAGGTCCAGATCACCTTGATTTCAACTTTCCCGGAAAAAGTCGGAGACGAGAGTTGAATAAGAGAACTTGCTGCCCCGACACGAATAACTTAGGATATAGCTTCCTGTCGTGCCACCTTCTCACTTCTTCCTTATACATTTTGTTGTTCTCGTACGCTTGGAGTCGAAATTTATCAAGTTCATTTAACTGAAGCATTCGCTTCTTTCCAGCTGCATCTAGATCAAGGTTCAACTTCTTCAACGTCCAATAGGCCTTATGCTCAAGCTCAGCAGGTAAATGATATCCTTTACCATAAACAAGTTGAAACGGGGACATCCCAAGTGGAGTCTTGTATGCTGTTCTGTAAGCCCAAACAGCTTCATCGAGCTTTAAAGACCAATCCTTCCTTGACGCACAAACAACTTTCTCTAGAATGCGCTTGATCTCTCTATTAGACACTTCTGCTTGACCATTCGTTTGCGGATGATAGGAAGTAGCGACACGATGATTCACATTGTAGCGCTGTATCATAGAAGTGAACTTACGGTTGCAGAAATGAGACCCCTCATCACTTATGATTACACGTGGCATTCCAAACCTTGTGAAAATCTGCTTATGAAGAAAATTCAACACTACCTTTGCATCATTCGTCGGTAGAGCCTTGACTTCTACCCATTTTGAGACATAATCAACTGCCAACAAGATGTACTGATTATTGCAAGATGAGAAAAATGGTCCCATAAAATCGATTCCCCAAACATCAAAGACCTCGACTTCAAGCATCACATTTAACGGCATCTCATCCTTCCTCGTAAGATTCCCCACTCTTTGGAAACGATCACACCTTAAAATGAACTGATGAGCATCCTTAAACAAAGTAGGCCAGAAAAAACCTGTTTGCAGAATACGAGCTGTCGTCTTGTCACCACCATAATGTCCACCATAAACTGTGGAGTGACAGTCTCGTAATATCCCCTTCGTCTCACAGAATGGGATACATCTCCTGATGATCTGGTCAGCTCCTTGTCTAAACAAATACGGTTCATCCCACATATACCACTTCACCTCATACAGAAACTTCTTGTTTTGAGCTGCATTCATATTAGGAGGCATTATATTGCTGACAAGATAGTTCACAATATTTGCGAACCATGGCTCTTCCTCCTGAACTGCGAACAACTGCTCATCCGGAAAAGATTCGTTGATCAATGTCTTATCATGTGAAGTAGAATCGGGATTCTCCAATCTAGAGAGATGGTCAGCTACTTGATTCTCAGTACCTTTTCGATCCTTGGTCTCTAACTCAAATTCATGTAGCAAGAGCACCCAACAAATAAGTCTAGGCTTCGAATCCTTCTTGGAAACCAAATAGAGAATGGCCGCATGATCAGTGAACACTATCACCTTTGTCCAAAGCAAATAACATCGAAATTTTTTGAAACCAAAGACTATAGCCAAGAGCTCCTTCTCAGTAGTGGTGTAGTTCATTTGAGCTCTATTTAAAGTCTTACTAGCATAGTAGACCACATGAAAGAGATTATTCTTACACTGCCCAAGAACTGCGCCCACCGCATAATCACTCACATCACACATCATCTCAAAATGCTCTGTCTAATCAGGTGCCGTAATAACTGGTGCAGTTATCAAACTCTTCTTGAGAGTCTCGAATGTCGTCAAGCATTCATCATCGAATTTGAAAGGCACATCCTTCTCGAGCAAGTTGCACAACGACTTAGATATCTTCGAGAAGTCCTTGATGAAACGCCGATAAAAACCCGCATGACCAAGAAAACTATGGATTTCTTTCACAAAAATAGGTGGTGGAAGGTTTTCAATGACTCCCACATTGGCTTTTTCCACCTCAAGACCCTTGCTAGAGACCTTATGCCCAAGAATAATGCCTTCACGCACCATAAAGTGATATTTTTCCCAATTGAGCACCAAATTAGTTTCCACACACCTTTTGAGCACCGCACGAAGATTGTTCAAACATTCATCATACGAATGTCCAAAGACAAAGAAGTCTTCCATGAACACTTCGACATTATTTCCAATCATATCAGAGAATATAGCCATCATACATCTCTGAAAAGTGGTAGGTGCGCCACATAAGCCAAACGAAACTCTGTGAAAAGCAAACGTACCAAATGAACAAGTGAAGGTAGTCTTTTCTTGATCCTCTGGTGCAATACATATCTGATTATACCTCGAATAGCCATCCAGAAGACAATAATACTCATGACCGGCCAACCTGTCACGCATCTGATCAATAAATGGAAGAGGGAAGTGATCCTTCCTCGTGGCCTTGTTCAACTTTCTGTAGTCCATGCATACCCTCCATCATGTGACTGTTGGAGTGGGGATGGGTTCTTCTCATTTGCTACCACAGTAATACCTCATTTCTTAGGTACACATTGCACAAGGCTCACCCAAGAACTGTCAGAAATAGGATATATGATTCCTGCATCTAGCCACTTCAAAATTTCTTTCTTTACCACTTCTTTCATGATAGGATTAAGTCTTCGCTGTTGCTCAACCGTCGGCTTACTACCTTCCTCTAGCAGAATTTTATGCATGCAATACGAAGGGCTGATCCTTTTTATGTCTGCTATAGTCCATCCAATAGCCGATTTGAATTCTCTCAAGATCCTAAAGAGCTTGTCCTCCTCACTACCTGAAAGGTCAGATGCAATAATAACAGGTAAAGTAGATGCATCACCTAAAATGGCATACCTCAAGTGTTCAGGAAATGGTTTAAGCTCCAAAGTAGGTGTTTCCTCAATAGATGGTTTGAGCTTTCCTTCAGCATTCTTGAGGTCAGAAGTACCAAGAGATTCAAATGGCATGTCTAGCTTTTGCCTCCAAGAAGAAGCATTTAGATATTGTAGTTGCTCATTTCCATTTTCATCATCACTGTCAAAGTCCCCCACTAAGGCTTTCTCTAATGCATCAGACATTAGCATATGATCAAGTTCTGAAGTTACCGTAGAATCAATCAAATCCACCTTTAAGTATTCCTCGTCTTCTGTAGGGAATTTCATCACTTTGAACACATTGAATGTCACATCCTGATCCTGCACCCTCATAGTAAGTTCTCCTTTATGCACATCTATCAAGGTACGACCTGTAGCCAAGAAAGGTCTCCCCAAGATTATGGGAGTCTTCTTATCTTCCTCGAAATCCAGAATAACAAAGTCTGCAGGAAAGAAGAGCTTATCCACCTTTACTAGCACATCCTCCACTATGCCTCGTGGGTATGTAATAGAACGATCAGCCAATTGTAGAGACATGTAGGTGGGCTTTGGATCAGGCAAATTCAACTTTTTGAAGATAGACAACGGCATCAGATTGATGCTTGCTCCCAAATCGCATAGGCATTTGTCAAAAGATAACTTGCCGATGGTGCAAGGAATGGTGAAGCTACCTGGATCTTTAAGTTTTGGAGGTAATTTTTATTGCAGCACAGCACTGCACTCTTCCGTTAGAGCAGCGGTCTCAAGGTCATCCAGTTTCACCTTCCTTGAAAGAATACTCTTTATAAATTTCGCATAACTAGGCATTTGCTCCAGAGCCTCAGCGAAAGGTATGTTGATGTGAAGTTTCTTGAACACCTCCAGAAACTTACCAAACTGCTTATCTAGCTTTTGTTGTTGTAAACTCTTAGGGAAAGGTGGTGGAGGATAGAGTTGTTTCTCCCCTGTATTACCCTCAGGCAGAGTGTGTTCAACAGTAGTCTTCCTTGGTTCCATCGCTTTCTCCTTTTGCTTAGCTTCTTCATCACCAACTTCAGCTTCTCCATCTTTTGCTTTTTCAGCATCAGCAACTTTTCCAGACCTTAAGGTAATAGCCTTGACTTTCTCCTTAGCTTCCTTCCTTCCTGGCACTTCAGTATCACTGGGAAGTGTGCCAGGTTGACGATTGAGCACTACATTGGCTATTTGACCAATTTGATTCTCCAAGGTCTTGATAGAAACAACCTGACTTTTGCACAACAGCTTGAGTTCCTTGAAATCAGCACTAGAAGATGGAGTTGCACCTCCTTGTTGAGGATATGATTGCCTTTGAGCATAATGTTGTGGTTGCTGGAATCCAGGTGGATTAAACTGTTTACTTACGCCTTGCTGATATGGTTACTGAATAGCATTCTATTTATTACTCCAGCTGAAATTTGGATGAGATCTGTTGTTAGGATGATAAGTAGCTGGCACAGGCTGCTGCGGTCACTGATAATTGTTCACATACTGAACAGATTCATTACCAAGGGAACACTGATCCGTAGCATGAGAACCTACACAAAGCTCACATACCATAGCTATCTGATTGACTCCATAGGTGGCTAGAGAATCGACCTTCAAAGACAGCGCTTGGAGCTGCGTTGCAATAACTGTAGCTACATCAACTTCCATAATACCTGCTACCTTCACACGCATCATCCTTTGAGTTGGGTTTTGATGCTAATTTGCATCCATAGTCTCAATAAGATTATAAGGCTCAGTATAGCTTTTGGCCCACAAGGCGCCTCTAGCTGCTGCATCGAGCATGGGCCGAGATTGGGCCCCCAAACCATTATAGAAACCAGTGATCACCATCCAATCAGGCATACCATGATGTGGACACTTTCTCAACATCTCCTTGTAGCGATCCCAAGCTTCGCACATAGATTCTATAGGTTGCTGCGCAAACTGAGTAAGAGCACTCCTCATAGCCGCAGTTTTCACCATTGGATAGAACTTTACCAGAAACTTTTGTGCAAGATCTTGCCAAGTAGTGATGGACCCAGCTGGTTCAGAATGTAACCAGTCCTTAGCTTTATCCCTCAGAGAGAATGGGAAAAGCCTCAGCTTGATAGCCTCATCAGTCACACCATTATATTTGAAAGTACTACAGATCACGACAAAATTCCTGATGTGCATGTTGGGATCTTCAATAGCAGCACCTCCGAAAGAAACAGAATTCAGCACCATCTGAATAGTGCCCGACTTGATTTCAAAAGTGTTAGCCTGAATAGCCGGATGAAGGATGCTTGACTGAATGTCATCAATTTTAGGCCGAGAAAAGTCCATAAGAGCTGGATGTGCCGGAACTATACGATCACCCGTGATTACTAGTTCTTTCTGCTCACTCTCTGTATCCGAATCTTCAAAATCTATCTTCTCTGGAATACCAAGAACTTCGTCTGTCTCCTCAGCCGTATCTAAAGTCCTCTTGCGAGTACGAGAACGTGTTTGTATAAACGCTCGCTAAAGTACCTGAAATACAACCGGAAACAATAAGTAACAAATCTTAATCAATGAGTCCTAATGACCACTGATGGTAAGTACATAAACTAAACAAATACGCCGAGTCCTCGGCAGCGGCGCCAAAAACTTGTTAGGGCAAAAACAGGTGCTAATAATACACACAAGTATACACGTTCGCAAGTAATATAGAATACTTTCTAGTTCGTTCCCACAGAGACTCAGACTAATTATGTTCAATTAACACTCACTCACCAATGTATAATTACTTCTCAATGTCAAGACAATAACACTTAGATTTTGATTAACTAATTATTAACTAGAATTAACTACGAGAATTAAGCACTTAATTGACACTTGAATTAATAATATTAAACACACATGAGATCACAAATTCATTACTACTTCCTTCAATAGCTATTGTTATTACCCTTAGCATGTAACGGTGATGATATTAATCGAACAACACGAAACTGATAAAAGCCAACTTTCATTGTACTAATACCATTCCACCAAGCATCCACAATTAAGATAGAAGTTGAATATGCATCAATTATGTTGAGACCCTATATGTCTACAGAATTTGACAACATAATGATTTAAGCACAAGTTATTCCTTATAATTACACAGGGCAAGTAAAACGGTTAGAGTTACCCACTAATCATGCATACACATACATGATCCTATGCTAGCATGGCAAGTTCTAAATCTCAGGATCCATTGTCGCTTCACAAGAGATTAACACCATATCCTATATGTTCGCGACGCACATAAGACGAATAAGCACAACCAATACTAGATATCATACAATCATCACACACTAAGGTATTAAACAACTAACTAAAGAATTCCATAGCAAATCCGTTACGACCCCATGATCACGATTAGCCCATGATAGAACTCATCGTCACCATGAGTTCATATGAAAACATGATAATAATACACGATAATAACTAAATAAACTACTTATATTAAACCAGAGTACGTCACAAGAGTAAATAGGTTCAAAGTAAAGAAAACTAGCATCCACTGTTACAACGAAATAAAGAATCACAAGAACTATGCTTCCTCTTCATTGCGATGTGCTCAAACGGTCTTCTTCCTTATCTCCTTGGTCCTCGATTGATACTACGATTCAACACCACGTGAAACGTCTCTGAAAACTACTTATATAGGAGTCCCACAAAACCCAGCTATCTCAGAAGTTGGAAGCTCAACAGAATTAGGAGTCTAAAAATCAGTATCTTTTTTTATGCCCTTGAGCGGCCGCTCAGCAATCCTGAGCGGGCACTCAGCTTCCTGAGCGGTCGCTCAGCAGAGCTGAGCGGGCGCTCAGACCCCTTCGGGAAAATACTCTGTTTTTGCTCCCGTTCTTTGCTGCATTCTGTTCTGAACTTCCCACTTGCAATGCCAAGCATACACTAAGGCTTATTATTAACGAAATCTCTCCACAAATGCAAGTAATACCCTGAAATGCATAAATACTAGAAAAATGCATCAAATACACAAAATACTTAAATTCAAGACATCAATTCAAGCCATTATAAGACATTCTAAGTGGTATAAAATGCCACGTATCATGTTGTGTGATGAAAGAAGAAAGCAAGGGTGAGCAACAAGCCCACCGAAATAATATGTATAATACTTTATAATATATGAGCATTCTCATAGTACTCATGAAAGTCTTGGTCAAGCAAAAATGAACCAAGTTTGATATCTTAACACGACCAAGTCATAAAATAATCAGTATATATGTATATATACTTTTCAAAATATTTGAAATCCTCTTCCATGCATAATATACACAGAGTTCTAGTCTATAACTGTATAAAAATATTGTTGCAAGGTGATCTCGTATATCTAACCTTGTCTCAACATTTTTCTGAAAATATTTGTCATGCATAAGATAATCATTTACTAGATATAAGTTAAAAAGATGAAGTTACAAGATACTCCAATATACTTATATCTTTTCTGAATACTACTTGAACTACCACCGTTCAAGGTATAATCAGTTTTAAAAGTTCATCACATAGATGAGACTACGAAATAAGACTTGAATATATTCAATCTTTGAAATATCATTTAAAGAAATGAAGTTACTAGATACTTCATTAATTCCCGATATATATATACACCTATATATATCTCATACATTCCTTAAAACCCTCTGTTATGAAAAGTATAAACAGAGTTATAATACCCAATGAATTTGGAACAAAGAGAATTTTTGGCATAAACCCGATATCTTGCTGATGAGGAAAAGATACCAATAAGTAACCTTTTCTACTGTAAATGGATGAATTCCTCGCAGGTCATCACCCTGGCCGCATTAGGACCTCGAGCTAGACCTTTACCCGGCCACTCACTCGTGGATGGACTGTCACCCAACTTCTTAAACCTTCATAGACCGTACCCCGGCATGTCGCTTATACCGACTCAATTAGATGGACTTACTTCCCGAACGTTGGGAAAGTAATCAAATTGTTTTCTCAAAACAGAAAACTCGTTGCGAATATAAAATACACCACAGAGCCGGATCCCTCAGATTTTTGAGTGAGTATTCAAGTACCATTCGAAAGAAAGATCTTAAATTTGAAAATGAGTTTTGGGATCCGCTCTAACTTTTAAAATCATTTTAAAGACTCGAATACATTTTTAAGAATGTTTGGAGTAATGATGATTTAATAAAATAAATCAGTCCCAATATGTTGGAAAATATCTGAATATTATTATTTAAATAATATTCCCATAAATGATAATCTTTATAAAAATAAATTAAGTAGAAGTTTTAAAAACTCATACTTGAAACGAATAATAATAACAAAGATATATTTATACGAAAGTACGATCTTTATTTGAATAATCGAAAATAAGTTTTATTATTATTCAAAATTATCGAATATACCTAATTCGATTAATAGTTATAGAAAACTATATATATATATAGATATATAAATATATAATTATATATATATATATATTATACTCGGGAACATCGACTCCCGATTTAGAAAAATGTTCACCTTTAGGTCCCCTATACGAAGGGTATACGCGACTACTGCTTATCTCTAGCATTGGTATTATGCAATTTATAAGCATTTGAATTGATAATAGAATATCAAGATTTCACAACATGCATATATATATATATACCATATCAACATACTCCAATATATTGCAAGATTTTCTAATAACAGTCATGCACTTATCTCAAGATAATGCATCAATATATTTATATCACAACAACAGTATAACGGGTAGAAAACTTGCCTGAGCGACTGGGGGTGGTAAAAGGCCTAGGGTGAGTCTGATAACCTATAAACAATATATAAGTTTTAATTAAACCACGGTCTCTTAAGAAACTAGACTTTAACCAATTGGACCCTAACGTTCGCTTTTGCGCTTAACGATTCACATAAGTCGCTCGAGTAACCTCGGCTCCACCATTTTTATAAAATTAACCGTTACGAATTTTACGGCGACGCTTTCGGAAATACTCTACCAACTGACCCATTAACCTTACATAATTGTTTCATAATCCAATTAGTCACTTAAGGACCTTAACCAAGGTTTCAAAGAAAGGCGAGGGGTAATGGTTCATTCGCGAAACGCCGTTACTTAAAACGGTCGTTTCTCCTAAACCGTACATCGGATTCAAGCGAACCACAGACCAAAACAAAGTTTACGACACGATCTAGATAAACATGGAAAATTTACAGATTAGTCAGTTGTATTTCTGTCCTGAACACTAAAACAAATAGTTGAATGAAAACGGGCATTACGACGGCTATGTTTACGCAATTACCCATGTTCATACCACTCCAATTAACCACCAACCAACTCATAACCATCAATACAACAAAACTTCACCTAAACCATACCACATCAGTCCATAACCTCCAAGTTTTTCAACTCAAACAACCACAATCAAGACCTATGAACTATAATCAAGCTTCGATTACCAAAACACTTCCAAATCAAACCAAACTACTAATAATCACAATCCATGCTTCTCATTTCACAAAACCAACCATTAAACTTATTAACAAATAAAGTAAAGGCTAGGGATTGAAGTTTATACCTTCCTTGGTAGGTGTTAAGTTGCTAGGAAGCCTTAGGGAGCCTTAATCTAACCTCCTACAAGCTTGATCTTTCCAAAGAAATCAAGAACACAAAGTTAGGTTTTGAAGTTAATAAAAGTCAAATTGAAAGAACTGTAAATATGAGGGTCTTACCATGATTATTTGGACAAAACTTGTGAAAAAGAATTGTAGGCCATCTCAATACCTTTCCAACGAGCTATAGAACACAATATTTGAGTGAGTATTGAAGGAGATATGGTAGTTTGAAGTTGCTGGTATTATTTTGACCGAGAGCTTTTGTTCTTGGAAGCAAAAGTCAACTTCTAATTTTTGTATTTTATGATTTATGTTGGTTGCTTCTCTTTCTTTTAGCTTGGCTACTTTTAGATTTTTACCATGGTAAATTTTACTTGGCTATAAATCAACCAACAAATCAAAACTCCTTGTCATGCTTGTGTCATCTTGTTAACATATGTCTTCTCCTTGTTGGTGTGATGACATCATCATCCACTAACCTTTTTGATTAACCCTTAATTACTTGGCTAATGACCGCTTATCTGTTATACGGTTCGTTTAACTTTCGTTCTCGTTTGTCGTTTGAGGGATCATATCCGGGATCTTATTACTTGGGTTCCCCTAAACCTTTCTCAATATTTTATATTTCTTTTATGATCCTCTCTTATAATCCTTGAATTTAAATCCATTTAATCATATTACCTTATAATCAATTCTTTTGGTATCTGGTTGATTTTCGGGAAAAATCAAAGTGTCCGGATTTGAATTCTAACGACCTTTACATACACTCATTTACTTTATGCAATACTAATACGATCTTAGAATTTCCATAACAGTATTCCTATATAGTGTGGCCTGATAATTTTCCTTAATCAGCATCATCAGCAAAAGTTACTATTCATCTGTGTTTCAAAAATTCCAAAAATTGGGGTTATTACAGTCTCCCCTCCTTAAAAGGATTCCGTCCCAGAATCAGATAGAAAGCAGTTGGGGATACTTTTCTAGCATTGCACTTTCTAATTCTCAAGTCAATTTTCCCACATTGTGGTTCTACCACCAAACTCTAACTAGTTTGATAACCATGTTCCTAAGCACTTGTTCTTTTTTTTTGATTCATAACCCTCACTGGTTGCTCCATATAGGTCAAGCCTGGTTGCATGTCTATGCGCTCGTATTCCCCTATATGTCTGACATTCGGATTATACTTCCTTAACATTGATATGTGGACCACATTATGAACTTGCTACAGGTTCGGGGTAAGTCTAGCTCATATGCTAACTTCTTAATATGTCTTAATATATCCAAGGGTCCGACAAATTGTGGACTTAGCTTTCCTTTCTTTCTGAACCTCATCAATCCTTTCCAAGGGTTTCCAAGGGGATACCTTTAACAACACTAGGTCCCCTATTTCATACTCTTGGTCCTTTCGAGTTAAATCAGCATACTTCTTCCATCCATCCCGGGATTTCTACCAGTCGTCCTCTGATTAGATCCACTATATCTTTTGTCCTTTGGACCGCTTCGGGTCCGAGCATCTTGCGCTCTCCAACTTCATCCTAACATAAGGGAGATCGACATTGTCTTCCCTCAAGGATCTCATAAGGCGACATCTCGATACTGACATACAATCTATTGTCGTAAGAAAACTCAATCTGCGTTAAGTGATCATTTTAAATTTCTTTCAAAGTCTATTGCACAGACTCTCATCATAGCTTCTAGCACTATAGCTTTTGCTTCTCAATACCCACTCTTTTCCAGTCGGTAAGCGTTACTATCTTCCCTTCATAATATCATTCTGGCTATACTGTTACTCTCTAGCGTTCTATAACCTTCTATTAATTTCGTCGACCTTAGTACCAGGAACACGTTTCGAATTCGGATACAACGCACTTAGAGTACTCCTTTTCTAGCTGCTTCTATCTTTGGAAGCTTGATCAATCATATAGAAGTAAAAGAATTTATTGAGAGATCACTATGATCATGAACACTTGTTATATCGTATAGTTAGTATAGAAGGTGGCCAGCCTCTAGTACTTGACAAGCAATTAAACAACATGTGGTATCCTACTAGGCTTCTATCACACACTTCGGCAATACCTCCCCTTCTAGAAGGGTTGTTCTTCTCAGCTTATACAAAATGAAAAGGAGAGAAAAGAACAAATTTAAGAGCATTATATAAAAAAATACTGCCACAAAATATGGCCTGGCATCTACCTCTGAACTATAGGGGTTTGTAAGAGGAGAACAAAACATATATGTATATATATCAACATTAAGTATGATAGCATCGCATTTCACATGCCTAAATATTTTTGCTATTCCGTCCATCATTCTATGGACCCATGCTCTTGCTCGAGCTTATACACAATCACCCTTGAAACTCCCTCGACAGCGAAAATTGAATCTGGGATTTCATTCTAAAACTTATCGTTACTAGAATCCATTTCTATACCGCAACCTTCTTCCTATAGTAATACTACTCTTTATCGATAATAAGGAATAAATATATCATAGATAAATGTTCGTCTTAGTTGGTCTATCATTAATAACTTATTCATCACCATGACCCGATTAGTTGTACTCAATCTTAACATCCATTCCAATACAACTCTCACGGTTGTAATCGGCTCATTACTCGCAAAATCATTGCTGCATTACTATGGTCCACCGCTGACCTACTGTAGTCATTCGTTTTTCTTGGAATCTTAATAGCTAATCATACGGAGTCCATACTTGTCGTATCAAATTCTTCTAAGAAGGTAACATAATCACCATTCACGATTCATGAAGAACAATCTTGATCCTGACGTACATACATGACATGAAGCAGATAAAATTGCAGAAGAGTTTCAATGAAAGCAACGATAGCAGATTAATACCATTATCAACCATATGTCTTTATTAGGAAACATGAAGCTCAAAGGTTCATTTAGTCCTTTCATAATATGGTCCTGGATTATCTCAAGATAGGACCTTCTAAGATAGATAGCTCGCTCACGGCGATTACATGAATTAAATTTTTACCAAACTACTATTACGGTTGAGTATCGCACAATCATCAAAAGGAATGTCAATCTTTCAAACCATAATACAACCTTCACGGTTTTAACCATCATCACTGTATTCCTCTAGCACGAGTGCCTATAATTGCTCTCTTACACTTAGAGTGTCGACCACATCATTGGCCTTTCCTGATATTAATAGTTCCTTATAATCAATGTCCTTTAAATGATCTTCAACTAAATTTTCTACCTCATTTCCAATCACTGCTTGTATGAAAATGCTCTTCCTTACGCTTTGGTGAGAGAGAAAAAAATCACCATTTTTCCATAAGTTATTGCCTCGGTCTTTAGAGGCTAACATTGTCACGACTGACTCTCGATCATACTTAGGGCGTCTCTTACCTTGGGTCCTTCTCGTTTTCACCAATCTCGACCTTCATTAGGTCGATCTATAGTTTCTTATGGTTCAACACGTGCCCACCTGGCATTATTATAATTACGCCATATTTCCTTTATCAATATTTCTATTCTACAGAACTTTGAATATTACCTTTCTCCTTGTAAAGCCTCTAAGGTTATCCTTGAATCATTCCTCCTGTATTCCCTAGATACAGGGAATATCGAAATACCATTTACTAATACTAGAACCATTGTCTATGTACTTATGAAAAACTTATCCACTGATCCTTAAAGGTTGTTGTTGCCTTAATCCTTCATTCCGTATTACCCAAACTCATAATATCCCTATTAAGGGTGAAATGCCAACCTTTATGCATTCCTCTATGGTTCATCTCAAGTTATCGAGGTTTTATCCTTAATTCTACCCTTAAAAGGTACTTGCATCCTTCCATGGATAAATTAAGTCATATATCCCTAATAAGGGTATCTTATTCAATCATTCCCACCTCGATAGTCTATACCTAATTCCACAATAGCATCCTTATTCAAACTGAGGTCAACCCATATGGCCTTTAAAAGATAACAATGGTTATCCGCTTTTCTTTCCTGATTTGGTAATGATAACATGGATGTTCTGGAAGATATTGGTCGTGTTCAACGTGAACTTCTTTTTACTAAATCCTCATTTACTTCTGTAGTTTATCTCAACAGTCATCTCAATGATGAGATATCTTTTATACCTAGCGTCTCCCTTTCTGGGTATCAAGCCACCAGTCTTACATACACTTCACATTCTTGAAGGTCACTTCCCTCATCCCATTTCTTAATTTCTTGCTTTCCTGTCTCCTCAGTCCATCCGTGTTCCCTTATTAATCCATCGATCTATCTCGAAGTTTCATCGAATACTCCCAACTTAAAAGGGATAATATATATATATATCATTTATGCCTTCAACCATTAACTTTAACTCATGGTGAATCACCCTCATCCTGATGATCACATAATTTTCTATTTCTATTACTACGAGTCTTTAGGGTTTCCTCATACCCAACTCCCTTATCATTCCTCAAACTCTATTGCCTTTATATTCCTTTCCACTTCAGTTTCTTTTTATTTTCCTTTCTATTATAATCATTTCATGAACCCACTAATCATTGACTTCAAACATCACGTCGTTCTGGAATTCGTGTCCTCAGGACGAATCTTGCCAACTTTTACAACTTAGATTCATAATTCATCATACTCGTCCGCCTTTGTTCTGGTTCTAAAGGTTTTACACTATCTCTATAACCTTGGGAAGTACTTTCCCGAAAATAATTGACTGAACTTTAATCGGTTTATTATAACCTCTGGCCCCGTGTCTTTCTTGGCCTTTCACCAGCGAGTGGCCTCTCTCTTAGGAAGGTAAGTGACAAAAACAGTCTTTTGCGCTTCATTAATCATTTAGAATATAAAATCATTCCTCTATTTGCCAGGCTTTTGCCTCGGCTAGGTCAGCTTGTTCCTTGGAACTCTGAGAGCTTAGCGACTTAAAGGTCCTGAAAGAATTTCACACCACATTATTTCCTCAGGGTGGTGGTTGGGGGTAATAGTATAAGTTTTGTTTAGGCAGGTCCATGAATTGCCCTATAGGAGTACCGTCCTGGTTCTCCCTACCTTGCCCGACTTCTGTTTTCTCAGTATAAAATGTTTCCTCGTACTCCCTATAATCAGGGTTATCTTATACGTTAAAATCCTTGATTTCCACTTTATTATATTATGGGTTCCTTCTTTTTGATGGCGACCTCCCTGACTATCATATTCAAGGTTTGCCCTAAATCTTATTCCTCAAACCAGGGCTTTCATCTAAGATCTTATCTTTAAGCTCTTGAACATTGAAATCCAATTTCTGTCGGAATACCCCATTATTCCCTTATCATCTTTCTCGGTATTAATCTCTTCTCCAGTCATTGGCTCTCTGCCTTCATTCATCACTTTTTCCTGGCACAATTTGTCCTTTTCTAATAATTCAGGCTGCATTCCGATCTCAAACAGCTTTCGGTACCAGCTCCGGTTGCGTTCAATTCTATTTCCATTTTCTCAAAATCTCTTATCAACTCTCCCAAAGACATTATCATCTTGAGTCTCTCCTTTCTAGTGAGGGCATTAGCCACAATTTTGGCTTTCCCTGGATGATAAAGAATCTCATAATCGTAATCCTTGATTAGCTCTAACCCCCTCCTCTGCCGCATGTTGAGCTCTTTCTGCGTGAAAATGTACTAGAGCACTTATGGCTTGTGTAAATCTCGCACTTCTCTCCATATAAGTAGTGCCTCCAATCTTTAGGGCAAAACTATTTCCACGAGCCCAAGCTCATAGGTGGGGATATCAAATTTTATATTCCCTTAATTATCTTAACGCGTACGCGATTACCTTGTTGTGTTGTATAAGAAGCACCCTAATTACTTATGTGAAAAGTCACTACAAATCACAAAATCTCCTTTTCCATCCAGCAACGCCAACATAGGGGTCGTCACCAATCTTTGCTTCAGTTCTTGAAAATTGTTCTCGCATTTCTCTATCCATTTGAACTTCTCAGTCTTACGAGTAAGCCGCGTTAAACGGGCTGCTATCTTTGCAAACTTGAATGAACCTACGGTAATGACCGGCCTATCCTACCTCTGTTAGTCGCCCTAACCACGGTCATCAATTCCTCCGCGGTCCTTTCTTCATTCTTGTCAGGATCCTCTACGGGATCCGTCTCAACAACAACCCTTTTTGGGATAACATCCTTAATTGCTACATCCTTAATATGAACATCATCTGGTCCCTTGTTAGGGTGCTCCATTAGATCCACAATCTGATCCCCAATATATAATAAAACATCATCGTATTATTGCTCTTGAACTTCAGAGTTTAGAGTCCCACTACCATATACGATAACGAACTACGCTTTTATCACGATATTCATAAGGTTTCCCGTAAGGGTTTCAACTGTCAGTACTACATTAGGTAGTCTGACTATGAACTTGGCAAGAGTTCTTATTATCTTAGTGAACTTATTATTTTAACGTCACATAATCTCTGAGGTTTATAACTATGGGCTCTAATACCATTTCTGTAACACCCCCAAATCCGGGGTCGGGGATCCGGGTTATCACGAGTTCCATTTCCCTTAATAATACTCAATCTTAATAAACAAATAACTACTGCATACTGTGACCCCACAATATACACACACACCACAAGTTATAGTCTCAGAGATGAATACCAAAAATAACACAAGTCATTTTATTCCATAATTATAAGTCATTACATCTCAAAAGGGTTTCTGAATAGATTTACATAATCTTTGCCATTACTACAATTTGTACATATACATAAGTCTGGTACATCAAAAGTTGAAAGCCTAGCTTATTACCTCAGCTACAGCGACATCAACACCTACAGGAAAATGCGAAACGTTTCCTATCCACTCACGAACTGGGAGCTTAGTCCTGTTCATCTTGACTATCTGTTATTGTGTGATGAAAGAATAAAGCAAGGGTGAGCAACAAACCCACCGAAATAATATGTATAATACTTTACAATATATGAGTATTCTCATAGTACTCATGAAAGTCTTGGTCAAGCAAAAATGAACCAATTTTGATATCTTAACGCGACCAAGTCGCAAAGATGAAATTATAAGATACTCCAATATACTTATATCTTTTCCGAATAATACTTGAACTACCACCGTTCAAGGTATAATCAGTTTCAAAAGTTCATCACATAGATGAGACTACGAGATAAGACTTGAATAGATTCAATTTTTGAATTATCATTTAAAAAAATGAAGTTACTAGATACTTCATTAATTCCCGATATATATATACACCTATATATATATATCTCATACATTCCTTGAAACCCTCTGTTATGAAAAGTATAAACAGAGTTATAATACCCAATGAATTTGGAACGAAGAGAATTTTTGGCATAAACCCGATATCTTGCTGATCAGGCAAAGATACCAATAAGTAACCTTTTCTACTATAGATGTATGAATTCCTCGCCGCTCATCACCCTGGCCGTATTAGGACCTCGCGCTAGACCGTTACACGGCCACTCACGCGTGGATGGACTGTCACCCAGCCTCTTACACCTTCATAGACCGTACCCCGGCCTGTCGCTTATGTCGACTCAATTAGATGGACTTACTTCCCGAACGTTGGGAAAGTAATCAAATTGTTTTCTCAAAACAGCAACCTCGTCGCGAATATAAAATACACTACAGAGCCGGATCTCTCAGATTTTTGAGCGAGTATTCAAGTCCCCTTCGAAAGAAAGATCTTAAATTTGAAACGAGTTTTGGGATCCGCTTTAACTTTTAAAATCATTTTGAAGACTCGAAAATATTTTTAAGAATGTTTGGAGGAATGCTGATTTAATAAAATAAATCAGCCCAATATGTTGGAAAATATCTGAATATTATTATTTAAATAATATTACCATAAAGGATAATGTTTATAAAAATAAATTAAGTAAAAGTTTTAAAAACTCATACTTGAAACGAATAATAATAACAAAGATATACTTATACGAAAGTACGATCTTTATTTGAATAATCGAAAATAAGTTTGATTATTATTCAAAATTATCGAATATACCTTATTCGATTAATAGTTATAGAAAACTATATATATATATATATATATATTATACTCGGGAACGTCGACTCCCGGTTTAGAAAAATATTAACCTTTGGGTCCCTTATACTAAGGGTATACGCGACTAGTGCTTATCTCTAGCATAGGTATTATGCAGTTTATAAGCATTTGAATTAATAATAGAATATCAAGATTTCATAACATGCATATATATATATACCATATCAACATGATCCAATATATCGCAATATTTGCTAATAACAGTCATGTAGTTATCTCAAGATAATATATATATAAGTTTGAATTAAATCATTGTCGCTTAAGAAACTAGACTTTAACCAATTGGACCCTAACGTTCGCTTTTGTGCATAGCGATTCACATCTCCACCATTTTTATAAAATTAACCGTTGCGAATTTTAAGGCGATGCTTTCGTTAATACTCTACCAACTGATCTATTAACCTTACATAATTGTTTCATACTCCAATTAGTCACTTAAGGACTTTAACCAAGGTTTCAAAGTAAGGCGAGGAGTAATGGTTCGTTGGCGAAACGCCGTTGCTTAAAACAGTCGTTTCTCTTAAACCGTACATCGGATTCAAGCGAACCACATACCAAAACGAAGCTTACGACATGATCTAGCTAAACATGGAAAAGTTACAGATTATTCAGTTATATTTATGTCCCGAACACTAAAACAAACAGTTGAATGAAAACGGTCATTACGAACGGCTATATTTACGCGATTACCACTCCAATTAACCACCAACCAACTCATAACCATCAATACAATAAAACTTCACCTAAACCATACCACATCAGTCCATAACCTCCAAGTTTTTCAACTCAAACAACCAAAATCAAGGCCTATGAACTATAATCAAGCTTCAATTACCAAAACACTTCCAAATCAAACCAAAACTACTAATAATCACAATCCATGCTTCTCATTTCACAAAATCAACCATTAAACTTATAAACAAATAAAGTAAAGGCTAGGGTTTGAAGTTTATACCTTCCTTCGTAGGTGTTAAGTTGCTAGGAAGCCTTAGGGAGCCTTAATCTAACCTCCTACAAACTTGATCTTTCCAAAGAAATCAAGAACACAAAGTTAGGTTTTGAAGTTTCTAAAAGTCCGATTGAAAGAACTGTAAAAATTAGGGTCTTATCATGCTTATTTGGACGCGACTTGTGAACAAGAGTTGTAGGCCATTTCAATATCTTTCCAACGAGTTATAGAACATAATATTTGAGTGAGTATTGAAGGAGATATGGCAGTTTGAAGTTGCTGAAATTGTTTTGGCCGAGAGCTTTTGTTCTTGGAAGCAAAAGTCAACTTCTAATTTTTGTATTTTATGATTTATATTGGTTGCTTATCTTTCTTTTAGCTTGGCTACTTTTATATTTTTACCATGGTAAGTTTTACTTGGCTATAAATCAACCAACAAATCAAAACACCTTGTCATACTTATGTCATCATGCTTGTGTTATCTTGTTAACACATGTCTTCTCCTTGTTGGTGTGATGACATCATCATCCACTAACCTCTTTGATTACAGAGTGTCCGGATTCGAATTCTAACGACCTTTACATACACTTATTTTCTTTATGGAATACTAATACGATCTTAGAATTTCCATAACAGTATTCCTATATAGTGTGGTCTGATAATTTTCCTTAATCAGCATCATCAGCAAAAGTTACTATTCATCCATGTTTCAAAAATTCCAAAAATTAGGGTTATTACAGTAAGGCCTCAAGTGCACTCTGTTTCCTGTGAAGGGAATTGAAAGAGTCTTTGGGAGTGCATCTGAAACTTTTCTACTCCTTAATTCTTTTAAGATCATTCTCTTAGCAGTTATATTGAATCCAAAATCTTTCTTGAAGGATGAGAAGATCTTTATTAGAACAGAATAGTTCTCTAGAAGAATTTCGTGAAGGGGCCATGTGAACTCTTTCCCAGCCTTGTATTTGAACACTAGTCTTTCTGGGAGATTTCTATGAGCATTAGTTGCTCTTACTTCTTCTAGCTCATCAATGTAGGTATTTATATCTGAAAATTCCTTGATGTTGCCGATATATAGAAGATCTCCCTTGTTGACAGTTGATTGAGTTTTGGTTAAGGTTTTGGTTTTGAGTTTCACAGGCTTGACTTTCTTGATTGGTCTTGTCTTTGTCTTCTTTAGCTTGTTGAAGATTGGCAAATTAAGTTCAGGAAGAGGCAAACTTTCCCAGTATATTGGCTCATCCTTGGGAACTATAGGCTCACCATGAAAATTCTTTGTAGGATCCACCTTAAATTCCTCATGCACCACTGAGGGCTTGGATGTCTGAGTTGTAGATGTAAGCTGTTTGGGAATGTAATCTTCCATCTTGTCATCATCAAAATCCAACAATCTTTTGGGAAGAGTCTTGTATCTGAATTTCCTTTTATGTTCAGGTTCCTCGTGCATTTTTTGTTCTTGACCCTCAGTTGCCACAGGTTGCTTTTCAGAAATCTCAGTTGCAGTTTTCACAGCTTGGAGTTTGGCTAATATAACAGTTTGCTTTTTCTTTTTTTTGGGCTTTTTAGCATCAAAAGCAGCTTGCTTCTTTTCCTTTTTAATTCTCTCCTTTTCTTCCTTCTTGGCTTCTGCAAACTAAGGGTGTCCAGCCACCACACATATTTCTTTCCCATTCCTGTAGATCTTGGCAATTCTTCTCTTTAGTATTGAGTCAGTTGGATCTTTGAAGAATGCAATGGACCTTGCCAACAGCTTCTTTTCATCTAGCCTTCAAGTTTCAAACATGAGATACAAGGGATTTTTTTCAAATGACTTTAGATAATTTCTTTTGGGCTTCAAAACCAAATTGGCTTTTGGAGTCTTTTTGCATGAAGGTTGGCCCTTTTCCATCTTGTCCAAACTCATTTCATTCATTGAGATTTGTTTAACTTGAGATGAGTGATGAAATATCTTATCTGGTTTCTCTTTTGTCCAAATTTTTCCTTGATGTTTTCACCAAGCTTCTGCCACTGTGCATCTATTGCTTGTTCAACATCTATTACATCAATTTGTTTAAGATGTTCACTTGACATCAACTTAGCAGCTGCTAATTGGATTAGATCAATGCTATACAAGACTGGTGGCTTTGTGAAAGCAATTGCTGGCATAATTACTTTGCTGACTTGAATATTTAGTACTTGCTCCCCCTCACTAGTTGACCCTTCTTGACTAACTGGGACAATGGAATCTTCTTTCTCCCTCTTTTTGTTAGCATCGAGTTGAGTAGAGGTAGGGAGTTGTGCAGCAACCAGTTTCTGCAGTAGTTGAGTCTGTTAATCTTAATGTAGATGGATGACAGTTAGAGATCCTTCCAGTGCTTTGAGTCTTGTATCCAGGGAGTCTACCTTCATGGTTAGATCAGTATTTTTCCTGAGTTGTCTTTGTATGTCAAGCATGGTTGTGTTGGAAAACTTTGAATCCAATCTTTCAGAAACAGCCTGCTTGACTTGATCTATTTCAGTTTTAATGGCAGTGACATCCTGATTATGTTGAAGAGACTGAATTTTGTGCAGTTGGAGAGAGTTGAGATGTGCTTGAAGAAGCTTCTTGGTGTTCGAATTTGTGGTGGCTTGAAGGGCTGTCTGAGTTTGTTGAATGATATGGAAGAGAGTGGACTTGAAATGCTGCTCATCACATTCCTTGGAAAATACCCAAGATGGAGTGTTGGAACTAGAGCTAGGGCCTACTCCCCCTATGTCCATAAACTCTTCTTCATCATCATCTTCATCCCCAAAAAGATATTCAGACCCACCAGTTCCATAGTTAACATCATCACTAGCTGGGGCTGGCATGGCTGCGATGACATCTTTAGCCCTCTGCATTGAAGCAGTATTGTGCACCAAGTTGAGTAGCTTCTCTGCCTCTTCATTGCCCTATTCAGCCAAAATTTGATATGCTGTAACAAGATGAGTATATGTCTCAGCATCCAAAGAGATAGAATCAATTACAACTTGATATTCTCGCTAAAACAGTTTCTCTTTTTCTGCATCACTGACATCATTGACTCAATAACAATGGATTTCATCCTTATCTCTCTTGTACCTGCTTTTCTCTCATTTTCTCTATCTTTTTGCATCAAGGGCTCCCCTTGGCTCACCACCCTCACATCCTCACCTTCACCTACTAAGGTGGAACTCCCCTCACTCACTTTTGCCAAGCTGGAAGAAATACCCTGCATTGTTTCTCTCGTTTCCTCTCCTTTTGCCTGAGAGCAGCTCAGCCTCTCACTCTGGTCGCCCTTCCCTCAATCCTAGAAGTGATTATACAACTACTAACTCATATACACTTGTAACAATTGTTGAAAATTCAGCTTGTGTAGTGAGTACCGACGGATGAGGAACATCCATCAGGGTAGTAGTTAGGATAGCCGACGGATGACTACTGTTAGGCACATCCGTCAGGATACAATCACTAGCCGATGGATGGACAATATCCATCGGAATAGAAGAAATGATAGATTTTGGAGTAGAAATTATGGACTCTGTACAGATTGATGATAATTTAGGCACAGAAGTCTCAACAGTTCCTGAAAGAATAGGCAAGTTAGCCAACAAATCATCTAGAAGATGATGCTCACTTGCACTGATTTTTGGCTTCCCCAACAGAGTTAAATAAGGGGAATCAGGAGTTGATATGTGAATCATATCCACATCCATAGAATTTGTGAGAGAGTTTTGTGTGTGAGATGCTTCAATTATTAAAGATTTTGGTCGTGACTCCACATTTACAGGAGCCACATCAACCTGATTTTAAGAAGGTGCATTTACTGAGTCTTTGACTGTAGTATGCATTGTGTGTGCACCCTGTGTGTCCCCAATGTATTTAGATTTCTTCTTTCTAGCATAGATTTGGGGTGAGCTTGTGTCCCTTACCTTTTTGGCATGTGCTCTTGGCTGAGAGCTTTATTCAATAGTTACATCCTTTTGGGAGGATGCAACTAGAAATGAGCTAATATCCTTATTAGTCACTTTGTTTTTTGGGAAACTGCAGTGTGGCTAGGATGGGATTCACTCACCTCTCTAACCTTATTCTTAGGGTTTCTTTGATGTCACCCTGTCCCTTACCAGACTTACCCACCTTCACACTCCCCTATTTGGTTTTGGTATATTTTGAAACTGACATCTTTTGAGAGAAACCAGAGTGTGGTTCCTTTGACTTGGTTTTTGAAGGTTTGGATTTTGTGGCTTGGGTAGGCATCTGTTGGGTCAGAGACACAGATTCCATGTCCACAGTCAATGGCAAAGAAATTTGAGAGGTAGAAGGAGTAGGGATAAATGTGCTTACCTCACTTACATGAGGGCCCTCCATGATAGGAAAATAAACCAAAGACACTTCCTTGTGGTGATCAGCTCTGTTTAAATATGCAATTACTCTTCTTTCTTGAACCCAACAATCCAGTTTGTTGGTTGGGTTCTCAATCACAAGATCCTCACAGACATGGTTAACAATAATCATAAGGCATCTAGCATATTAAATATTCTTAGATCTCTTATTTATCTTTCCTAACTTGTATCCTAACTCAAACACGATGGCATCACTTAAATTGTAGTACTTATCAGTAAGAAGCATGTAAAACATGTTAAGCATTGTAGTGTTGACAGAATCAAAGTTACTTATTTTACCAGAAAACACCTTGGTAACTACATCACACAAATAACTCCACTCTTTCGTAAGACCTAGCCTCCTAATTTCACTTAACTTAGTGGTAGGAAGTGCATAGCCCATGTAATTAAGCAAATTAACTATATCAGCATCTGTGTGTGGCTTAGTAGTAGTGTTATCAGGAATTTTAAAGCATACTTTGATAATATCACTGTTAATGCAATGTTCCTTACTTTTAATGGAGAGAGTGATAGTTTTGTCATTAGCCTGATATATATCAGTTGTCCACATCTCCTCCATAACTTCATAGTAGATTGTGGGTGATTCCAGCATGGCATAGCTAAGCTTGCATCACTTCACAAAATCCGTCATTTTGTGATAATCTTCAGAGGCTGAAATCCCTTTGTTCACAAGACCCACAAAATTGTTCTTCTCAGAGATGAATCCTGACTGAGACATGATTTTGACTACTGGTGCCATTGTTAGAGCAAGAAAAGTTGCAGAAAGAAAGAGGGTTTTGTTTTGAGGAAAAAGAGAGCAGTTAATTGCAGTAGAGAAAGATAAAAGTTAAAATGAACTTGAAGTCAGGCTTTTATATTTTCTCATAAAAAATGGGACAAAAATTAAAAGTAAAAATTAAAGACCCAATGAGAATTTCCCAAAATAGCTGTTTAGAAATAAAATAAACTGTCAAACTTCTATCAATTATCCATCATGATATACTTACAGACTGTAAGTAAATCCGATGGATAATGTTCAGAACTTTAACGACTAGGATGTAGACAATTCGACGGATGAGAATAAAACAATTTATCCGTCGGTTCTAAAATAATCCAGAAAAGTAATTTATTTTTACCTGGCTATTCTATTTCGACGGATGATCAAACTCGATGGATAATGGACATCCGCCGAGATGTAGAATTTGACTTAGCCAAATTTTCATTCAAAACATAAGAATCAATTAAGTTTCTGGCTCCATAACAACTTGCAAAATTATCAAAAATGATTTAAGAATAATTAAGCATACCTAACTCACTTACCAACATAGAGAAGGTGGATTCATCAAGTGGCTTGGTGAAGATATCTGCAAGCTATTTTTCACTTGGAACAAAATGAAGTTCCACAGTACCATTCATTACATGTTTCCTAATGAAGTGGTACTTGATGTCTATATGTTTTGTTCTTGAATGTTGTACTGGATTTACAGTTATGGCAATTGCACTTGTGTTATCACAGAAGATAGGAATTTTGTCCTCTTGCAGACCATAGTCCAACAATTGGTTTTCATCCATAAAATCTGTGCACAGCAACTACCAGCAGCAATATATTCAGCTTCAGCTGTAGAAGTAGAAACTGAATTTTGCTTTTTACTGAACCAGGATACCAGCTTGTTTCCCAGAAATTGACAGGTTCCTGTTATACTTTTTCTATCGATTTTACAACCTGCATAATCTGCATCTGAATAACCAGTTAGATCAAAATCATAATCTCTAGGGTACCAAATGCCAAGTTTTGGTGTACCCTTGAGATATCTGAAAATTCTCTTAATAGCTATTAAGTGAGATTCTCTAGGATCAGCCTGAAATCTAGCATAGAGATAAGTAGCAAGCATTATATCTGGCCTACTAGCTGTTAACTACAAAAGTGAGCCAACCATGCCTCTATAACTTGAAATATCTACAGACTTTTCAGTAGTGTTTAATTCAAGTTTAGTAGTAGTGGCCATGGGAGTTTTTGCAGATGTGCAATCCATTAGTTCGAACTTCTTTAGGAGATCATAAATATATTTAGTTTGACTAATGAATATTCCATCACTAACTTGCTTAACTTGTAAACCAAGAAAGTAAGTTAGTTCTCCCATCATGCTCATTTCATACTTACTTTACATTAATTTGGCGAACTTTTTGCAAAGTTTTTCATCTATAGAACCAAATATAATATCATTTACATAAATTTGAACAAGTATTGTAGAGCCATTAACATTTCTTAAGAATAAAGTTCTGTCAACAGTACCTCTAGTGAAGCGATTTTCTAAGAGAAACTTTGACAAAGTATCATACCAGGCTCTAGGTGCTTGCTTCAATCCATAAAGTGCTTTCAGAAGATAGTAGATATATCTTGGAAAAATTGGATTTTCAAAATGAGGAGGCTGAGTGACATAGACTTCCTCCTCCAAATCTCCATTCAAAAAGGCACTTTTGACATCCATTTGATAGACTTTGAAATTAGCATGGGCTGCATAGGCTAGGAAAATTCTGATAGCTTCAAGTCTTGCAACATGAGCAAAAGTTTCATCAAAATCTATTTCTTCTTATTGACAATATCCCTTAGCAACCAATCTAGCTTTGTTTCTGATGACTATGCCATTATCATCCATCTTGTTTCTGAATACCCACTTGGTGTCAATTGGATTCTTTCCTTTAGGCTTGGATACCAGCTTCCACACCTTGTTCCTCTCAAATTGGTTTAGCTCCTCTTGCATAGCTAAAATCTAATCAGGATCCAACAAAGCTTCTTCCACCTTTTTAGGCTCTTCCTCAGATAGAAAGCTGTTATACAGACATTCCTCTTGAGTTGCTTTCCTTGTTTACACTCTTGAGGATACATCACCAATGATCAGTTCAAATGGGTGATCTCAAATTGGTTTATTTCTTGATCACTCTTATCATCACTGTCATCACAACCTATCTCAACATTGTAAAATATGTGGCTATCATAGAAACCTTCATCATTTAGTCCTTCAATCTTCTTATCACCAAACACAACATGTACAGATTTCATGACAATGTTTGTTCTAAGATTGTAGACTCTGAATGCTTTTCCAACACCATATCCAACAAAAATTCCTTCATCTGCTTTAGCATCAAACTTTCCATGCTGTTCAGTTTGATTCCTTAGAATGTAACACTTGCATCCAAAGACATGAAGAAAGTTTAGGGTTGGCTTCCTATTCTTGAACAATTGGTAGGGTGTCATGCATTTTGCTTGGTTGACCATGGAAATATTCTGAGTATAGCATGCAGTATTCACAGCTTCAGCCCAAAAATATGTTGGTAGCTTAAACTCTTCTAGCATTGTCCTTGCAGCTTCAGTAAGAGATCTGTTTTTCCTTTCCACCACTCCATTTTGTTGTGGAGTTCTAGCTGCAGAAAACTCATGCATGATCACATTCTCTTCACAAAATGATCTCATCACAGAATTCTTGAACTCAGTTCCATTGTCACTCCTGATTCTTCTAACTTTGAAATCAGGATGATTGTTAACTTGCCTTATGTGATTGATGATGATTTCACTAGCTTCATCTTTGGATTTTAGAAAATATGTCGAAGAGAACTTTGAGAAATCATCTACAATTACTAGACAATATCTTTTCATAGAGATGGACAATACATTGACTGGTCCAAATATATCCATGTGCAACAGTTGCAAAGGTTCTTCAATTGTGGATTCAAGCTTCCTTTTGAATGATGCTTTAATCTGCTTTCCTTTCTGGCAGGCATCACATAATCCATCCTTTGAAAACTCCACTTGTGGAATACCTCTAACCAATTCTTTCTTGACTAGCTCATTCATGGTCTTGAAGTTTAGATGGGACAACTTCTTGTGCCATAGCCAACTTTCATCTTGACTTTCTTTACTGAGAAAATAAGTTACACATTCTGCATTTGTTGAGTTAAAATCAGCTAGATACACATTGCCTTTTCTCACACCAGTGAGAACCACTTTGTTACTTTTCTTGTTGGTCACAACACATGCTTTTGCATTAAAAGTAACTGAGTTGCCTCTATCACAAAGCTGGCTGATACTCAATAGATTGTGCTTGAGACCATCAACTAGGGCAACTTCCTCAATGATGACATTATCCTTTGAAATCAAGTCATATCCCACAGTATGACCCTTGCTGTCATCTCCAAAAGTAATACTTGGGCCACCACTTTCCCTAAAACCAGTGAGAAGGGTAGAATCTCCAGTCATGTGCCTTGAGAAACCACTATCTAGATACCAAAGATTCTTTGTGTTTCCCTGTACACATCAAAATCAAATCAAGTTGAATTTGGTACCCAAGTTTCCCTGGGTCCTGCCTTGTTAGCCTTTTTCATTGGTTTCTTAGGTTTAACCTTATTTGACTTGGGTATTTCAGATTCATCCTTTGTCATTTGAGTTGGACCTTTGAAACCATTCATCATTGCAGAATTATTATGCACAGATTGGTTAACATGAAAGGGCATACTTTCATGTGCAAACATGTTATTCCAGTAAGGCATGCTAAATGGCATTTGTGGCATACTAAATGCAACCTATTATGGATTTTGTGCAAATGGCATGTTAGCATAATGTGCATTAAATTTTGTGCAGGCATAACATTGACAGGCATTGTAGGCATGCTAGGAAATAAAAGTGGTGCAGGCATAGGAGTAGGCATAACAAGTTTGCAATTACAGACAAATGATTTACACTACCACACTTAACACAGATTTTTCTAGGAGCATATTTATCAGGTGTGTAGTTGTTATGTTTGTTAATTCCTACTTTCCTATTTCTATTATTTTTCCTTTTTGACTCTGCCTTCACTTTAACTTTCTCCAGTATGTCATTCAATTGCTTGATAAAAAGATGACCTACATTGACTCTTTTGTTCTGATTCACTTGACTTGATTCTCCTGGAACAAAGTTCTTAGAAACTGATCCATACTTCTCATTAAGCTTGGTTAACTGAGATTTACTAACTGACTTTGTTTGACTCGATGGATGATCCTTTTTCTCATCCGACGGATGATCCTCATCATCCGTCGAATCAACATCTGTCAAGTTACTATCTTTCATATTGAAATCCAGTTTCTCCTTGCTCTTTTTCCATGCTGCATCACAAAAAGATTCTATACCTTGAACTTTAGTAATTTGAGCATGAACATCTCTAGATTATTTCCATGCCTTAATTACTTCCTATTCTCGTTCAAGTTGCTTTTTTAAAATTTCCTCTTTCTTTAAGGATTTAGTTAGTTCATCTTTAGCAATCTTGCATTTGATACTCTAGCACATTATTCCTCTCATATAAAAATAGGTTGTTTTCTTTAATTTTGGTATTTTCCTTAGTGAGGGATTTAAGAGTTACACGCAAATGATAAAATTCAGTAGACATATCATTGATGGCATTATTGCACTCAGATTTAGTTAAATGTGCTAGGTTAGTGGTGATTACCTGATTGCTTGATGAACTTGTTTCTCTTTCATCTGATTTGGCCATAAGTGCTAGATTGACATAGCTTGTATATTCATCCTCTTCCAATGGTGATAATTGTCTTTGTCCAGAAATGGAATCTTTACTCCAACATCTTTTCTGTTCATCTTGTTAATTGATGATCTTTACACTCTTTGTACTTCAAGAGCTTGCTCTGATACCAATTGTTATTCCCAAACAATGCAACAAGAATTATAGAAGGGGGTTGAATGTAATTCTGGCTTCTTTTTCTGATTTTAAGAATGTTCTTACTTAATACATAACTGTGTTTGATTTTGCAAGAAATGCGGAATAAAAGTAAAATATAAATAAAATCACAAAGCAATAAAACACAAGGCTTTAAAACTTTCTGGTGGATTTGAACTTATCCACCAGAGATATATATAAAGATGAGAACTCTATGATGCTTGAATAGCACACAGCTGCTTACAAGTGAACTAACAGAATTACAAAGAGATGCTTAACAAATACAGCTTTTTCCATCTCTCTGAAAATAATTCTTGCTATCTTAGTTAGTTGTTCTACTTGCTACACTTGGTTTATATATCACCAAGTTACATGATAAAAAGATAAACAAGTAAAACAAAATTGTTTCTAGTCTATTTTCATGCTGCTTCATTACACTGTCCAGCATCTTTGAATATCTTCATATTTGCATGGAAATTGTAATGCTTCTTGTTCTCTAAATCCTGTAATTAGGCTGCCACATTCCTTTTGTAAACACCCGACGCATGTGACTGTATTGTCACTGTCAACAGCTATTTTGAATTAGTTCATCCGTCGGGACTATGTTGGTCATCCGTCGGTTTCCTTGTTGATCATCCGTCGGGAGTCTTTGTAGATCATCCATCGGGAGCCTTTCTGCCACTTGACTCTATTTCACTTATACAGAATTACAAGACATCTTATATTTACAATTAGTCACCCTATTTTGTATATCCAACTAGTAGTCAACATGACTTAAAGAATTCTACAGAATCTACTCAGCTAATACATTATTATTTGTAGATATGTGCTTCAAGACTCATTATTACTGTCACAGCCCCAAATTACACTTAACAATATAAATGACTTAATAATAAAATAATATTACAAAAGGCTGTTTACAGACAATATCCAGGATCGCTAGGTTTAGTGTTTGAAGAACAGTCCAACCCTACAAACTAATACAACTTCATAACTACCGGTCCTCACAATAGACTTTCAGCTACCTACCTGAGCTCTCAAATAAGCCTCAGCATTTCCAGTGGACTTACGAGCGGTCTGCTTGAATCTAACCATAGCTGCTAGCTGTAATATCAGGGTGAAAGCAAGTAGTGAGCTAAATGCTCAGCAAGTGCTAAAAAATATGATACAAAATATGAATCAAGATACATATGAAAGAGTGACAATGTGAAGATTGAGCTAATAGCAATAAGAGATGAACTTTTGGGTGATGGCATCATTTGTTTGTAACAAAACATTTCCAAAATCATTTCTTAATCCAAAAACCATTTTATGACGCTACGGATTACAGCCGGTGATCAGCCGCGAAGTAATCCCGAACCTCGCTGGGTTCTAAAACATTAATGGGATCCCTAGGCAACTTTTAAGCCTACAATTTAAGTGTGGAAAGGACTCGCGTCTCAGTCCAGATCCACTATCTAAAGAAAACATTTGTCCCCCTTTGGGACTGAAAACCCAACTTTTTAATCATTTTAAAAACTGATGCCGATTGATAATAAATTTCTTAAACAGTAACATCTTCACTATTCTCAAGAAAACATTTATTGTCCCTTTGACAATTTGGCTTTTAAAAACTTTACAGTTTGATAAAAATTTGATGCCAGAAATAATATCATTTTAAAAGCTCTTTAGGCATGAAAGGATTGAGTACTTCTTTAAGGAATTCTAAGCCAAACTCAACAACAGTTGTACTAAGTCAAGGTTTATTGCCAGAAGAATTGAACTATCAAGGTGAGGAAATCAATTCAGGGTTCAATGCAAAGGAACAATTTACTGATTTAAAGGAATAATCAGGGTTGAGTAACAATAGTTTAACATAGGGAAATTCTAATGATTATAAGTAAGGGTATCAATCATTCCAATTCCGAAGGATTTCAAATAATAGGGTTATGATCAAAAATCAAAGGATTAAGATTACGAGATTCTTATTGATAGAAGAACAATCTTCTCACTAGAGGTTATTAAAGATGAATATCAATGGTTTAACAATCAAGGAAGAAAGTATTGTAAAAGAGTTCGAATCAATAAACCATAAAGGTAGGAATCTCAACTAGGGTTACAATCATAGGGTATCAAAGAAATTTCAATGTTCGAGTATCATAGTAAGGGGCAATAGGAAAGTGTACAAATGAATCGTTATCTCAGGGTTTAATGAAGGGAAATGATAAACAATCGAAAATGGTGATATGATTCGAAGGGATTAACTTTCTCAAGTTCGCAAGCAAATTCGATAATGTATAATCAATAAGGATATTTAAAGACTAAGTCAAGGGGAATACAACAAGGTATATGAATGATTATTAAAGGTGCGAAATGCTTCTGAATGAGTTTGGGGTGATCAAGGTATACCAATTATACCAACTCAAATCAAGCTCGGGTACTTATAACAATGGGCAATATCAAATTCAAGCAAGCTATCATGGTTCCAATAAGTATCTCAGGGTACTTGCATAACATATAATTAACAAAAGGAGTATACTTGCATAATATCAATTCAACAAGGGAAAACACTCGCATATTATCATTACGAAGGAAGAGTACACTTGCACAATATAATGTTTACAAGGGAAGGACACTTGCCTTGAGAGGTTTGACTACACACGACTTGTCTTGGGAGTGACGGGAGCACTACTCGACCTTGACGGCAAGCTTCCTATCTTCACTTGATCCTACAAAATAATAAGAATCCCTCATTACTACGGACTCTTATGACACCAAACAACCCTAACACCAAATGCACAAATTGACTCCAAGTAATGCTTGGTGTCTTATATTGCGTAAAACACTAAGTTAACACACAACACCATGCACATATACATATAGTAGCACCTTGGAGCACATAACACATATAGGTATACTCATACTATTATTTAGACTTGGTGCTTTATTCGGGACTTGAATGATCTCACTCTCAAATCTCCACAATTCCACTTGCGAGACACTACTAAACTAGTCTCGACTCTTGAAGGGCCTACACTTGGTGGTTCCAATTCTCTTAGCCAAAACCTTGGCCTAACACTATACTGACCTATATCTAAATGTAAACACTAGGGCTCACTCATGCCTCACTCAAAGGGTCCATAAAACTAAACGCTAAAAGAAAGCGTTCTCACTTGCATACTTATGGCGACACCTTAGGCAACTCTCAGTTTTTAACACCACTAAAGCTCGAATATTCCTAACCAAAATTGACCTACTGGATTCTTAAGTCTATAAGCTAACTTGTGCACTTTGAATGACACTAAGGGCCTTCCTAGATTTTCTTGGGCCTAAGCTCAAAGTTGACACAACTCTAAATGAGTGTCCTGAAAACTGCCCTGTTTTGGACTAACTTAAACTCATTGGTTCTAACTCTAAACCTCCATGGTTCGACTTCAAACTCTTCCTTAAACTCCCTAGTATCAGTAGTAATCAATTCCTAATGAGGGCTTACTCTTAATCCAACTTTTTGATCTCCAAAACGTACTAAACTCAATCTGTCCCCTGTTCTGGCAGAATCTAAGTTTTGGTGTGTGCACCTCACTAAATGGTTGGGTTTCTCTAATTAATGGCTTCTGGACTCAACTACAACCCAAGTACTAACTCCCCGTGGCTTGGGCCTAACAATTCCTAAGAAATGCCCATTCAAAATCAACACACAACTCACATGCAAATCTGGAAAAATTTCAGGATTCTATCCTAGCCTTTCCAACTTAACTCCCACTTCAAAACCACGAATTAAATCTCAACCAAGGCAAATTTACTTCTATAAGACTTTAAACTAAGGCCTCAACCAATATTGGAGATCATTCATGCCCTATAACACCAACATGCAAACTAAAACTTAACATGCAACTCACAATGATCACAAAAACAAGTTCGACTAAATAATGGGATTATTAGCTCATAAATTCCACTTAAAATACTAAACTATTTCAAGGGATCATGCATACTATATTTTAAAAACTAAGATCAAGAATGATATCAAGGAAATAATTCGTTTTTAGCCCATATAGGTCGAATTTAATCACAAACCAAACATGCATGTATATTTTCGAAAAAGAGAGCATATATAACTTGATCATTCTTGAAAATAATGCCCTATCTCTAACATGCAAAGTAAAACATGGCATTACAACTAGAGATCAGTAGCATGCAAGTGTTTAAAGGAGTTTTAATCAAGGAAACACTTAGTTTATGCACATAAAAAGTATATCTCATGGAGAACTCTTTAATCCACATGAATTAAAGAGTTTCTCCTTGGAGATCACATAAAAACAAGACATGCAAGCATTAAACTTCATCTCCTAAGCATGGAACTTCTTGGAAAGTGTATTATATATTAATGAGTAGTGAAATTATACTAGAATGGCAAGGATTTATTGAAGAAAAATTGAAGGGGTTGGGGGAAGGGGTTTAGCCGAGAGGGAAGAGAAGAGAGGGAGGAGAGAGTGAGGTGAGGGTGGAAGTGTGGAGTGAAAAATGAAATGATCATGACAACTTGTGCTTGTTTTGTGGTTTTGATTTGATTAAATGTGAGTGGAGTTCAGAATTTACAAGAGTGCCCTTCTCCCAAAGCTAAGCCAAAAATGCATGTAAGGTTAGTTTGGTCTTTTGGTGGATAAAAGAGAGTTAGTGGGATATGAATTGTCTTTTTAGCCCTTTAAGTTGAATGGGAGGGTATTTGCATGCATGGGTATTCATGTAAATTGCTAATTACTAAACTACTAATTTCAAAGATTTATTTTTTATAAAATAAAATAAAATTTCGAAAATTATAAAAGTTGTACCATAAAATAACTCGATTTTTTTAGAAATTTTATGAGATCACTTTTGTGATTTGTGAATGAAATGATTTTAAAAAAAAATAATTTCCCCAAGGTAAAGAATATTCTCTATAAATCAATAATAAGAGAAATTAATAAAACTCTCGCTTTGAAAAATTCATATTTTAAATAAAGTAATTCATAATGCAGCAAAGTCCATTCACACAAATATACAATCAATAAATATATTTATTGTCGACTCTAATATTATACAGAGTTCGCAAATAATATTACACAAAATACCAGTTGTAACATTCTCTCCCCCTTAAAGGATTCTGTCCTCAGAATCTAAGAGAACAGATGAGGATACCGGGAACGCAAATCAGACTCGAACTCCTAAGTTGACTCTTCGACCTTGAGGTTCCTCCAAAGTACTTTTACTAACTTTACCGACTTATTTCTAAGACTCTTTGCTTGCCAGTCGAGTATTTTGACAGGTTGCTCCTCATACGACAAGTCTGCCTGAATTTCTATAGGCTCATACTCTATTACAAGATTGACATCCGGGTTATACTTTTTTTTTTCTTTTTTTTTTTTTGACAAAAACACATAAAAGACATTATAAACATGCTGATACTGCGGAGGCAGCACTAACTCGTAAGCCACTTTCCTCGGTTAAAAAAAATCTCAACAGGACCTATATATCTAGGTGTTAATTTGCCTTTCTTTCCAAATCTAGTCAACCCTTTCCACGGTGACACGTTTAACAATACAGATTCGCCGACTAGAAAACTCACATCCTTTCGAGCAGGATCTGCGTACTTCCTTTGCCTGTCTTGAGAAGCAAGCAATCTTTTCTGGATCAGTTTGACTGTCTCCCTCATCTGTTGGACCAGTTCGGGACCTAGAATCTCTCCTTCTCCAACTTCATCCCAATTCGTTGGCGATCACTTTATTTTATACAACGCTTCGTACGGTGGTATGCCAATGCTTGAGTGATAGCTGTTGTTGTAGGAGAACTCTACCAATGGTAAATGTTCATCCCAACTTCCCATAAAATCAATAACGCAACTTCGTAACATGTCTTCAATTGTTTAAATGGTCCTCTCGCTTTGACCATCAGTCTGCGGATGATACGCCAAGCTCCTATTTAGCTTGGTGCCAAGATTCTCTTGAAACTGTTTCCAAAATCTTGAGTTGAATCGCGGATCTCGATCCGAAACTATCGATACTGGAACGCCGTGACGTAACACAATCTCATGCACGTACATATGCACCAATCTATCGAATGAAGTCCTTTCATTGATCGGCAGAAAATACACTGACTTGGTAAGGCGATCAACAATAACTCAAATGGTGTCGTGTCCAGATTTCGTCCGAGGTAATCCCACTATAAAATTTATAGCAATATTTTCTCGTTTCCATTCTGGGATCTTCAATGGCTGAATTAACCCGCTTTGTCTTTGGTGTTCCGCTTTAACCCGTCGATACGTATAATATTTCGCAACCCAATCCACAATTTCTCTTTTCATGTTCAGCTACCAAAACTTCTTTTTCAAATCTTCATACACCTTAGTGCCTCCTGGATGAATTGAAAGTCTCAAATTGTGAGCTTTCTGCAGTATTTCATTATTTTCAGTTCAACTACTTGAGGAATCCAAATCCTTGATGAAAATTTTAATATCCCTTGCTCATCTTTTTGCGTACATAACTCTTCTCCGGTCATTCGATTATTCTCTTGATATCAATATTCATTTTGATGTCATATCAAATTAGATATCAATATGAACTTTGATGCTCACCACATCCCATATTGAAGTCAACATCAGTCATCTATATTAATACCACCTTTGATATTTAACAACAAACTAAATATCAACATCAAGTAAAAACTGAATCAGACTGTATTTTATTCAAACAACTCCTTTGGTAATGCCATCAAATTTAATCTTTCCTTTGTGCTGAGCGCGTCGGCTACTACATTCGCCTTTCCTGTGTGATAATGTATCGAACAATCGTATTCCTTTATAAGCTCCAACCATCTCCTTTGCCTCATGTTGAGCTCCTTCTGAATGAATATATACTTCAAGATCCTATGATCCGTGTATATTTTACACTTCTCTCCATACAGGTAGTGCCTCCATATCTTGAACGCAATTACTATAGCTGCTAACTCCAAATCATGAGTAGGATATTTCAATTTATGGGGTTTAATCTGTCTGGATGCATATAAAATCACCTTGTTAGCACACAACCCAAACCCTTATGTGAATTGTCGCTATAAATAACGAATTCTCCTTTGTCATCCGGTAATACCAATATCGGGGTGATAACCAACCTTTGCTTCAATTCTTGGAAACACTCTTCACAATCCTTATACCATTCAAACTTGTGGTTCTTCCTTATTAGCTTAGTCAGTGGCGTAGCAATCTTTGAGAAATCTTTTATGAATCTTCTGTAATACCCGACTAATCCTAGAAAACTTCTTACTTCTGTGGGAGTCTTGGGTCTCTCCCAACTCATTACTGCTTCGATCTTTCTAGGGTCCATTCTAATTCCTTCACTTCCAATTATAAGCCCTAAAAATTGAACTTCTTGCAACCAAAACCCGCACTTTGAAAATTTGACATACAGCTTCTCTTGTCTAAGAATCTCCAAAGCTATCCATAAATGTTGCTCATGCTCCTCTTCTGACTTTGAATATATCAAAATGTCTTCGATGAAGACCACGACGAACTTATCCAAATATCTCTTGAAAACTTTATTCATTAAATCCATGAAAGCTGCTGGGGCATTTATTAACCCAAATGGCATTACTAAAAACTCATAATGTTCATACCTTGTCCTGAATGCTGTCTTCGGAATATCTTCTAGCTTGATCTTCGACTGATGGTATCCTGACCTTAAATCAATCTTAGAGAAACACTTAGCTCCTTTTAATTGATCGAATAGATCATCTATCCTTGGTAGCGGATATATGTTCTTAATCGTAAATTTGTTTAACTCGCGATAGTCTATACAAGTCTCATACTCCCATCCTTTTTCTTTATAAACAGAACTGGTGCTCCCCATGGCGATACACTGGACCTTATATTTATCCAAAAGTTCTTGCAATTGACTTGCTAACTCCTTCATCTATGCTGGGGCCATTTTATACGGTGCCTTAGAAACTGGTTCTGCTCCTGGAGCAAGATTAATCTCAAACTCAATTTTTCGATTGGCGGTAATCCTGGAAACTCTTCTAGAAACACGTTCGGAAACTCTCTCACCACTGGAATCGCTTCTATACTAGGAACTTCCTTCTCCGAATCCACTACATAAGCTAGGAATACCTCGCAACCTTTCCTAAGCAAATTGTTAGCCTGAACAGCTGTCAGAAACAATTATTCTTGCTTTTGTCCTTTAAACACCACTTTCATTCCATTCTTTGACCTTAAACAAACTCTTTTAGACTTATAATCTATCTGAGCACTATACTCATTTGCCAAATGTCCTTTCTTATTGCACCGATAACAAGTCATGTTGACCTTATTATAAACTCCCAGATGCTTCTTCCCACAGTGCTTGCATTCAACCCTTGGCTGCCTATTCTCACTTGCTGGTCCTTGATTCTATTGGAAATTTCCTTTGTTATTCTGCTTCTTACTCACTTCTCCTTTTTTTCTGTGAGTTCCACCCCTTCTGGAATCCAATCCTCTTCATATTCTTGTCTATCTGACCTCCTGATTCCGTCCTTTCTCCTTGAAATACCTTCTCTTTTTTTATCTCTTTCCTTCCTAGACTGCACTCAATTACTTTTAATCAAAGCCGCCTTCTGAACTACTCCTGCATAAGTATCGATTTCAAACATCGACACTCTATCCCGAATCCAATATTCAAGCCCTTGCTGAAACCTTTGGGCTTTCTCTTCTTCAGTTCCTACATACTTGGCCACAAACCTTGATAATTCTTTGAACTTCTTCTCATACTCCAAGACTGACATATTCCCTTGCTTCAATTCCAAAAACTTCACTTCCATCTGCTTCTGAATATACTTGGGATAATACTTCTCCAAGAATAGATCCTAAAATCTTGCCCAAGTAACTAGCTGAACTGCTTCCATGGCCTTCACAGAATCCCACCAATAGATCACTTCTCCCTTCAGAAAATACGTAACATAGACAGTCTTCTGCTCTTCCTCTAACCTAACCAATTCTAAAGATCTCTCCATTTCTCTTATCCAGGTGTTGGCTACAACTGGGTCAGTGGTATCATGAAAAGCTGAAGGGTTCACACTTTGAAAAGCTTTTAAAGTTACTATTGGCTGAGGAGGTACTGGTAGATCTGGTTGATGTTGGTGTTGTTCATGATTCTCTGGGTTTCAAAATTGTTGTTGTTGGGATTCTTGTTGAGCAGTTTGTTGTTGTTGAGCAAGTGTATGGGTTTGCTATTGCAAAGTTTCCAATATTCGAAGGATATCAGGGTCGGTAGAGGTACTAGTTTGCCTCGTCTTTTTGGGTGGCATGATTCTGAAATAAAACGGTTTAACAAAACAGTTGTAAATATAACATTTTTTTTCATGTTAAGGGGGTTTACAAGTTAAGGTTCTCACATGCAATTCAGATTTTTGGTTATTAGCAATAAAGGTGATAGACAATTCTAGATATGTAAACGAAAGTGAAATTGAAACGAAATAGCAAGGCATTAATCATCAAAGCAAAATCGGCGTACAACACAATAATTAAGGTTCAAATAAAATACAACGATATCAAAGTTCAACAAGGAAATAGGGAAACTATATAGTTCAAGAGTTTAAAAACTAGGATGATAGCCAACTGGAAAAGAAATTAGGAAATCTAGCTCCTAATCGACCTAATCTTCTGCTTCCTGAGTCTCCTCGCTATTGTCACGAGCCTTTGGAATCTCGATCCACTCCTGCTTCTGAAGTACCTTCACTATGTCCTGAAGCTCATTTGTCACTAGCTGGATGGTATGCTGGCTACTGCGATCGCGGTGCGCTGGTATCTCGTTGAGCTTATTGTTGATGAGCGGCAACAAGGACTCAGGTCTCATGATCAACTACGTCTTAGGTTCATTCTTAGGTCGAGTATCATCCTCAAAAGCTACATCGAGTCGCTCCAACAATCGATCATACTTCCCCTGAAGCCTATTGAACTGAAGCCTCGAATCAGCGTACATAGAGAAAGAGATAGTGTCGGATGGCACTGAAGATGAAGACGAATGCATCCTTTGCTGAGATATAACGAAGGGAAATATTGGCTATTTACCCGAATAATATCTACTTACTCTCTCGCGCTTCCTATATTTATATTCTACACCTTATAGCCTATTTGGACTGTTTTCAGGGACTCTAAACCATAGCTCTGATACCAAGACCTGTCACAGCCCCAAATTACACTTAACAATATAAATGACTTAATAATAAAATAATATTACAAAAGGCTGTTTACAGACAATATCCAGGATCGCTAGGTTTAGTGTTTGAAGAACAGTCCAACCCTACAAACTAATACAACTTCATAACTACCGGTCCTCACAATAGACTTTCAGCTACCTACCTGAGCTCTCAAATAAGCCTCAGCATTTCCAGTGGACTTACGAGCGGTCTGCTTGAATCTAACCATAGCTGCTAGCTGTAATATCAGGGTGAAAGCAAGTAGTGAGCTAAATGCTCAGCAAGTGCTAAAAAATATGATACAAAATATGAATCAAGATACATATGAAAGAGTGACAATGTGAAGATTGAGCTAATAGCAATAAGAGATGAACTTTTGGGTGATGGCATCATTTGTTTGTAACAAAACATTTCCAAAATCATTTCTTAATCCAAAAACCATTTTATGACGCTACGGATTACAGCCGGTGATCAGCCGCGAAGTAATCCCGAACCTCGCTGGGTTCTAAAACATTAATGGGATCCCTAGGCAACTTTTAAGCCTACAATTTAAGTGTGGAAAGGACTCGCGTCTCAGTCCAGATCCACTATCTAAAGAAAACATTTGTCCCCCTTTGGGACTGAAAACCCAACTTTTTAATCATTTTAAAAACTGATGCCGATTGATAATAAATTTCTTAAACAGTAACATCTTCACTATTCTCAAGAAAACATTTATTGTCCCTTTGACAATTTGGCTTTTAAAAACTTTACAGTTTGATAAAAATTTGATGCCAGAAATAATATCATTTTAAAAGCTCTTTAGGCATGAAAGGATTGAGTACTTCTTTAAGGAATTCTAAGCCAAACTCAACAACAGTTGTACTAAGTCAAGGTTTATTGCCAGAAGAATTGAACTATCAAGGTGAGGAAATCAATTCAGGGTTCAATGCAAAGGAACAATTTACTGATTTAAAGGAATAATCAGGGTTGAGTAACAATAGTTTAACATAGGGAAATTCTAATGATTATAAGTAAGGGTATCAATCATTCCAATTCCGAAGGATTTCAAATAATAGGGTTATGATCAAAAATCAAAGGATTAAGATTACGAGATTCTTATTGATAGAAGAACAATCTTCTCACTAGAGGTTATTAAAGATGAATATCAATGGTTTAACAATCAAGGAAGAAAGTATTGTAAAAGAGTTCGAATCAATAAACCATAAAGGTAGGAATCTCAACTAGGGTTACAATCATAGGGTATCAAAGAAATTTCAATGTTCGAGTATCATAGTAAGGGGCAATAGGAAAGTGTACAAATGAATCGTTATCTCAGGGTTTAATGAAGGGAAATGATAAACAATCGAAAATGGTGATATGATTCGAAGGGATTAACTTTCTCAAGTTCGCAAGCAAATTCGATAATGTATAATCAATAAGGATATTTAAAGACTAAGTCAAGGGGAATACAACAAGGTATATGAATGATTATTAAAGGTGCGAAATGCTTCTGAATGAGTTTGGGGTGATCAAGGTATACCAATTATACCAACTCAAATCAAGCTCGGGTACTTATAACAATGGGCAATATCAAATTCAAGCAAGCTATCATGGTTCCAATAAGTATCTCAGGGTACTTGCATAACATATAATTAACAAAAGGAGTATACTTGCATAATATCAATTCAACAAGGGAAAACACTCGCATATTATCATTACGAAGGAAGAGTACACTTGCACAATATAATGTTTACAAGGGAAGGACACTTGCCTTGAGAGGTTTGACTACACACGACTTGTCTTGGGAGTGACGGGAGCACTACTCGACCTTGACGGCAAGCTTCCTATCTTCACTTGATCCTACAAAATAATAAGAATCCCTCATTACTACGGACTCTTATGACACCAAACAACCCTAACACCAAATGCACAAATTGACTCCAAGTAATGCTTGGTGTCTTATATTGCGTAAAACACTAAGTTAACACACAACACCATGCACATATACATATAGTAGCACCTTGGAGCACATAACACATATAGGTATACTCATACTATTATTTAGACTTGGTGCTTTATTCGGGACTTGAATGATCTCACTCTCAAATCTCCACAATTCCACTTGCGAGACACTACTAAACTAGTCTCGACTCTTGAAGGGCCTACACTTGGTGGTTCCAATTCTCTTAGCCAAAACCTTGGCCTAACACTATACTGACCTATATCTAAATGTAAACACTAGGGCTCACTCATGCCTCACTCAAAGGGTCCATAAAACTAAACGCTAAAAGAAAGCGTTCTCACTTGCATACTTATGGCGACACCTTAGGCAACTCTCAGTTTTTAACACCACTAAAGCTCGAATATTCCTAACCAAAATTGACCTACTGGATTCTTAAGTCTATAAGCTAACTTGTGCACTTTGAATGACACTAAGGGCCTTCCTAGATTTTCTTGGGCCTAAGCTCAAAGTTGACACAACTCTAAATGAGTGTCCTGAAAACTGCCCTGTTTTGGACTAACTTAAACTCATTGGTTCTAACTCTAAACCTCCATGGTTCGACTTCAAACTCTTCCTTAAACTCCCTAGTATCAGTAGTAATCAATTCCTAATGAGGGCTTACTCTTAATCCAACTTTTTGATCTCCAAAACGTACTAAACTCAATCTGTCCCCTGTTCTGGCAGAATCTAAGTTTTGGTGTGTGCACCTCACTAAATGGTTGGGTTTCTCTAATTAATGGCTTCTGGACTCAACTACAACCCAAGTACTAACTCCCCGTGGCTTGGGCCTAACAATTCCTAAGAAATGCCCATTCAAAATCAACACACAACTCACATGCAAATCTGGAAAAATTTCAGGATTCTATCCTAGCCTTTCCAACTTAACTCCCACTTCAAAACCACGAATTAAATCTCAACCAAGGCAAATTTACTTCTATAAGACTTTAAACTAAGGCCTCAACCAATATTGGAGATCATTCATGCCCTATAACACCAACATGCAAACTAAAACTTAACATGCAACTCACAATGATCACAAAAACAAGTTCGACTAAATAATGGGATTATTAGCTCATAAATTCCACTTAAAATACTAAACTATTTCAAGGGATCATGCATACTATATTTTAAAAACTAAGATCAAGAATGATATCAAGGAAATAATTCGTTTTTAGCCCATATAGGTCGAATTTAATCACAAACCAAACATGCATGTATATTTTCGAAAAAGAGAGCATATATAACTTGATCATTCTTGAAAATAATGCCCTATCTCTAACATGCAAAGTAAAACATGGCATTACAACTAGAGATCAGTAGCATGCAAGTGTTTAAAGGAGTTTTAATCAAGGAAACACTTAGTTTATGCACATAAAAAGTATATCTCATGGAGAACTCTTTAATCCACATGAATTAAAGAGTTTCTCCTTGGAGATCACATAAAAACAAGACATGCAAGCATTAAACTTCATCTCCTAAGCATGGAACTTCTTGGAAAGTGTATTATATATTAATGAGTAGTGAAATTATACTAGAATGGCAAGGATTTATTGAAGAAAAATTGAAGGGGTTGGGGGAAGGGGTTTAGCCGAGAGGGAAGAGAAGAGAGGGAGGAGAGAGTGAGGTGAGGGTGGAAGTGTGGAGTGAAAAATGAAATGATCATGACAACTTGTGCTTGTTTTGTGGTTTTGATTTGATTAAATGTGAGTGGAGTTCAGAATTTACAAGAGTGCCCTTCTCCCAAAGCTAAGCCAAAAATGCATGTAAGGTTAGTTTGGTCTTTTGGTGGATAAAAGAGAGTTAGTGGGATATGAATTGTCTTTTTAGCCCTTTAAGTTGAATGGGAGGGTATTTGCATGCATGGGTATTCATGTAAATTGCTAATTACTAAACTACTAATTTCAAAGATTTATTTTTTATAAAATAAAATAAAATTTCGAAAATTATAAAAGTTGTACCATAAAATAACTCGATTTTTTTAGAAATTTTATGAGATCACTTTTGTGATTTGTGAATGAAATGATTTTAAAAAAAAATAATTTCCCCAAGGTAAAGAATATTCTCTATAAATCAATAATAAGAGAAATTAATAAAACTCTCGCTTTGAAAAATTCATATTTTAAATAAAGTAATTCATAATGCAGCAAAGTCCATTCACACAAATATACAATCAATAAATATATTTATTGTCGACTCTAATATTATACAGAGTTCGCAAATAATATTACACAAAATACCAGTTGTAACAATTACATAAGCTACACTCTCGATGGATGTTCAGAGGTCATCCGCCGGGACTATAAAGATCATTCGTCGGGACTATAATAGAACATCCGTCGAGAGCTACAAAATACTAAGTTAAATCTACTAAGGTGTTTTGTTTAACTTATCATCAAGTTCACAATAGATATTTCTAACATAATTTGATTTTTGATTTGCCACATGAGGTTTATTTAAAAAAATAACCTGTTACAGTTACAAATGTAATCTTAAAACTGCGGTTTACATTGTTTCACTCAGAGGAAAATATCTCTCTCTTAAGCACTCTGAGAATGTAAAACCTATTTCTTAAGTAAAATAGATTCTACTACTTGGTTTATATATCACCAAGTTATAATATTTTCTAGACAATGTGTGGCACAGTCTTCGAGGTCCAACAATTTTGCTTCTTCATTCTCTTTCTAATGACGCTTCACAAATAAGGTTGGATTATATCATGATATATTACTTTGGATATCCCTCCAATCTGTCTAGGATAAAAATGAAATTTTTATTCTTTTTCATCATCCAAGATCACAGGCAAAGTTTGTCTTGGCTTCTCATTTTCTTTTCTGAGATTCCTATCAGCCCATGTGATGTGACAGTCCTAGATTTTGACCATTGTCACGTCACTACTAGCTATGTAATTTTTTAGCCATTGATAGCCATTAGCTACAGAATTCCTTATCCATTGGAAGTCTCTTGCGATGACTTTCCTTTGCCATTGATAATTACATGTTTAGCAGTTGATGGGTAGATGTAGATATCAGTTGATGCTTTCTCTTCGTTTAGCAGTTGGTGACTCACTTCACTTAATCTGACTTACATGGCATCAAATATTTACACGTAACCACCTTATTCTAGATTATCCATTGAGTCAAAATGACTTCTGAATGAATAACTGCATTGCTATATGTTACAGGACTCTCATAAAAAATGTTGCATAACTCTATTAATTGATGCGCTACTCCTTTAATGACTATCCCTTAGGATGGTTAGTCATAAAAGGTTACAAGTTGCCTTGACATAATTATGCTATGTGATTTATTTATTATCAAGATTTAGGCTTGATTCCTAACAATCTTCCCAAATTTATAACTGATAGAATAACAGTCATAAATTAAAGCCTTGATGATAACAAAACACATTCTTACGAAAGGATATTAAACATGCATAATTGTGTTATGTTAAGCTACTGATAAATGTGGTGTACAAGGAAATAGTTTTGAGGAAAAGATATTACTCTGAAAGTAGCTTCTTCTGACTGAGCATATGAGGGAATGATTTCTTTCAGATTCCTTTGCTATTTGATATTCCAATATGTCCTTTTAAAAAATATCCCTTTATTCTTCACCTAAATAGTGTAATCTTTTCAGAGAAATATTGGATCTCCATTGATTCTCTGAAGTGTTAGACTTTTGACAGTTTGAAGCTCTTGTTGAGTCTGAACATGTCTTCATGTCAAGGATATTATCCTCCTTTCAATAATTAAAGCAAAAGTTACAAGTTATTGTTCCTTTTCTTGAGGTCAAACACTTGCTTTGTAAACATTTCTGAGATGGAATGCAACTTTCTAACTTCATGGATCTTTATTGGATGAAGTTTGTTTAGAAGAATGCTCATTTATGTTGGTTGAATGCATGATTGAGTCATTTTCCTCAGCCCTCTTCTCTGAATTAAAAGATTTGATTTTTTGAAGACTAATTTGTCTGGAACTTTCTTATTTTTAATAGCCTTCAAGTCCCTTTTGGAAAAGAAGATTGTAGCAAACTTTCTTAGGATTGACAGACTCTTCATTGGACATAATTGGATCCTCATTAGATTCAGTAGTTGCTGTAATAGCAAAAACTGAATTTATTTTCTTCCTTGCAGATTTGCTTGTTCTCTTTCCCTTGGACTTTTTGATTAGTTTTCAGCTTTCAGTTGTAACTCTAGCTCTGTAGTTAAATTTAAATGAGTTATTTGAGACAAAATTGTCACCAAATCAATGTGTTTATAAGTGTTCGGCCTAATCCAGTACATAGCCTTCAAGTGTTGAAATATTCTTGAGTTCTTGCTCCCCTTTTATTGAGGCATTATTATCCATCTAGTAATTTCTTTCTATGCCTCTTATTTTTTCCTAACTGGATAGATCTCAACTTGATGGATTTGCAGATTTCTTGCTCCCCATCAACTGGATAGGTCTGCAGGCTTCTCTTTTTCCCCCTCAGCTAGAGCTATCAAGTCTTCAAGACTTCTCCCCCTTTAGTTAGCATCAAGGGTTTGAAGTTACATCAAGAGTGTTGTGTTCACTTAAGGATATGAAAAGATGTACTTCTTCAATAGAGTATAGATAGTGTGGAGTTAGAGTGTGACATGTTGAGATAAAATGTGCAACATCCTTTCTTATGTCATTACTAAGAATATTCATGTTGCATCCAGCTATACCTATATACTCTTATGTTCTCTATTTTCTTATATCGGGGTCTCACCTTAGCTCACACACCTCACACCCTCACCATAACCTTATAAGGTGGAACTCTCTGTCTCACTTGCAAAATTGGAAGAATTAGCTTGCCACTCATTCACACTTCTCTGTTGTTGACTGCTATCAAAGCAGTTTCTCACTCTAAGAGTGTTAACTGCATTCCCTCAGACCTAGATGTCTTAGAGTAATTGTTTGATCATGTGCAGCAGCGATGCAACATGTACCTTTATCAATTTCTATGAGATATCAGTTGATGGAACAATTTGAACTATCAATGGCTGTGCTGCTAAACTAGCCACTGATGGACTAACACTTATCAATGACTAATATGTAGCCATTGATGAGGAGAATAGAGAATGTCACTGTAGTTAACATATGTGAAGATTGATTGAAGATTTAAGAGCACGGTTTTATCTACTTGTGACTAAAATGAGAAATTGATGATTATCAGTTTCAGTGCAAGACTTTACCATGAATTCAAGAATTGTAAGATTTCCTTGAGGTATTGGTATTTAACCAACATTCATGAGAAGAATAGGTGAGCTGTTTAGTTGTTTATGTGAGTTTGTTTTCAAAATTGATTTGCAAGAATTTGGGTTGTGACTTTGCAGAGATAAGAATCACATCAATCTGAATTTAAGAAAGGAATTATCTCAATGAATGAAATGCCTCATGTTCTGAAATGAATAGTTGAACTCACAAAATGATTAATATAGAATTATATCATTTTTGTGGTTATGTGGATGTCTTTTTCACTTTTATGAAGCTCCAGTATACTAGACGGGATTTAAATGTATCTTCCACTTAGATAACATTTTCAAACCCTGGTTCTTTTTGAAAGGGACCACTACAATAAGTGAGGGTTCTGAAGTAGATTATTTAAATGCAAGCATTGTGTTTCATGATTGCTTGGCTTAGCATTGAAGTAGATTATTTCTAATCTTTTCAAGCATCTCAAGCAAGTTGAGTTTCTTTATTAAAAAGAAATTTTGACATTTTGAGAGGAATATAGTCAGAACTGAGTTTCGAAAACTTCTTGTGAAAAATAGAAGATGTCTCAGGTGATGTGCTCTCATTCATGCAAGTTGTGCTTCAAATATAACTCCATTGGTTTGTGAAGTAATTCCATAAGGCAACTATAAATTTTCAATTGAATCACTAGTGTCTTTTAGGGAGACAACTAGTAATGCACTCAAGAATTGAATACCAGTTGGTTTGCTCAGAGAGGCTTACTATATCACACAACTCACAGATTTTGTTTTTCAGGCTAGTTTCTTTGTAATCTGATCACTCATGTTTTGAAAGTTCAAGATAGAAGGTGGTTAGAAATTTGTGGGATGCCTTAATATACTCTTTTAAGGTCAAGTTATTTCCTTCTGGAGACATAAGTGATAATGTGGTTGTTCAGATTCTTCTGAAACACAAATAAGGTTACAAATCTCAAGTTGTGTTTTTCTGTAGACCTGGTTATCACAATGCTCATAAAGTGAGATAGTAAATGAGTTAACTATAATATCCGTGATATATCGTGTAATAATTATTATATGTGTTCAGTATCAATTCTGTGAATTATTTGTTAAGTGTTAAATGTGTTTGGATGTTTAAAAATATTATTAATTGAGTATTTTAATTTTTATATGTCCAAAAAAATATAGATAATTGTCATATCTTCCTAATTATTTTTATGTTGATTTATGAATTTATAGGTATTATATGAATTTTATAAAATCTTTTTCCGGGTATTTAAAATCTATTTTGTAAAAACGGGAATCAACCGACATCACCCGTTGTTACGGTTTTAGAACCCGAAACTCTTACGAGAACTCCTTCCTAACCTAATTGTAATATTTCGAGCATTTTCCATGTTTCGACTTTTTCGATCCGGCGTACGGTTTGTCTTGCGCGGGTCCCGTCGTAATATTTTCGATACAATATTCGTTTCGGTAAATCAATAAAACCCGTATTTTCGATAAACGGGAGCTTTTTATTAAACTATCACAATTATCACCTCGTAATACGTGTAACCAGGCGCTGAGACCAAGACCGCAGTACAAATTGTACTGATTTGGATAACTATCCCGAAAACCGATACCGTTTGGATCAGTTTTTATAAATAAACGTACCGTTTTATATCCGGAATGATCCAACGGGATACTAATTTTCCGTAATTATAAATAGCTACTTACACAGTAACGGTATTTAATTATGAAAGTTCCGTATTTTATTTCGTATCAAAATCATTTGTAGTAAGCTAAATATATAATTTTCCAGAGAAAAACCTTATATTCATATAATCTTTTGAAAATCAAACCACAAATTGAAGGTGTTATTGATCTCCGTTTGGAACGCTCGAGTAACCAAAATAGAGGTTTTAAGGTGTTCTTTCAGTTTCTTCAAGTTTCAGAACTGCAGAAATCAAGGGTATTTTTCTATATTTTTATTTAATTTCGAATTATTTTTATTAAAAATATGAATTTTTGTTCGGATGATTGTTTGTATGATTTGATGATTGCATGTTGTAGAGCTTGTTTTCCTGATGATTTTCATATGTCATACGTCTGATTTGGAGTTCAATAACATGCTCAAAAGTGGGTTTAATTCTCGAATTTTAAAATTAGGGTTTATAACCCATATGAATGTTTTCAATTGAAATTTGGGGCTTTTTGATTTAGGGGTTATTAGCTGTTGATTTATAGTGGATTATGGTCCTTATGAAATTTGCAATCGATTGGTATATAGCTCGTTAACAGAGGATTAGTGAATCGAAGGGAGTTGTGTTTTGAAGATTTACGATGTTCGCCGGAAACCGGCGATGTTCTTGGCCAATTTCCGGCCAAGTCTGGGGTTATTGATGTGTTTTGATTGCATGTATAGATTCCTGGTGATATGTAGTTTGATTCTGGAGCTTGTGGTGGTGTGACTGTACCTGGATCGCCTTCTCTGGCGAGACAGGGTATTTTCCGGCGAAGTTCGACGGTGAACTTTGCAAAATTGCATTTCAGTCCCTAAGGTTTTGAAAACGAAACAGTTAGGTCCCTGAGATTTCCAGAGTTTGCAAATTTTGGATTCCTGTTTTAAAAATATTCAAAAATCATATTTCCTATTTATTTTTATTATAAAAATTCGATTTTAATTTCTGAAAATTCTAAAAATTATTATTTTAATTCCAAAAATTATTTTTAATTCAAAAATAAATCTAAATTAATTAATTAATTAATTTTAGTTAATTTTTAATTGATTAATTAGTCAATTAATTCGAAAATTAATTGATTAATTGTTTTAATTAATTATTAATTGATTTTAATTAAGTATTTAATTAGATTTAATTATTTAAAAATGATTTAAAAATTCCGAAAAATAGTTTCGAGTTTTAAAATATTATTCTAAATTATTTTCAAGACTCGATAATTATTATAAAATTGTTTTGAAGCCAGATTGGGCCAATCGAACCCTGTTTATTGCTTCAATATTGATCCAACGACCCGTTTTACTTCCGAAAAATGTTTTAAAAATCATTTTGAACATCCGAAAGCCTGTTTATGACCCGAGACTTCTTTATAAATGTTATGTCATTGATTATGTGACGTGTTATGTGTTATATATGACTGCTGGTTAACTGTCGGTCTATATATTCGATGTTTACTTGTTTATTGCGTAACTTTCAATCCGTTAATCGGATTTGGGTGAAATGAAGGGTAAATAGAAGTATGTGTCGAATAGAATCGTATGAGTTGAATATTGATAGATGCTTATGATATGTGAGCAGAAGAGGCAAGGCGTAGGAAAGGGAAATAGGTAGTCGAGGAGTAAGACAGTGGTGATTAAAAACGAGTGCAGTATAATAAGCTTGTACCGGGCAAGTGTTCTGAACTTTATCGAGGTATTGTAGTGATTGATAGTCCTGTTGATATTGCAAGTGCTTTGAAGCACTGAACCCTGAACCATGATTCCAGTTATTGATCTTGAGCCGTAAACCTGATTCTTTCTAGACCATTGATTGTTGTATACCCAAATACGAACTTCAAATATACAATACTACTCCACAAATACATACAAACTAAATATCAAACACTGAACCAGATTGCTTACACACTCAAACCATTGTATCTTATGCTTTGAAAGGCCAAATCCTTGAAACCTTGAAACACGGATTCCTTTGTTATCCAATTCTTTCATTACCTAACAATCAAGCTTTGAAAATGCCATATTGATCTTTATAAAGATTGAAACCATTTCATTATTGAATGCCCAATATTGTAATGATTCTGTTTATTATTTATTATTGCTTATTCTGTTATTATGTTAGAATTGGATTGTTTTTATAAAATTGTGGACCAGATTCGTGGTCAGACCATATAATGGTCAAGTTAGGCCAATGTGTGCCTTGGATCCAGTAGTTAGAGCAGTGATGTGTGCTTTGCTCGGGGTTAGTGCGTGACTGATCAGCAGCCTACCCTTGGTTTTTAAAATGAAAGTATAATATCCAATTCTAAATCATAATCTATTGTACACTTGATACCATAACCATTTTCACCTGATGATCATTATTCTCAGTTTTGTCATTGTGACTTGCTGAGCTAGTTAGCTCATTTGTGCGATGTTGTTTATGTTCTTTTCTAGTTAAGAAGGAACCGGTTGGTGACGAGGATCCCCAGTCCAGCGCGAGAGCTAGGGGTTCCGGTTGATCGAGCTAAGCTAATAGGCTTCTTTTGGGATAATTTGAGTTTGTAAAAGTTTATAATAATGTTTAATACTCAGTGCTGAGTTGGAATAGTTGGGATTTGAACGATTTGTAATATAAGTGTGTGTTTGGCTTGTGTGCATACTTTAACCTGTTGCGGTCCGTGGTAGTTGGTAGGTAGGGTCACTCCATATCATTTTTATTTTCTTTATCATTGTTATAAGCAGGTTATAAATAAGGTGTGTGTGTGTGGACCCTAAACTTCTGACCCGGGTTTGGAGGGCGCCACAGGTTTGGTATCAGAGCTACAGGTTATAAGTCACTGACACAAGCCTAGATTGACGGGAATGGGTAGAGGACTAGGATTAGAAGTAAGGAATAGAAAGATAGAACATCGAGATTTTGAGTGCTTCGGTAAAACAGGTATTAGTATGATTCGCGTCGTGGTTCGAGATTCTTATATTGCGATATGATTTCAGATAGCAGCGATGGCCGACTCTTTTATCCCCGTATCAGCGGATAACTCAAAGCCTTCAGTTGGAGTACCATCTTCAGATCCAAGTCCCGTTGTTCCACCAGTGTTGGCTATTTTACCTCCACCCGTGTTGCAGCCCGTACCACTACAGGCTATTCCACCCCTAGGCATGAGGCCACCTATCAGAGGACCCCCACCTGCTGATTCAGGCTTAACTGGTCATTCATTTACAGGAGTACCTTTCCAGTTCTCCTCTTATCCTGTCCCATAGCATCAGTTTGAGGCTTGCCTTATGGAGCAGCGATTCCTACAGGGTCAGATTCAGGAGTTACTACATATCATGCGTACTAGAGAGGTTGGGAGTGGTGAGAGGCGACTTAGAGAGAGGCTTCTGGTATTTCGTAGAGCAGCTGCTGTGAGGATTGCTGAGGCTACACATGAGGACATCACCCCTGATTTCCTGGTAGAGTGGGCTAAGTGGGTTCTAGAGGAGCTTGAGGAGATTGGAGGTCCAGACTTGCCATGAGTCAGAGATCCAGAGATGCTGAGCAGTATTGTGATGGTTATGTATTATGTACAGTAGTGTGTAGTGTGTATCAGTAGACTTTTGGGTTGTATTTATAGACTAGATATGCTGACTAGTGAGTAGGTTGTTGTACCCTTTTGCTTTTACTTCCGAAGCGTCTTTACGCTTGTACTACCCAAAACTTTTGATCTATATATATCAGTACCTTTTCCTTTCCAGCACTATCATTTACTTTACTGAACCTGCTTTACTTTACCTTATTTATTGCATCAGTTATGCCCCTGTGATACCATGTACCCTGTTTTCCATAACTGTTTATATTCTGTAAAGAAGCATGCAATTTACTTAGTTTAACTGTTACAACCATTTTCAAAAAAAGATATTTCTGTTTTACAAAACTTTTCTTCTATACAAAGGATTTGATTTAAAAGCTAAATAAGTTGTTTGATTCTTTACAGAAAAATGCCTCCCAGAAGAAACACCCGCACCAACACCCAAAATGAAGAAACCAACAACAACGACAATAATAATCAAGATGATACAAACCAAAATGCAAACCCAGGACCCATAGACCCAGCAATAGCCCAGATTCTTCAAATCTTGGCCCAATAAACAATTTACCTGGCACAAAAACAACAAAGACAGACCAATCCCCAGGTAACTTTCAAAACTTTTCAGGCAGTAAACCCACCAGAATTCAAGGGTTCCTTAGAGCCGATTGAAGCAAATGTTTGGTTAAAGGAGATAGAGAAGGCATTTGCCTTAGTGAAAGTAAAGGATGAACATAAGGTTGAGTTTTCAAGTTACTATTTGAAGAATGAGGCCACCTATTGGTGGGAGATGGTGAAGATATTGGAAGGTACGAATGTTATTACTCGGGAGAGGTTTAAGGAATTATTTTTAGAAAAGTATTTTCCTCAGTTTGTCCAGGATCAGATGGAGTTGAAGTTTTTAGAATTAAAGCAAGGAAACATGTCGGTGACAGATTATGAGAGTAAGTTTGAGGAATTGTCAAGTTATGTGCCGTCATATGTGGATACTGACAAGAAGAAGGCTAAAAGATTCCAGCAAGGTTTGAAACCATGGATTAGAGGGAAGGTAGCCATTTTTGAATTGGATACCTATGCAGGAGTTGTACAAAAGGCTATGATCGCAGAGATAGAGAGTGAGATGTCATAGAAGGAGAAAGAAAGCAAGAAAAGGAAATTTAAAGGAAATGAAGGTCAGTCACAACCAGGGAAGTTTCCAAATTTTAAGAAGGGCAAGTTTCAGCCAGGAAGGAATTTTAATTTCAAGAAACAGAATGCAGGCGACGGAGGCCAGGGCAACCATCCAGTTAATGCGAATCAACCGAATTAGTTGAGATTAACTTTTCCAGATTGTCAAGTATGTGGAAAGAAACATGGAGGAGTTTGTAATAAGTTGAATGTAGTTTGTTTCAAGTGCAATCAGAAAAGGCACTATTCAAGGGAGTGTCGAAATCAGCCAGCAAATACGGAGCAGCCTATCCGGAATCCAACAGTGAAGGTTCCAGCCATTGGATTTATGTGCTTTAAATGTGGGAATCCAGGACATATAGCCAAGGATTGCAAGACACAAGCCCCGGTCAGTAATGTATTGAGGATTATGGGATCTACCCCAGCAGTGAATGAGACTCCAAGGGCTAGACTTTTTTACATGTCTGTGAAGGATGCTATCCAGGATACTGATGTCGTGGCATGTACGCTTAGTGTGAATTTTTTATGTGCTAAAGTGTTAATAGATTCGGGAGCAACTCGATCATTTATTTCACAAGATTTTGTTAGTAAGTTAAATTGTCCAGTTGAGTTTTTAAGTGAAATAATGACTGTGGAATTAGCAAATCAAGAATGAGTATCTGTTAATCAAGTTTGTGGGAATTGTGAGATTGAGATTTCTGGTAGTAAGTTTTATGTATATTTGATACCATTTAAGTTATGAGAATTTGACGTTATCTTAGGAATGGATTGGTTATCTAAGCACGATGCCCAGATAGATTGTCGAAATAAGAAGGTAAAGGTGAAAAGGCCAAACGAAAGAATAGTAACGTTCAAGGGCTAGAAACAAGTAAAGAAGTTCTTAACGATGATTCAAGCCAATAAGTTACTACGACAAGGATGCGAGCATTTCGTGGCATATGTGATTGATAGGAGTCAGGAGCCAGCGAAACTTGAAGATATTCCAGTAGTGAATGAATTTCCAGACGTGTTTCCCGACGAGTTACCAGGACTTCCTCCAGATAGAGAAATTGAGTTTGCAATCGACTTGGCACCTGGAATAGAACCGATATCCAAGGCCCCGTATAGGATGGCGCCCGTTGAGATGAAAGAGCTAGCGAAGCAATTGTAAGAGCTGTTAGAAAAAGGAGTAATCAGACCTAGTGTATCCCCGTGGGGAGCCCCGGTATTATTTGTCAAGAAGAAAGATGGAAGCATGAGACTGTGCATCGACTATAGAGAGCTCAACAAGCTTACAATCAAGAACAAGTATCCGTTACCCAGAATTGACGATCTATTTGACCAATTGAAGGGAGCCAAGTTTTTCTCAAAAATTGACTTAAGATCGGGATATCATCAACTGAAGATTAAGCCAGAAGATATACCAAAGGCAGCTTTCTGAACAAGGTATGGACATTACGAATTTTTAGTGATGTCTTTTGAATTGACTAATGCCCCGGCAGCGTTTATGGACCTGATGAATAGAATTTTCAAGGAATACTTGGACAAGTTCGTTATTGTGTTTATAGACGATATTATGATTTATTCAAAGGAGGAAGGGGATCATGCGGAACATTTGAGAACGGCTTTAGAGATTTTAAGGAAAAAGAAGTTATATGCTAAATTCTGAAAGTGTGAGTTTTGGTTACACGAGGTTCAGTTCTTAGGACATATAGTCAGTAATGAAGGGATCAAGGTGGACCCAGCGAAGATTGAGGCCATTACAAATTGGGAAAGACCGAGAACACCCACCGAGATAAGAAGTTTCTTGGGACTAGCGGGATATTATCGTCGATTCGTTCAAAATTTTTCAAGGATTGCCACACCATTGACAAAGCTTATACGGAAGAATGAAAAGTTTATATGGAACGATAAATGCGAAGAAAGTTTTCAGGAATTAAAGCGAAGATTAATTACGGCACCTGTTTTGTCACTTCCAGACGATCAAGGGAATTTCGTAATTTATAGCGATGTTTCTCATAAGGGAATAGAATGTGTTCTGATGCAGTACGATAAAGTGACTGCGTATGCGTCAAGGCAATTGAAAGCACATGAACAGAAATATCCTACGCATGATTTGGAGCTAGCAGCTATAGTTTTTGCTTTGAAGATTTGGAGACATTATCTGTATGGAGAAAAGTGTGAGATTTACACCGATCACAAAAGTTTGAAGTACATATTCACACAGAAGGAGCTTAATATGAGACAAAGGAGATGGTTAGAATTTATCAAGGATTACGATTGCTCGATTAATTATCATCCCGGTAAGGCGAACGTTGTAGCAGACGCGTTGAGTCGGAAGGAAAAGTTAAATGTGTTATCAGTACCTGAAGAGATATACAAGGAATTTCAGAAATTGGAATTGGAAATTAGAGTTTACAGGCCTAATGAAGCAAAAGTGTACAGTATGACTTTTCAGCCAGAGTTGTTAGAGAAAATAAAGAAGTGTCAGGAAGATGTAGTGGATCAAGATATAAATCGTTTGGTAGGTGAGGAATTATGCACGCAGAAAGATGATCAAGGTATTCTTAGGTTTTCTTCAAGAATTTGGATTCCACCGGTGACGGAGCTGAAGAATGAAATTTTACAGGAAGCACATAATTCAAGATATTCAATCCATCCAGGGAGTACCAAAATGTACAGAGATTTAAAGGAAAATTATTGGTGGCCAGATATGAAGAGGAAAATTGCGGAATGGGTTAGCAGATGTTACACATGTCAGAGAGTTAAAGCAGACATCAAAGACCAAGTGGATTGCTATAGCCATTGGAGATTCTAGAGTGGAAGTGGGAACATATTGCCATGGATTTCATAGTTGGATTACCAAGGACAAGGGTTAATCATGATGCCATTTGGGTTATAATGGATAGACTTACCAAGTCAGCTCATTTTCTGCCTATAAATGAAAGATTTTAACTCGACAAGTTGGTCAATATGTACCTGAAGGAAATTGTAGTCCGTCACGGAGTCCCGGTGTCTATCGTATCTGATCGAGATCCAAGATTTAATTCAAGATTTTGGAAAAGTTTTCAAGAATGTTTGGGAACAAGACTGAATATGAGTACAGCTTACCACCCACAGACGGATGGCCAAAGTGAGAGAACGATTCAGAAGATTGAAGATATGTTGCGTGTTTGTGCTATTGATTTCAAAGGAAGTTGGGACGAGCATTTACCTTTGGTAGAATTTGCTTACAAGAACAGTTATCACGCCAGTATTGAGATGCCACCCTATGAAGCCCTTTATGGACATAAATGCAGATCTCCAGTATATTGGGATGAAGTAGCAGAACGCAAAATACTTGGACCTGAATTGGTACAGCAGACAAAGGAAGTAGTTGTAATTATTCAGAAGAGATTGATAGCAGCACAAGACCGTCAAAGAAAGTATGCAGATCAATCAAGAAAGGATATAGAATTCGAAGAAGGAAGCTTGGTATTACTGAAAGTATCACCATGGAAGGGATTAACGAGATTTGGAAAGAAAGGAAAGCTGAGCCCAAGATATGTCGGACCTTTTGAGATTTTAAAATGCGTTGGCAAAGTAGCTTACGAGTTGGCGTTACCTCCGCACATGGAGCACATTCACAATGTTTTTCACGTATCAATGCTTAAGAAGTATAATCCAGATTCCAGGCATGTAATAGAATATGACCCAATAGAGCTTCAAGCAGATTTGTCATATGTATAGAGTCCGATAGAGATTCTAGAGGAAAGGGAGAAAGTATTGAGAAATAAAATGGTAAAGCTAGTAAGAGTGTTATGGAGAAACCCAAAGGTTGAAGAGTCAACCTGGGAGTTAGAAAGTAATATGAGAGAAAAGTACCCTCATTTATTTTCTTAGGAGATTCTGAGGACAGAATCCTTTTAAGGGGGGAAGGATGTAATATCTGGGATATATCGTGTAATAATTATTATATGTGTTCAGTATCTATTCTGTGAATTATTTGTTAAGTGTTAAATGTGTTTGGATGTTTAAAAATATTATTAATTGAGTATTTTAATCTTTATATGTCCAAAATAAAATATAGATAATTGTCATATCTTCCTAATTATTTTTATGTTGATTTATGAATTTATAGGAATCATATGAATTTTATAAAATCTTTTTCCGGGTATTTAAAATCTATTTTGTAAAAACGGGAACCAACCGATGTCACCCGTTGTTATGTTTTTAGAACCCGAAACTCTTCCGAGAACTCCTTCCTAACCTAATTGTAATATTCCGAGCATTTTCCATGTTTCGACTTTTTCGATCCGGCGTACGGTTTGTCTTGCGCGGGTCCCGGCGCAATATTTTTGATACAATATTCGTTTCGGTAAATCAATAAAACCCGTATTTTCGATAAACGGGAGCTTTTTATTAAACTATCACAATTATCACCTCGTAATACGTGTAACCAGGCACTGAGACCAAGACCGCAGTACAAATTGTACTGATTTGGATAACTATCCCGAAAACCGATACCATTTGGATAAGTTTTTATAAATAAACGTACCGTTTTATATCCGGAATGATCCAACGGGATACTAATTTTCCGTAATTATAAATAGCCTTACCGTATTTTATTTCGTATCAAAATCATTTGTAGTCAGCTAAATATATAATTTTCCAGAGAAAAACCTTATATTCATATAATCAAGCCACAAATTAAAGGTGTTATTGATCTCCGTTTGGAACGCTCGAGTAACCAAAACAGAGGTTTTACGGTGTTCTTTCAGTTTCTTCAAGTTTCAGAACTGCAGTAATCAAGGGTATTTTTCTATATTTATATTTAATTTCAAATTATTTTTATTAAAAATATGAATTTTTGTTCGGATGATTGTTTGTATGATTTGATGATTGCATGTTGTAGAGCTTGTTTTCCTGATGATTTTCATATGTCATACGTCTGATTTGGAGTTCAATAACATGCTCAAAAGTGGGTTTAATTCTCGAATTTTAAAATTAGGGTTTAAACCCGTATGAATGTTTTCAATTGAAATTTGGGGCTTTTTGATTTAGGGGTTATTAGCTGTTGATTTATAGTGGATTATGTTCCTTATGAAATTTGCAATCGATTGGTATATAGCTCGTTAACAGAGGATTAGTGAATCGAAGAGAGTTGTGTTTTGAAGATTTACGATGTTCGCCGGAAACCGGCGATGTTCTTGGCCAATTTCCGGCCAAGTCTGGGGTTATTGATGGGTTTTGATTGCATGTATAGATTTCTGGTGATATGTAGTTTAATTCTGGAGCTTGTGGTGGTGTGACTGTACCTGGATCGCCTTCTCCGGCGAGACAGGGTATTTTCCGGCGAAGTTCGACGGTGAACTTTGCAAAATTGCATTTCAGTCCCTGAGGTTTTGAAAACGAAACAGTTAGGTCCCTGAGGTTTCCAGAGTTTGCAAATTTTGGATTCCAGTTTTAAAAATATTCAAAAATCATATTTCCTATTTATTTTTATTATAAAAATTCGATTTTAATTTCTGAAAATTCTAAAAATTATTATTTTAATTCCAAAAATTATTTTTAATTCAAAAATAAATCTGAATTAATTAATTAATTAATTTTAGTTAATTTTTAATTGATTAATTAGTCAATTAATTCAAAAATTAATTGATTAATTGATTTAATTAATTATTAATTGATTTTAATTAAGTATTTAATTAGATTTAATTATTTAAAAATTATGTAAAAATTCCGAAAAATAGTTTTGAGCTTTAAAATATTATTCTAAATTATTTTCAAGGCTCGATAATTATTATAAAATTGTTTTGAAGCCAGATTGGGCTAATCGAACCCTGTTTATTACTTCGAAATTGATCCAACGACCCGTTTTAATTCCGAAAAATGTTTTAAAAATCATTTTGAACATCCGAAAGCCTGTTTAAGACCCGAGACTTCTTTATAAACGTTATGTCATTGATTATGTGGCGTGTTATGTGTTATATATGACTTGTTGGTTAACTGTCGGTCTATATATTCGATGTTTACTTGTTTATTGCGTAAATTTCAATCCGTTAATCGGATTTGGGTGAAACGAAGGGTAAATAGAAGTATGTGTCCAATAGAATCGTATGAGTTGAATATTGATAGATGCTTATGATATGTGAGCATAAGAGGCAAGGCGTAGGAAAGGGAAATAGGTAGTCGAGGAGTAAGACAGTGGTGATTGAAAATGAGTACAGTATAGTAAGCTAGTACCAGGCAAGTGTTCTGAACTTTCTCGAGATATTGTAGTGATTGATAGTCCTGTTGATATTGCAAGTGCTTTGAAGCACTGAACCCTGAACCATGATTCCAGTTATTGATCTTGAGCCGTAAACCTGATTCTTTCTAGACCATTGATTGTTGTATACCCAAATACGAACTTCAAATATACAATACTACTCCACAAATACATACAAACTAAATATCAAACACTGAACCAGATTGCTTACACACTAAAACCATTGTATTTTATGCTTTGAAAGGCCAAATCCTTGAAACCTTGAAACACGGATTCCTTTGTTATCCAATTCTTTCATTACCTAACAATCAAGCTTTGAAAATGCCATATTGATCCTTATAAAGATTGAAACCATTTCATTATTGAATGCCCAATGTTGTAATGATTCTGTTTATTATTTATTATTACTTATTCTGTTATTATGTTAGAATTGGATTGTTTTTATAAAATTATGGACCAGATTCGTGGTCAGACCACATAATGGTCAAGTTAGGCCAATGTGTGCCTTGGATCCAGTAGTTAGAGCAGTGCTGTGTGCTTTGCTCGGGGTTAGTGCGTGACTAATCAGCAGCCTAACCTTGGTTTTTAAAATGAAAGTATAATATCCAATTCTAAATCATAATCTATTGTTCACTTGATACCATAACCATTTTCACCTGATGATCATTTTTCTCGGTTTCGTCATTGTGACTTGCTGAGCTAGTTAGCTCATTTGTGCGATGTTGTTTATGTTCTTTTCCCGTTAAGAAGGAACCGGTTGGTAACGAGGATCCCCAGTCCAGCACGAGAGCTAGGTGTTCCGGTTGATCGAGCTAAGCTAATAGGCTTCTTTTGGGATAATTTGAGTTTGTAAAAGTTTGTAATAATGTTTAATACTCAGTGTTGAGTTGGAATAGTTGGGATTTGAACGATTTGTAATATAAGTGTGTGTTTGGCTTGTGTGCATACTTTAACCTGTTGCGGTCCGTGATAGTTGGTAGGTAGGGTCACTGCATATCATTTTTATTATCTTTATCATTGTTATAAGCAGGTTATAAATAAGGTGTGTGTGTGTGGATCCCAAACTTCTGACCCGGGTTTGGAGGGCGCCACATTAACCATCTACTCTAACATAGCAAGAATTAATATAAGTTATTGCTCAGAGAAATCTAATAAAAGATTTGAGTGAACATACTAAATTAATTTAATAAAATGTGAGTTGATCAATACTTAATTCTAAGAAGCATTAGTCGGCAACCAGATTAGGTCAAGAAAATGTTCTATAATTAACAATTATCAGTTCTTTTCAGTTTCATTAATCATGAGAAGTTTTTGATCATATAGGTAAGAAATGAAACATAACATCATAACATTTGTAACCATCCATGACATTTTATTCAATAACCAGCAAATGCAACAAAGATAACTAAGCAAGAAAAAGGATCTTTCATTAATATAAAAATTAAATTATGTTAGGTATGAAATACACACAGAGGGGGGGGGGTGAATGTGTGTTTCTTGATTTTTTTTAAAACTATGTAAGTTACTGTCAAAAAAACAAGCTTTGTTATATAGGCTATGGAACTCAACAGACTATGCAATATTTGCAATAATAATTAGTTAACTATAAAATAAATAGGAAACAACTATCAAAACTTACTTGATATTTTTATTAAAAATCAAATATGTTGTGCTACAAATCTGTGTTCTTAAGTGTTTAAGAACTCAACAACTTCTTGAGAGAATACAAGAAATCCTAGATCTGTTTGTTACTTCTGAACTAAGGACCCGTGACATATTTTATAGATCAACATGCACAGTTTACAGAGATTGCACTAAAATAGACTAACATATATTGTTAAGAATATGTTGTGAACTTGATGATTTCATTAACAAAACACCTTAGTAGATTCAACTTAGTGAATTATATAGCCCTCGACGGATAATCAAATATAGTACCGACGGATGACTCAATACAGTCCCCACGGATGATGATTTGACATCCATCAAGTGAGTAGCTTATGTAAAAATAAGTCATGTAGCACATTTCTGCAAACACCTTTGTATAGATTCTGCAGTAGCATAAAAGTCATGTTTACTGTAAATAGATATGTAGAATAGGTTGATTAATTGTAAATAGATGATGTCTTGCAATTCTGCATAAATGAAATGAAGTCAAGTGCCAAATAGCTACCCGACGGATGATCAATAAAGCTACCTGACGGATGATCAACAAGGCAACCCGATGGATGATCATGTACCCAACGAATGATCAATTCAAACATCTGTTGATAGTGACAACAGAGTCATATGCGTCGAGTGTATGCAAAAGGAATGTGGAAGCCTATTCAACTGGGTTTTTGAGAACAAAGAAGCATTTCTATTTCCATGCTATTATGAAGATATTCAAAGATGTTGAAATAGAGTAGTGAAGCAGCATAGTATTAGACTTGATAGGTTTTGTTTTATTATCTTGTCTTATTACCGTGTAATCTTGGTGATATATAAACCAAAATTAGAAAATAGAACAACAACAAGAAGACTAAGCTAGTATTTTTCTCAGAGAAACAATTGTAAGCTGAATCCTTTAGCATTTCTCTGTAAGTTTAGTTGTTCTTATTTTGTAAGCAGCTGTGAGCTATTCAAACTTCGCAGAGTTCTTTTGATATATATATCTCTGGTGGATACATTCAAATCCACCAGAAAGTTTTAAAGACTTGTGTTTTTATTACTTTATGTTTTGATTCATTTTTAACTTGTCATTCCGCTCTTTGCAAATCAAAACATTGATATATATATTTTAAGATAGAACATTTTATAATTCAGAAAAAGTTTCAAGAATTCCATTCAACCCCCCTTCTGTAATTCTTGTTGCATTGTTAGGGACTATCAATTGGTATCAGAGCAAGCTCTTGAAGAAGAAAGAGTTTAAAGATCACAACAAACAGCAAGATGAACAAGAAGGATGTTGGAGTCAAGATTCCTTTTCTGGACAAAGATAATTACCATCACTGGAAGGTAAAAATGCATCTTCATTTACTCTCTCAAGATGAGGCCTATGTGGATTGCATAGAGAGAGGCCCTCATGTACCAATGAGAGCTGCAACTGGAAATGAGCCATCAGTTCCCAAGCCAAGGTGTGAATGATCAGATCCTGATATTGAACAAGTCAGGAAAAACGAAAAGGCCATGAATATTCTGTTCAATGGAGTTGATGGTGACATGTTTGACAACATCATCAATTGCAAAACTGCTAAGAAAGTTTGGGATATAATTCAGATTATCTGTGATGGCACTGAACAAGTTAGAGAAAATAAGATGCAGTTACTAATTCAGCAATATGAGCATTTCCACTTTGAAGAAGGTAAAACTCTCACTGATATCTTTAGTAAATTTCAAAAGCTACTAAATGCTCTAAAGCTGCATGGAAGAGTCTACCAAACCAAAGATTCTAACCTCAAATTTCTGAGATCCCTACCAAAAAAATGGAAACCAATGACAGTCTCCTTGAGAAATTCACAAGAATATAAGGAGTTTACACTAGAGAGACTGTATGGCATTCTAAAGACTTATGAGCTTAAAATAGAGCAAGATGAAAGAATGGAGAATGGGAGAAAGAAAGGAGGGTCCATTGCACTGTTTGCTGAGTTAGAGAAAGAGAAGGAGATGAAGATAGAAGCTGTTGAGTCTACTTCAAAGGTATGTGAAAATAAGGGCAAGGGGCTGGTAGCAGAAAAAGAAGATTCTTTGAGCCAAGATGATATGGATGACATTGATGAACATCTAGCATTTCTTTCCAGAAGATTTTCCAAGCTCAAGTTCAAGAAGAACTTTAGAGCAGCTAAGCCAAATAGAAACATGGTGGATAAATCAAAATTCAAATGTTTCAAATGTGGCTTGGAAGGGCACTTTGCCAGTGAGTGTAGAAAGTCAGATTCCAGCAAGAAGAAGTTTGAGCCTGTGGATTATAAACAGAAATATATTGAGTTGCTCAAACAAAAGGAAGGGGCTTTCATTACATAAGAAAATGACTGGGCAGCAGATGGTCTGGATGAGGATGAGGATGCAGTTATGTCAATCTAGCCCTAATGGACAAGTCTGATGAAATAGAGACAAGTTCTTCAAGTAATCAGGTAATCACCACTAACCTTGCACATTTATCTAAAGCTGAGTGTAATGATGCAATAAATGACATGTCTACAGAATTATATCATTTGCGTGTTACACTTAAGTCCCTCACTAAGGAAAATGCTAAAATCAAAGAAAAAAAATTGTTTTTAAGTGAGAGAAATAATGTGCTAGAGTCTCAGTTTATTGAATTTGAAAAACTGAGAATTGAGTGTAAGATTGCTAAGGATGAATTAACTGAGTCCTTGAAGAAAGAAGAGATTTTGAAGAAGCGGCTTGAACAAGAACAGGAGGTGATTAAGGCATGGAAAACATCTAGAGATGTTCATGCTCAAATCACCAAAGTTCAAGGTATTGAGTCCTTTTGTGATGCATCCTGGAAGAAGAATAAGGAGAAGCTGGAATCCAATTTGGTTGAAAGATTTCTAACAGATGTGGACTCGACGGATGATGAGAGTCATCCGTCGGATAACTAAAAGGATTACCAGTCAAGTGACATAAATCCTAATCTGTCGGTTGTGAGCAAACCTGTGAGTAAAGCCAAACTTGCCAAGTTAAATGAAAAATATAGATCAATTTCCAAACACTTCATTTCATGAGAATCTAGTCAAGTAAGGAAGGAGAAGAAAGTGAATGTTGGTCATCTGTCTATCAAGCAATTGAATGACAGACTAGAAAAGATTGAGGTTAAAACAGAGGCTAAAAGGAAAAACAATAAAAATGGTAAAGTAGGGATTAACAAATATAACAACTACACATCTGATAAGTATGCTCCAAGAAAAATCTGTGTTAAGTGTGGTAGTGTAAATCATCTGTCTGTTAATTGCAAAACTTCCATGCCTACTTCCATAACTGTGCCACCTCTTTTTCCCAACATGAATTCCATGCCTTCTATGCATATGAATTCTATGTCTACACAGAATATGAATGCATAATTTGCTAATATGCCATTTGCACCTAATCCTTATTATGCTACATTTAGTATGCCTCAAATGCCATTTAGCATGCCCTACTGGAATAACATGTTTGCTTAGCATGCCATTTCCTGTTAATCAAAATGTGCATGATAATTCTGTTTTAATGAATGGTTTCAAAGGTCCAACTCAGATGACTAAGGATGAATCTGATATCCCCAAGTGAAATGAGATCAAACCTAAGAAACAGAAGAAGAAAGCTAATAAGGCAGGACCCAAGAAAATTTGGGTACCAAAATCAACTTGATTTAATTTTAATGTGTGCAGGGAAATAGAAAGAATCTGTGGTATTTGGATAGTGGTTGTTCAAGACACATGACTGGTGATCCTACCCTGCTCACAGAGTTCAAGGAGAGAGATGGCCCAAGTATTACTTTTGGAGATGATAGCAAGGGTTATACTGTGGGATATGGCTTGATTTCAAAAGACAATGTCATCATTGAGGATGTTGCCTTAGTGGATGGTCTCAAGCACAATTTGTTGAGTATCAGCCAACTTTGTGATAAAGGCAATTCAGTGACCTTCAACTCACAAGCATGTGTTGTGACAAACAAGAGGAGCAACAAAGTGGTTCTCACTGGAGTGAGAAAAGGAAATATGTACCTAGCTGACTTCAACTCATCAAATGCAGAATCTGTTACTTGTTTTCTCAGTAAAGCAAGTCAAGATGAACGTTGGCTATGGCACAAAAAGCTATCCAATCTAAACTTTAAGACCATGAATGAGCTTGTAAAGAAAGAACTGGTTATAAGCATTCCTCAAGTGGAGTTTTCTAAGGATGGACTGTGTGATGCTTTCCAAAAGGGAAAGCAAATTAAAGCATCATTCAGAAAGAAGCTTGATTCAACAATTGAAGAACCTTTACAACTTCTACATATGGATTTGTTTGGACTAGTCAATGTGTTGTCCATCTCAAGGAAAAGATTTTGCCTAGTAATTGTAGATGATTTCTCAAAGTTCTTTTAGACATATTTCCTTAAGTCTAAAGATAAGGCTAGTGAAATCATCATCAATCACATATGTCAAGTCAACAATCATCCTGATTTCAAAGTTAGAAGAATCAGGAGTGACAATGGAGCTGAGTTTAAGAATTCTGTCATGAGAGAATTTTGTGAAGAAAATTAGATTTTGCATGAGTTTTTCAGCAGCAAGAATTCCACAACAAAATGGAGTAGTAGAAAGAAAGAATAGATCACTTATTGAAGCTGCAAGGACAATGCTTGAAGAATCTAAGTTACCAACATATTTCTGGGCTGAAGCTGTAAATACTGCATGCTACACTCAGAATATTTCTCTGGTTAATCAAGCAAAATGCATGACTCCCTACCAATTGTTCAAGAATAAGAAGCCAACTCTAAATTTTCTTCATGTCTTTGGCTGCAAATGTTATATCTTGAGAAATTAAACTGGTCGGAACGGGAAGTTTGATGCTAAAGCAGATGAAGGAATTTTTGTTGGATATGTTGTTGGTAAAGCATACAGAGTCTTTAATCTGAGAACCAACATTGTTGTGGAATCAATACATGTTGTGTTTGATGATAAAAATATTGAAGGACTATAAGATGGAGATTACCATGAGAGCCTCAAATTTGATAATGTGGAGATGGTTAGTGATGACAGTGATGATGAAAGTGATCAAGAAATAGTATCAATGGATAATGCAGAAATATCTCTACCAATGAAGCACAAAATTCAACATCTGTCGAGTTGTAAAATGCTTCATCCGTCGGGAGACAATCTGCTTTATCCGTCGGGAGACAACTAGCTTCATCCATCGGTACTCAAAATTCACCATCCGTCGGGTCATCAAAAGAAGCTGAAAGTCAGAATAGATCACTTACAGAAAGTTCTCCTTTCTCAAATCAAAGATCCATAAAATCAGGGGGAGTTTCTAATAATCAAAACTCAATCACACATCAAGATAACAATGAGGCCTCTTCATTTAGAGCTAATCTACCTCAACAAAGGAAATGGACAAAGGATCACCCCTTTGAGCTCATCATTGGTGATGTATCTTCTAGAGTTCAAACAAGAAGAGCAACTCAAGAAGAATGTCTATATAGCATCTTCCTCTCTAAGGAAGAACCAAAGAAGGTAGAAGAAGCTTTTTGGATCCTGATTAGATTTTAGCTATACAGGAGGAGCTAAACCAATTTGAAAGGAACAAAGTATGGAAGCTGATGCCCAAGCCTAAAGGAAAGAATCTAATAGACACCAAATGGGTATTTAGAAACAAGATGGATGAAAATGGCATAGTAGTCAGAAACAAAGCTGGATTGGTTGCTAAGGGCTATTGTCAACAAGAAGGAATAGATTTTGATGAAACCTTTGCTCCTATTGCAAGACTTGAAGCCATCAAAATCTTCTTAGCCTATGCAGCCCATGCCAATTTCAAGGTCTATCAAATGGATGTTAAAAGTGTCTTTCAGAATGGAGATTTGGAGGAGGAAGTCTATGTCAGTCAGCCTCCTGGTTTTGAAGATCCAAATTTTCCAAAATATGTTTACTATCTTTTGAAAGCACTTTATGGACTGAAGCAAGCACCTAGAGCGTGGTATGCCACTTTGTCAAAGTTTCTTTTAGAGAATCACTTCACTAGAGGTATTGTAGACAAAAAATTATTCTTTAGAAATGTTAATGGCTCTAGCATACTTGTTCAAATTTATGTAGATGACATTATTTTTGGCTCTACAGATGAGAAACTTCGCAAAAAGTTTGCCAAATTGATGCAAGGTAAGTATGAAATGAGTATGATGGGAGTACTAACTTACTTTCTTGGTTTGCAAGTTAAGCAAGTTAGTGATGGAATATTTATTAGTCAAACTAAATACATTTATGATCTTTTAGAGAAGTTTGATCTAATGGATTGCACATCTGCAAAAACTCCCATGGCCACTTCAACTAAGATTGAATTAAACACTACTGAAAAGTCTGTGGATATTTCAAGTTATAGGGGCATGGTTGGCTCAATTCTATACTTAACAGCTAGTAGGCCAGATATAATATTTGGTACATGTCTTTGTGCTAGATTTCAGGCTGATCCTAGAGAATCTCATTTAGTAGCTATTAAGAGAATTTTCAGATATCTCAAGGGAACACAAAACTTGGCATTTGGTACCCTAGAGATTCTGGTTTTAATCTAACTGGTTATTCAGATGCAGATTATGCAGGTTGCAGAATTGATAGAAAAAGTACAACAGGAACCTGTCAATTTCTAGGAAACAAGCTTGTGTCCTGGTTCAGTAAAAAGCAAAATTCAGTTTCTACTTCTACAGCTGAAGCTAAATATATTGCTGCTGGCAGTTGCTGTGCACATATTTTGTGGATTAAAAACCAATTGCTAAACTATGGTCTACAAGTGGAAAGGATTCCTATTTTCTGTGATAACACAAGTACAATTGCCATCACTGAAAATCCAGTATAGCATTCAAGAACAAAGCACATAGACATCAAGTACCACTTCATAAGGGAACGTATAATGAATGGTACTGTGGAACTACATTTTGTTCCAAGTGAAAAGCAGCTTGCAGATATATTTACCAAGCCATTGGATGAATCCACCTTTTCAAGGTTGGTAAGTGAGTTAAGTATGCTTAATTACTCTTGAATCTTTACAGATAATTTGCAGGTTGTAATGCAGCCAAAAATTTAATTGATTTTTCATTCTTGGATGAAATTTTGGCTAAGTCAAAATTTACATCTCGACGAATGATCATTATCCATCGAGTTTGATCATCCGTCGGTATACAATTTGTTAATAAAATCAATTATTTTTCTGATATATTTTATGTCTCAACGGATAACTGATTTATCCTCATCCGTCGAATTGTCTTATTCTTAGCCGTTGATTTTCTAAATATTATCCATCGAGTATACTTACAGTTTGTAAGCATAACACGACGGATAATTGATGGAATTTTTACAGTTTATTTTTAAATGGCTATTTTGGGCAATTCTTATTGGTTACTTTATTTCACTTTATTATTTTTGACAGTTATTTTTGAGATAGTATAAAAACATAATTCATTTTCATTGCTTTTCTTTTATCATTCTCAAATCATCTGCTCTAACTTCTCTCTTTCTTAAAAGCAATTATCATCTCTCTCTCTGCAATTTTCACTCTCTAACAATGGCACCAGTCGTTAAGATCATGTCTCAAACTGAATTTATCTATGAGAAAAACAACTTCACGGCTCTAGTGAACAAGGGGATTTAGCAGTCTAGCGACTACCACAAAATGATAGATTTTGTGAAGAACTGCAAACTCAACTATGCCATGCTGGAATCACCCACCATTTACTGTGAGGTTGTTGAAGAAATGTGGACGATTGCAACATACAACTCAACTGATAATATTATCACTTTCACTATTAAAGGTAAGGAATTATGTGTTAATAGTGATATTGTTAAAGCATGTTTCAAAATTACTGATAATACTGTAACTTCTCCACACACAGACACTGACATTGTTAATATGCTTAACTCCATAGGGTATGCACTCTCTACTTCTAAATTAAGTGAAATTAGGAGGTTGGGTCTTAGGAAGGAATGGAGTTATCTGTGTGATGTAGTTACTAAGGTATTTTCTGGTAAAATTAGAAATTTTGATTTAGTTAATATCTCTATGCTCAACATGCTTTACATGCTAGTAACTGATAAATATTTCAACTTTAGTGATCTTGTCATATTTGAGTTGGGGTTTATGTTAGGGGAGTTAATTAAGAGGGGTAAAAATGTTTACTATGCTAGATTTTTAATGATGCTTGCTAACCACCTCTCTGAAGATATTGCGCTTGAGAACCCGACCAACAAATTAGATTGTTGGGTTCAAGAAAGGAGAACCATTGCAGATTTGAATAGAGAAAACCATCACAAAGAGGTGCCACTCTTCTATTTTCCAGTTATGGAGGCACCTCAGGTAAGTGAGGTAATTTCAACTGTCCCTACTCTTCCAACCTTACAAACTTCTTTGCATTCTAGTGTAGCTATATCAACTGTGTCATTGACCCAACAATTGCCTACCCAAGCTACTAAATTCAAAATTTCAAAAACAAAGACAAAGAAAGCCCCCTCTGGTGTCTCTCAAAAGATGCCAGTTGTAAAATCCACAAAACCTAAAGAGGGAAGTGTGAAGGTGGGTAAGAAAGGTGAGGGACAGGGTGAACATCAAAGAAACCCTAAGAATGAGGTTGAAGAGGTGAGTATTTCCCAGCCTAGCCACACTGCAGTTTCCCAACAAACTGCATCACTTAATAAGGATATAAGCTCATTACTAGTTAAATCATCCCAAAAGGATGTGACTATTGAACATAGCTCTTAGCCAAGAGCATAGGCCAAAAAGGTAAGGGACACAAGCTCACCCCAAACTTACACTAGAAAGAAGAAATCAAAGACCCTTGGGGATGCACAGGGTTCACACACTGTGCAAACTGGTGCTAAAGACAGAGTCACTGCACCTTCTCAAAGTCAGGTTGATGTGGCTCCAATAAATGTGGAGTCACAGCCAAAATCTCTAATAATTGAAGCACCTGAAACACCAAATTCTCCCACACACTCTTTGGATGTTGACATGATAAACACATCACTTCCAAATTCTCCATCTTTAACTCCCTTAGAGAAGCCAAAAATCCAAGCAAGTGAGCATCATCTTCTAGATGATTTGTTGGCTCACTTGCCATTTCTTTCTGAAACTGTTGAGACATCTGTGCCAAAATTTTCATCAATCTGCACAGAGTCCACAATAGTTTCCACTCCAAACTCATTCATTTCTACTCACTCGGTGGATATTGTTCATTCATCGAGTAGTGATTGTATCCCGACGGATAAGCTTAATAGCAGTTATCCATCAGATAGTCAAACTGCTAACCCGACGGATATTCCTTATATGTCGAGTGTGTAACACCCCCAGATCCGGGGTCGGGGATCCGGGTCGTCACGGTCTTTCTTTCCACAATATCACTTCACTTAATTAATAATAATAACCTTATGCTGTGACCCCACACTAACACACACCACAACCCGTTATAGTCTCAGAGATGAAATTGAAATAAGTACAAGTCTTTGAATCCACCATTTAAAAGTTATTACAACCCAAAATGATTACTTGATAAATTTACAGTTAATTGCCATTATCTGCCACAAGTTATAATTATACATAATTTGATTCTCAAAAGTAGATGGTCTGAACTACAATAGATCTACCTCTGCAGCTATAGCTGCTACAACATCATCGGGAAGACGCGGGACGCTTTCCACGCGCTTGCGCTGGGTCTGCTGGAGTCTGGTCAACTCTCCTAACTGTTGTTGTGTGATGAAGAAATAAAGCAAGAGTGAGCCTTACAGCTCGCAAGATAATACATAGTGATAACAATAATATAAGTATCTAAATGGATACTTACTAGAATCTTTATCATGTGTAAGATAATTACTTACTAGATATAAGTAAAAACAAGGAATGAAGTTACCAATACTTCACTACACTTATATCATTTATAAAGCTACTTGAACTACCACCGTTCAAAGTATTATAAGTTTTTAAAAAAAACATCCCATAGATGAGACCACATGTTAAGAGTTGAATAGATTCAATCTTTGAAATATTATTGAATGAAATAAAGTTACGAGATACTTTATTTAGTCCCGATATATATATATCCACATATATATCTCTTTAAACATTTCCTGGAACCTCTGTTATGTAAAGTATGAACAGAGTTTGTAACATCCAATGAATTTTGGAAAGGAAAAGAATTTTGGCATAAACCAGATATCTTGCTGATCAGGAAAAGATACCAATAAGTAACCTTTTCTACTGTAGATGGATGAATTCCTCACCGGTCATCACCCTGGCCACATTAGGACCTCGCGCTAGACCGTTACCCGGCCCCTCACGCGTTGATGGACTGCCACCCAGCCACTTACACTTTCATAGACCATACCCCGGCCTGTCGCTTATGCCGACTCAATTAGATGGGCTTACTTCCCGAACATTGGGCAAGTAATCAATTCATTTACCAAAACTGCAACCTCGTTGCGAATATAAAATACACCACAGAGCTGGATTCCCCAGGTTTTGAGCGAGTATTTAAATCCCCTTAAAAAGGAAGATCTTAAATATAAAAATGAGTTTTGGGATCCGCTCTAACTTTAAAAATCATTTTGAAGACTCGAAAACACTTTAAAGAGTGTTTGGAGTAAAGCTGATTTAATGAAGTAAATCAGTCCCCATTATATTAGAAAATATCTGAATATTATTATTTAAATAATATTCCCATAAAGAATAGTCTTTATAAAAATAATTGAAGTAGAAGTATTAAAACTTATACTTGAAACGAGTATTAAATAACCAAAGATACACTTATATGAAAGTATTATCTTTATTTGAATAATCGAAAATAAATTTGATTATTGACACCTTATTCTTTAATAAAATAAAGAATATTATTAAATAATAAGCGGAGTCATAATACCTCGAATGAATATTATAAATAATATTCATTAAATAAATTAAAGGAGTCATACATCCTCAAATGAATATCCAAGTAATATTCAATAAATAATATAAAGGAGTCATAAGTCCTCGAATGAATATTCAAGATAATATTCATTAATAAAATAAAGTTATCGAATAAACCTTATTTGATTAATAGTTTTGAAAACTATAACCACATATATATAAATATATATATATATAAAAAATCTACTCGGGATCCTCGACTCCCGGTTTTAGAAAATGTTTTCACCTTTGGGTCCCTATACCAAGGGTATATGCAAATTACCGCTATCCTCTAGCATAGGCATTATCAACTATAAGCATTTGAACCAACAGATATATAAATCAAGAATATGAAACAGGCATGCATATATACCATATCACATGCTACAATATATCGCAAGAATTTGCTAATAACAAATATGCATTTATCGCAAGATCATGCATATACACATATACATCACAACAACAGTTATAACGGGTAAAAAACTTGCCTGAGCGACTTGGGGTGATAAAAGGCTCGGGACGAGTCTGGTAACCTATAAACAACAAGTAAGTTGGAATTAAACCAAAATCACTTGTAAATCTATACTTTAACTAACTTAGACTCTAACGCTTGTTATGCGCTCACTGATTCGCTTAAGTCACTCGGGTACCCTCGGCTCCACCATTTTTAATAATTTAACCTTTACGAGTTTTAAAGCGATTCCTTCGCGAGTGTCTTACCAACTGCCTAACCCACTTACCATAAATTTTTCATACATTAATTAACCCTTTTTGGTCTTTAACCTATGTTTCAAAGTAAGGCGAGGGGAAAAGTTTCGTTCGCGAGACGCCGTTACTTGAAATGGTCGTTTCTCCTAAACCGTGCATCGGAATCGAACGAACTACATATCAAAACGAAGCTCGTAACATGAGCTATCTAAACATGGCAGTGGTCATAATCTAGCAGGGGGTTCTCGGGTCCTAATGTTATGCACAAAAACAGTCCAAAGAAAATCGGACGTTACGACGGCTATGTTTACGCGATTTCCAATATTTTAAACCATTCAAAACCATCCCAAATCAACCTCAAAACCAACATACAACCAACATCCATCCTTATCACATCATAACAACCCCAACCAATTCAATTTAATCATTCATACTTATGCCTAAGCTTAACTTTAATCATACTTAAGTTCTTTTCATCAAAACCTCAACATTTACCATTCCATTTCACTACCATTTCAAATCCCAAACTCTAATCACAACAACAAGCTACAATATCATCCTACTAATAAAAATCATCTTATAATATATAGGAATCTAGGGTTTGGAGATGGTATACCTTCCTTGAAGTGGTGGGAGGAGCTAGGAAGCCTTAAGAAGCTTTGAGAAGTCTTAGGAAAGCTTGGATCTTCAAGGAAAACAAGAAAAAATTCAAGTTAAAAACTTGAAAACACTATTCATAGTCTTCTTCTTTGATTAAATGAAGAAGATTGAGAAGGAATTAATGGCTTAAACTCATGATATAGCCCTAACTAAGCATGAAGATGATTAGGGAATTTACTCACCAATTTAGGAAGCTTGGATCTTTGATTTTTGAATTTTCTTGCTAAATGAATAGTGAAAAGCCAAGAGCTTCTCAAGAACAAGCCTTGGTTCTTTTTGATTTTTGATGAAGAATGAATTTACTTGGCTTGGTTGCTTGGTTTTTGTGTTTGATTTAGTCAATTACCTTCTTGCCCTTGAATTTGTGTGGTTACAAAGCCACCACACCTCCTTCCTTCCCATGTCATGCTTGTGTCATCCTCATGATGTCATCCTCCCTTACTTGTCCTCTTTCTATTGGTTGGATGACATCATTCCCACTAATCCCTTTGATTAACTTCCTAATCATTTGCCTAATGACCGCTGATCTGTTATATGGTTCGCTTAACTTTCGTTCTCGTTTATCGTTTGAAGGATCATACCCGGGATCTTATTACTTAGGTTCCCTTAACCTTTCTCAATATATTATATTCCTTTTTATGATCCTCTATTATAATCCTTTAATTTAAATCCTTTTTATCCTGTTACCTTATACTCAATTCTCTCCGTATCTTGTGGATTTCCGGGAAAAACCAAAGTGTTCGGAATTGGATTCTGACGATCTTTACATACACTTATATACTACATAGAGTACTAATAATATCCCAGAATATCCATAACAGAACCCCTACATAGTGTGGCGTGAAAAGTTTCTTCATTAAGCTAAAACACTATTCACAAGGGTTACAAAAAGTTGAAAATTTTGGGGTTATTACAGTCTCCCCTCCTTAAAAGGATTCCGTCCCGGAATCAAACAGAAAACAATTGGGGGTACTTTTCTAGCATTGTGCTCTCTAGTTCCCAAGTTGATTCTTCCACATTATGATTCTGCCATAGTACTCTGACTAGCTTGATCACTTTGTTCCGAAGCACCTGCTCCTTCTTATCCATAATCCTTACTGGCTTCTCCACGTAAGTTAGATCTGGCTGCATATCCACCTGCTCGTACTCCACTATGTATCTGGCATCCCGATGATACCTCCTTAGCATTGACACATGGAACACATTATGAACTTGTTGCAAATTAGGGGGTAGGGCTAGCTCGTAAGCTAACTTTCCAATCCGTCTTAATATCTCAAAAGGTCCAATGTATCTTGGGCTTAGTTTTCCTTTCTTTCCGAACCTCATTAATCCCTTCCAAGGGGATACTTTCAATAGTACTAAGTCCCCTACTTCATATTCCTTGTCCTTTCAGGCTAGGTCTGCATATTTCTTCTGTCTGTCTTGGGCTGCTACAAGTCGCCCTCTGATAAGATCCACTATATCTTTGGTCCTTTGGACCACTTCGGGTCCGAGCATCTTCCGCTCTCCTACTTCATCCCAGTATAAGGGAGATCGACACCTTCTTCCATACAGGGCCTCATAAGGCGGCATTCCGATGCTAGCATGAAAGCTATTATTATAAGAAAACTCGATCAACGGCAAGTAATCATCCCAACTTCCTTTAAGGTCTATTGCACAGACCCTCAACATATCTTCTAGTGTCTGGATGGTCCTTTCACTCTGCCCATCCGTCTGGGGATGGTACGCGGTACTCATATTTAACTTGGTCCCCGCACATTCCTGAAAGCTCCTCCAAAATCTGGAGTTGAACCTGGGGTCTCGGTCTGAGACAATGGACGCTGGGACTCCATGTCGCGTCACTATTTCCTTAAGGTAAATGTCCACCAGTCTATCGACTGTGTATCTCTCATTGATAGGAATGAAATGAGCTGACTTTGTCAGTCGGTCTATAATTACCCAAATGGCGTCGTGATTGGCTTTCGTCCTTGGCAAGCCTACAACAAAATCCATCGCTATCTGTTCCCATTTCCATTCGGGAATCTCCAGGGGTCGCAAAAGTCCACTGGGTCTCTGGTGCTCTGCCTTTACTCTTTGGCAAGTCAAACACTTGTTTACCCATTCTGCTACGTCCCTCTTCATGTTGGGCCACCAGTAATATTCCTTCAAATCCCTATACATCTTGGTACTTCCCGGGTGAATGGAATACCTTGAACTATGGCTTTTATCCAAAATCTCATCTTTATGTTCTTGAACATTCGGAACCCAAATTCGGTAGGAGTACCTCATTATCCCTTTATCATCTTTCTCGGTATGGATCTCCTCTCCAGTCATTGACTCTCTGCCTTCATTCATTATTTTCTCCTGGCACAATCTGATCTTTTCCAATAACTCTGGCTGCATTAAGATCTCAAAAAGCTTTTCAGTTCCGGTTCCGGTTACCTTTACTTCTATTTCCATTCTCTCAAAATCTCTTATTAATTCTTCCGAAGTCGTTATTATTCTGAGTCTTTCCTTTCTACTAAGGGCATCAGCCACCACATTGGCTTTCCCTGGATGATAGAGAATCTCACAATCATAGTCCTTGATTAGTTCTAACCATCTCCTCTGGCGCATGTTGAGCTCTTTCTGCGTAAATATGTACTTGAGGCTCTTATGGTCTGTGAAAATCTCGCACTTCTCTCCATACAAGTAGTGCCTCCAAATTTTTAAGGCAAATACTATTGCCGCGAGCTCAAGGTCATGAGTAGGATATCTAATCTCGTATTCCTTCAGTTGTCTCAACGCATACGCAATAACTTTACCGTGCTGCATAAGCACACATCCTAATCCTTTGTGCGACGCGTCACTATATATCACAAAATCTCCTTTTCCGTCCGGCAATGCCAATACCGGAGCCGTTATCAACCTTTTCTTTAATTCCTGAAACTGTTCTCGCATTTCTCCGTCCATTCAAACTTCTCTGTCTTACGAGTAAGTCGTGTCAAAGGGGCTGCGATCTTCGCAAAGTCCTGTACAAATCTACGATAGTAGCCGGCCAATTCTATGAAACTCCTTACCTCTGTGGGTGTGGTTGGCCTTTCCCAATTTGAGACCGCTTCTATCTTGGAGGGGTCGACCAATACTCCTTCTTTATTGATCACATGTCCTAAAAACTGTACTTCATTCCGCCAGAATTCACACTTCGAGAATTTGGCATATAACTGCTCCTCTCTGAGTATTCCTAGAGCTATCCTCAAATGCTCTGCATGTTCTGCCTCAGTCCTTGAGTAGATCAAAATATCATCGATAAAAACTATCACACACTTGTCCAAGTACTTCTTAAATACTCTATTCATTAAATCCATGAAAGCCGCTGGGGCGTTGGTTAATCCAAAGGACATTACCAAGAACTCATAATGCCCATATCTGGTACGGAACGCTGTCTTGGAAATATCTTCGGGTTTAATCTTTAGTTGGTGATATCCAGTTCTCAGGTCGATCTTGGAAAAATAAACAGCATCCTTTAGCTGGTCGAACAGATCGTCTATTCTAGGTAATGGGTACCTGTTCTTTATGGTTAGCTTGTTCAACTCTCGATAGTCTATGCACATCCTCATGCTCCCATCTTTCTTCTTAACAAATAAAACTGGTGCTCCCCACGGAGACACACTGGGTCTTATCATACCCTTATCCAAGAGTTCCTGCAATTGGATAGCTAATTCCTTCATTTCTAACGGGGCTAACCGGTAAGGTGCTTTTGAAACTGGCGCCGTCCCTGCGGCCAACTCAATAGCAAATTCAATCACTCTATCGGGTGGTAATCCCGGAAGGTCTTGTGGGAATACATCTTCAAATTCGTTGACTACTGGAATATCTTGTAAGTTGGGCACCTCCTTCTGCGTGTCCACCACATAGGCTAGGTAAGCCTCACTTCCTTTTCGTAGCATCCTTTTGGCCTGGGCCATAGTCAAAAATTTCTGCGTCTGCCTCTTTCCTCTAAATATAACTTCTTTCTTCCCGGGGATATTTAACTTAACTTTCTTCCCTTTACAGTCTATCTGAGCATCGTTGCTAGATAGCCAGTCCATTCCCAAAATCACATCAAACTCCCCTAATTTAAAAGGAATCAGATCAACACTGAAAGATTGCTCCCCTATGCCTATCTCACAGGCGGGGTGAATCTGGTTAACAGGAATAATTTCATGATTGGCTATTTCTACTTGTAAGGGTTCTATCAAGGGTTCAGCCTTAAGTCTTAACTTACGCGCAAGGTCCTTGGATATAAAAGATTTAGTTGCTCCCGAATCAAATAAAACATTTGCACTAACTGAATTTAGAGAAAGGGTACCTGCTATCACATCTGAATCTTTCATAGCATCCTGGACTGTCATGTTGAAAGTCCTCGTAGTAGGTGGCTTATTAGAAGCATCCCTTCTTGCTCCCGAAGTTGCTGGTTTGTTCATTGGGCATTCCCACTTCCAATGACCCGGGCGTCCACACAGATGACAATTGGTGGTTGGAACGACGGCAGGGGCTGACGAAGGGCATTTATTTGAGTAGTGGCCTTCCCGACCGCACTTAAAACAGGTTACTGGCTTTTCTTTACACTCCCTAGTGTGATTCCTTCCACATATGTTACAGGCTGGCAATGGGGGTCGAGACTGGTTGGAATAGGACATTCTTGACTTCTGGCCGCCCTGGCTCACACTCACACTCATTGGCCGCTTAAACCCAGTGTTCCTTCCTGGCAGGGACACTGCTCCTCGATTAAATCTAGTTGGGAAGCTCCTTCCTGCGGAACCTCCACCCATGCTCATACTTTTCCTCTTTATTCCTTTCTTCTCTCTTTCCTTCTGCATCTGTTCACTTCCGACTTCTACAATCGTTGCCTTTTGCACCAGAGTGGCATAGTCCGTAAGCTCAAGGATTGCCACCCTATTCTGAATCCACGATTTCAGTCCCTGCTGAAACCTCCTAGCTTTCTTTTCCTCGGTGCTCACAAACTCCGGCACAAACCTTGATAACTCAGTAAATTTCGCTTCGTACTCTGCTACAGACAAGTTATTCTGCTTTAGCTCCAAGAACTTGAGCTCCATCTGGTTTTCCATAAACCTCGGGAAATACTTCCCCAGAAACAACTGACTAAATCTCTCCCAGGTTATAATAGCGTCTGTCTCCATATTTTTCTTGGCCTCCCACCAGTAGTTAGCTTCTCCTTTCAGAAGGTAGGTAGCAAATACAGTCTTCTGTGCCTCCTCGGTACTCAAAATCTCAAAAGATTTCTCCATTTCCTTTAACCATGCCCTTGCCTCAACTGGGTCGGCTGATCCGTGGAACTCAGGGGGCTTAAGGGACTTAAAAGCCCTGAAAGAGGTTGCCACTGCATTGTTACTTCCTTGAGGGGGTGGGTTGGGTTGACGTTCCAAATTCTGCCTTAGGAGTTGCATGAACTGGCTCATAGGATCTATTCCTGGGTTTGGTACTGGTTGCTCAACCTCGGTTTCTCCTTCTTCAGCCTCTATCTCAAATCCCTCAACATCATATGTTTCCTCTTCCTCTTCATATAGGGAGTCATCCTGTTCCACATAATCCTCATCTTCCTCTTCACTGTGTTCTTGGTTTCTATTGTCCTGATTATGGCTTCCCTGGTCCTCAGATCCAGGGTTCGCCCTAGTTCCAATCTTTCTTGGCGGCATGATTCTGATAATAATAAAAAAAAATTGGGAAAATTCAATGTTAGGTCACAATCATATACAACATTGTGCCTTGCACAGCTCTTATAATGGGGAGAACGTATATCGCAATTCTATTATTTTAAGAAAGTTCTAATACGAAGTGCAGTAATAATAATGATAAAAACAGTGATCCCGTCACTATGGAACTGAACCGAAAGGAAACAAATATATACATAATGCGAGAATACATAGTTTGATCTGGTCAAAAGTACAACAGTGCTACAGTCATCTGTCCCAAAAGTGATACACAAGAGTCTACCTGTCTAGTCAGAAAAAGGGATGCTATATACAAGTCAACTATCCCGGAAAATTGGCTCTTACTAAGGCCTCGGCTAACTAGACAACTAGACTATTCCATCATCAATCCTGAATCACACACCGGAGCGGGTCAGCTCCCAAACCCTTTCCATCGCACGACGGAAGATATAGTCGGCCTGCCGCCTGGAGATCCTACCATGCCTGTCCCCCTGGAGCGATCTGAGTCTCGCTCTGGATGTGAGCTCTATCCCCGTAAGTTCCCTCCTCAAGGATCGGGGTATAGAAGCCCTAGTCTCATAAGCTCGGGTACGCCTACCCGCCCTCTCTGCATCCAACTCCCTCCTGGCCTCATCTAGTCGGCCCTCGGCAACAGCCACTCGGGTCCTCAGAACATCCTGAACATATCCATGAGCTAACGAAGACTGCCTGTGGGCAGGGTCAAGAGGTGGTGAATCCGGAGCCGCTGAGGGTGCCTCCTCGGTCTGCCTAGGCTCGGAAGTATGGGTCTCTGAGCTGTCATCATCAGGAATCCAAGATAGTGGTGGAGGGGTAGGGGCTCTGACCACCGGAAGTGTGGGTAATGGGATACCAGCATACACTACCATAGGTCCAACACGCTCCTCAGCTACTGGGACCTCATCCGGGTCCTCCTCATCTGGAATAGCAATAACCTCTATCTCTGACTCCTCTGAGGAGTCCTCCTCATCTGAAATAGCAATGACCTCCGTCTCAGGCTCCTCTGAGGGGTCCTCCTCATCCTCCTCCATCTCAGGCTCCTCCTGATCCTCAACATCTAGCAATGCCTCATCATGCTCACGCTCGAACATCTCAGGGTCCTCTATCTCAGGCGCCTACACATTAAACGAGCTAAGTTACTATCATGATACTTATAAGGGTTCCCGTAAGGGTTTTAACTGTCAGCACTACTTTAAGTAGTCCGACCATGAACTTGGCAAGAGTTCTTATTATCTTTGTGAGTTTGTTATTATATCGACGCATCATCTTTGAGGTTTATAACGCTTAGCTCTGATACCATTTCTGTAACACCCCCAGATCCGGGGTCGGGGATCCGGGTCGTCACGGTCTTTCTTTCCACAATATCACTTCACTTAATTAATAATAATAACCTTATGCTGTGACCCCACACTAACACATACCACAACCCGTTATAGTCTCAGAGATGAAATTGAAATAAGTACAAGTCTTTGAATCCACCATTTAAAAGTTATTACAACCCAAAATGATTACTTGATAAATTTACAGTTAATTGCCATTATCTGCCACAAGTTATAATTATACATAATTTGATTCTCAAAAGTAGATGGTCTGAACTACAATAGATCTACCTCTGCAGCTATAGCTGCTACAACATCATCGGGAAGACGCGGGACGCTTCCCACGCGCTTGCGCTGGGTCTGCTGGAGTCTGGCCATCTCTCCTAACTGTTGTTGTGTGATGAAGAAATAAAGCAAGAGTGAGCCTTACAGCTCACAAGATAATACATAGTGATAACAATAATATAAGTATCTAAATGGATACTTACTAGAATCTTTATCATGTGTAAGATAATTACTTACTAGATATAAGTAAAAATAAGGAATGAAGTTACCAATACTTCACTACACTTATATCATTTATAAAGCTACTTGAACTACCACCGTTCAAAGTATTATAAGTTTTTAAAAAAAAACATCCCATAGATGAGACCACAAGTTAAGACTTGAATAGATTCAATCTTTGAAATATTATTGAATGAAATAAAGTTACGAGATACTTTATTTAGTCCCGATATATATATATCCACATATATCTCTTTAAAAATTTCCTGGAACCTCTGTTATGTAAAGTATGAACAGAGTTTGAAACATCCAATGAATTTTGGAAAGGAAAAGAATTTTGGCATAAACCAGATATCTTGCTGATCAGGCAAAGATACCAATAAGTAACCTTTTCTACTGTAGATGGATGAATTCCTCACCGGTCATCACCCTGGCCGCATTAGAACCTCGCGCTAGACCGTTACCCGGCCCCTCACGCGTTGATGGACTGCCACCCAGCCACTTACACTTTCATAGACCGTACCCCGGCCTGTCGCTTATGCCGACTCAATTAGATGGGCTTACTTCCCGAACATTGGGCAAGTAATCAATTCATTTACCAAAACTGCAACCTCGTTGCGAATATAAAATACACCACAGAGCCGGATTCCCCAGGTTTTGAGCGAGTATTTAAATCCCCTTAAAAAGGAAGATCTTAAATATAAAAATGAGTTTTGGGATCCGCTCTGACTTTAAAAATCATTTTGAAGACTCGAAAACACTTTAAAGAGTGTTTGGAGTAAAGCTGATTTAATGAAGTAAATCAGTCCCCATTATATTAGAAAATATCTGAATATTATTATTTAAATAATATTCCCATAAAGAATAGTCTTTATAAAAATAATTGAAGTAGAAGTATTAAAACTTATACTTGAAACGAGTATTAAATAACCAAAGATACACTTATATGAAAGTATTATCTTTATTTGAATAATCGAAAATAAATTTGATTATTGACACTTTATTCTTAAATAAAATAAAGAATATTATTAAATAATAAGCGGAGTCATAATACCTCGAATGAATATTATAAATAATATTCATTAAATAAATTAAAGGAGTCATACATCCTCAAATGAATATCCAAGTAATATTCAATAAATAATATAAAGGAGTCATAAGTCCTCGAATGAATATTCAAGATAATATTCATTAATAAAATAAAGTTATCGAATAAACCTTATTCGATTAATAGTTTTGAAAACTATAACTATATATATATATAAATATATATATATATATATATAAAATCTACTCGGGATCCTCGACTCCCGGTTTTAGAAAATGTTTTCACCTTTGGGTCCCTATACCAAGGGTATATGCAAATTACCGCTATCCTCTAGCATAGGCATTATCAACTATAAGCATTTGAACCAACAGATATATAAATCAAGAATATGAAACAGGCATGCATATATACCATATCACATGCTACAATATATCGCAAGAATTTGCTAATAACAAATATGCATTTATCGCAAGATCATGCATATACACATATACATCATAACAACAGTTATAACGGGTAAAAAACTTGCCTGAGCGACTTGGGGTGATAAAAGGCTCGGGACGAGTCTGGTAACCTATAAACAACAAGTAAGTTGGAATTAAACCAAAATCACTTGTAAATCTATACTTTAACTAACTTAGACTCTAACGCTTGTTTTGCGCTCACTGATTCGCTTAAGTCACTCGGGTACCCTCGGCTCCACCATTTTTAATAATTTAACCTTTACGAGTTTTAAAGCGATTCCTTCGCGAGTGTATTACCAACTGCCTAACACACTTACTATAAATGTTTCATACATTAATTAACCCTTTTTGGTCTTTAACCTATGTTTCAAAGTAAGGCGAGGGGAAAAGTTTCGTTCGCGAGACGCCGTTACTTGAAACGGTCGTTTCTCCTTAACCGTGCATCGGAATCGAACGAACTACATATCAAAACGAAGCTCGTAACATGAGCTATCTAAACATGGCAGTGGTCATAATCTAGCAGGGGGTTATCGGGTGCTAATGTTATGCACAAAAACAGTCCAAAGAAAATCGGACGTTACGACGGCTATGTTTACGCGATTTCCAATATTTTAAACCATTCAAAACCATCCCAAATCAACCTCAAAACCAACATACAACCAACATCCATCCTTATCACATCATAACAACCCCAACCAATTCAATTTAATCATTCATACTTATGCCTAAGCTTAACTTTAATCATACTTAAGTTCTTTTCATCAAAACCTCAACATTTACCATTCCATTTCACTACCATTTCAAATCCTAAACTCTAATCACAACAACAAGCTACAATATCATCCTACTAATCAAAATCATCTTATAATATATAGGAATCTAGGGTTTGGAGATGGTATACCTTCCTTGAAGTGGTGGGAGGAGCTAGGAAGCCTTAAGAAGCTTTGAGAAGTCTTAGGAAAGCTTGGATCTTCAAGGAAAACAAGAAAAACTTCAAGTTAAAAACTTGAAAACACTATTCATAGTCTTCTTCTTTGATTAAATGAAGAAGATTGAGAAGGAATTAATGGCTTAAACTCACGATATAGCCCTAACTAAGCATGAAGATGATTAGGGAATTTACTCACCAATTTAGGAAGCTTGGATCTTTGATTTTTGAATTTTCTTGCCAAATGAATAGTGAAAAGCCGAGAGCTTCTCAAGAACAAGCCTTGGTTCTTTTTGATTTTTGATGAAGAATGAATTTACTTGGCTTGGTTGCTTGGTTTTTGTGTTTGATTTAGTCAATTACCTTCTTGCCCTTGAATTTGTGTGGTTACAAAGCCACCACACCTCCTTCCTTCCCATGTCATGCTTGTGTCATCCTCATGATGTCATCCTCCCTTCCTTGTCCTCTTTCTATTGGTTGGATGACATCATTCCCACTAATCCCTTTGATTAACTTCCTAATCGTTTGCCTAATGACCGCTGATCTGTTATATGGTTCGCTTAACTTTCGTTCTCGTTTATCGTTTGAAGGATCATACCCGGGATCTTATTACTTAGGTTCCCTTAACCTTTCTCAATACATTATATTCCTTTTTATGATCCTCTATTATAATCCTTTAATTTAAATCCTTTTTATCCTGTTACCTTATACTCAATTCTCTCCGTATCTTGTGGATTTCCGGGAAAAACCAAAGTATTCGGAATTGGATTCTGACGATCTTTACATACACTTATATACTACATAGAGTAATAATAATATCCCAGAATATCCATAACAGAACCCCTACATAGTGTGGCGTGAAAAGTTTCTTCATTCAGCTAAAACACTATTCACAAGGGTTACAAAAAGTTGAAAATTTTGGGGTTATTACAGAGTGTCTCTGCACAGCTTTAAATTTCATCAACTATTACAAGTGCAGAAGACTTAGTAGTAGTGCAATCACTCCTAGGACTGAGGTAATGGAGTGAAATGAGTGAGAGTCTAGGTTGCTTCCAGGAAAAAGGAGAGGAAAAGAGTGAACCAATGCAGTCCATTTCTTCAGGACTGGCAAAAGTGAGTGTGAGGAGTTCCACCTTAGATGGTGAAGGTGAGGGTGTGAGGGGGGAACCAAGGTGAGACCTTAATGCAAGAAATGCAGGTACAGGAGTGATAAGGATGGAAACCATTGGAAGTGAGTCAATGAATGTCAATGATGCAGAAAGGGAAAGGCTATTTCAGCAAGAATATCAAGCTGTTATAGATTCTATTTCCCTGGATGCTGAGACATTTACTCACCCTGTGACAGCTTACCAAACTCTAGCTGAACAGGGTAATGAGGAGGCTGAAAGATTGCTGAACTTGGTATATACTACACAATCTTTACAGAGAGCAAATGATGCAATCACTGCTATGCCTTCCAACATTCGCAGTGATTTTGAACTGGATGAAAACTCTTTTGGGGATGCTGGTGGGGATGATGAGGAAGATAGCATGGACATAGGGGAGATGCAGATATTCCTGTCTGGTTTCTAGCAAAAGAATACTCCTGCTCACATCTCCAGTCAACACTATTCAAGCTAATTCATGACACCCAAGCAGCCATTCAGGCATCTACTAATGCCAGCACAAAGAAGCTACTCACAGCACATCTTGAAGCACTCCAGCTGCATAAAATTCAAGCCCTCCAACACAGTCAGAGTGGGGATGCAATAAAGCAAGAATTTATGAAGTCAAGCAAGATGTCATAGAAAGGATGGATGCTAGACTCCCTTCAACCACCATGACTGAAATTATTCAAAAGCTACGGAAGGAGGCTGATCTCAATAGGAAAGTTAAGGCCATGGACTCAAGAATATCTGCTGTAGAGAAGTCAATGGCCAAGATACTTAACAATCAAGAAACTCAGACTGCACTACTCCAACGGTTGGTGGCTACTCAACTCCCTCCCACACAACTTGATGATAACAAAAAGGGGGAGTAAGACTCAAGTGAGGGGGAGAAACAACTTAATATTCAAGTTAGCAAAGTAATTGTGCCTACAATTGCTTTCACCAAGCCACCAACTAAAGACAGCATTGATCTGATTAATGAAGTAGCAGCCACATTAAGAGCAGCTAAAAAGAAGCAGTTGAGCCCAATCAACTGGGAGAAAATTGATGAGGATATTCAAAAGAGGTTTGGGCTATCAAAGAAGACAGAAAAATCAGCCATTCATCACTCTCAAGTCAGGAAAATCTCTATGAATGATATGAGCATGAATAATCTGGAAAGAGGACAACCATTCCAAAGGTTGAGCTAATTTTAAAGCCAAAGGTGAACTATCCTAAACCTTCTCTAAAGAACCCTTTGGATACAGTATATGAGACACCAAAGCCTGATAAAAAGAAACTGATGTCAAGATCTATTGCATTCTACAAGGATCCAGCTGATTCAGCATTGAAAAGAAGAATTGCCAAGGTTTTCAGGAATGGTAAGGAAATTTGTGTGGTGGCTGGACACCCTCAATTTGCTGAAGCAAAAAGAGAAGAAAAGGCAAGATTGAAGCAAGAAAAGAAGCAAGATACTCTAGATGCTGAAAAGGTTAAACAAAAGAAGGAGCAAGCTGCTATCTTGGCCAAGCTGCAAGTTGTGAAACCTACACAACAAATTCCTGAACAATCATCTGAAACCACTGAATCTAAGGAACTAAAAATGCAAGAAGAATCACAGTAGAGAAAAAGTTTTAGATACAAACTTCATGCAAAGAGAAAAGTGGACTTTGATAAAAAGGAATTGGAAGATCAGTTTCCCAAAAAGTCTACATCTGCAACAACTCAAACATCCATGCCCTCTGTGGCACATGGAGAATTCAAGATAGATCCATCCAAGAATTTTCATGGTGAACCTATCATTCCAAAGGATGAGCCAATAGACTGGGATAGTCTATCAATACCTGAACTCAATCTACCTTACTTCATGAAGACAAAGAAGACAAAGACCAGAGCAGTCAAGAAAGTGAAGCCCTCAACTCTCAGATCCAAGTCCCTAACCAAAGCTCAAACCAAAGTCAATAAGGGAGACATCATGTACATCTGTGATATCAAAGAATTCTCATATCTAAACCTCTATCTAGATGAACTGAAAGAAGTTAGAGGGATTGATGCTTACAGGAATCTACCTGAAAGGTTAGTTTTCAAGTACAAGGGAGGAAAAGAGATTCAATGGCCACTTCACAGGATCCTTCAAGAAAGCCAATCTGTGCTGATAAAGGTTTATTCATCATTTAAGAAGAACTTTGGATTCAATGTGATAGCTAGAAGACTTGTTCTAAAGAAGATTGAAGAACTAAGGAGTATTAGAGCCAAAGATGCACTCCCAAAGACTCTAACTATTCCTTACACTGGAAGTAGAGTGCATCTAAGGCCCTACTGGCTGATGGAATTCATGGATGATAAGGGAGTTAGAAGATTCTTCAGATTAGAAGACCAGTTGAGCATCTCTAGCAATGAGACTCTTTTGGAAATGCAAGGAATGCTAAATCTCTCAGAATCTGATGAACTGGAATTCCACAGACAGCTCCAAAATCAGATAGAAGAAAACAACAGAAAGCTTGGAAAGAGATCCAGATCATCAAGGAAATAGATCAATCTGCTCAGGCTAGGGGAGCACCTTGAAAATGACTATGAGCAAATCTTTGTACATTTTGTTATTTACAGCACTTTACAGTTTTATCTACTTTCATTTAAATTTGTATTCTAAGAGTGTTTTGTTATCATCAAGTTTCTTCTAATTTATGGCTACAATTCTAGTAGACATAAATTGGGGGAGATTGTTAAGAATATGTTGTGAACTTGATGATTTCATTAACAAAACACCTTAATGGATTCAACTTAGTGAATTATGTAGCACTTCATGGATAATCAAATATAGTCCCGACGGATGACTTAATATAGTCCCGATGGATGATGATTTGACATCCATCGAGTGAGTAGCTTATGTAAAAATAAGTCATGTAGCACATTTCTGCAAACACCTTTGTATAGATTTTGTAGTAGCATATAAGTAATGTTGACTATAAATAGATATGCAGAATAGGTTGATTAATTGTAAATAGATGATGTCTTGTAATTCTGCATAAATAAAATAAAGTCAAGTGCCAAATAGCTACCCGACGGATGATTAACAAAGCTACCTGACGGATGATCAACAAGGCAACCCGACGGATGATCATGTACCCGACAGATGATCAATTCAAACATCTGCTGACAGTGACAACACAGTCACATGCGTCGAGTGTATGCAAAAGGAATGTGGAAGCCTATTCAATTGGGTTTTTGAGAACAAAGAAGCATTGCCATTTCCATGCTATTATGAAGATATTCAAAGATGCTGGAATAGAGTAGTGAAGCAGCATAATATTAGACTTAATAGGTTTTGTTTTATTATCTTATCTTATTACCGTGTAATCTTGGTGATATATAAACCAAGAGTAGAAAATAGAACAACAACAAGAAGACTAAGCTAGTATTTTTCTCAAAGAAACAATTATAAGCTGAATCCTTTAGCATTTCTCTGTAAGTTTAGTTGTTCTTTTTTTGTAAGCAGCTGTGAGCTACTCAAGATTCATAGAGTTCTCTTGATATATATATATATATCTCTGGTGGAAACATTCAAATCCACCAGAAAGTTTTAAAGACTTGTGTTTTTATTACTTTATGTTTTGATTCATTTTTAACTTGTCATTCCGCTCTTTGCAAATCAAAACACTGATATAAATATTTTAAGTTAGAACATTTTATAATTCAGAAAAAGTTTCAAGAATTCCATTCAACCCCCTTCTGTAATTCTTGTTACATTGTTAGGGACTAACATATATTTTAAAGTCCTTTTGTCTATTTCTATTTTAGGTGCGGAAAATCTGAATAAAGTCTTCTAGGTCAGTGCCCCTCCTTTGTTCAATTCATCTTGGCCCTTGATCTTGCATTCTTCAAGCTGCATTTGTAGACTTTTCATTTTAATGATAAAATGGTTTATTGATAGATAATCTTGAATATTCAGGGTTGGTGCTTTCTGTAACTTGAATCTTTTTTCGAGATCTTCAAAGTGTATAGAGAAGTTTGTGTTCATATGAAGAATAGATTGTCGATATCTCCACTTCTCAACATGTATTTTGATGTGTCGCTATCTCCACTTCTTTACAAAAATTTTGACTTGTCAATATCTCCACATCTCTACAAGAGTAAATAGCTTGTCGATATCTCCACTTTTCTACATGCCAGATAGACTTGTAGATATCTTCACTTCTCTACATGCGTTGATAGCTTGTCGATATCTCCACTTCTCTACATGCAATATTGACTTGTTGGTATCTTCACTTCTCTTTACACAAAATTGACCTTTCTACAGGTAAAGGACTTCTCTACGGGCAATTTGACTTCTCGATAGACTTCTTGATATAACTTGATCTGTGACTTCTTGATATTTGACTTATAACATTTTTCATTCTACAGCTTTATTCTTCACCAAAAAGTTTATCTTCATTTTGAGGTATGATCAGACTAGATCTTTTTCCAGGGATTTATTCCTAACTTGTTGGCTGTTTACTGAAAAGTACTCCAGTCTAGCCTATTCAAACAATTTTACAGACTCAAGAGACATCATTCCAGATTCCATAAAATTATAAGTTAACTAAATCTTAAGATTGTCAATGTGACTTAGTCTTGTTATGTTAAGGCATGTCTTGCACAACAATCTACCCAAATTTGTGAGAGTTTTGATAAGATCACTTATCACAAATTCATACCTAATAACAAGACCAATCCCTGTGATATCCCGTATTTTTCAGAATTATTATTATTATTTGAGTATATTTATGTGATTTTTTGATTTGAAAGGAGTAAAATGATGGATATTTTTTTCCTGTTTGGCGAGTTTGTATTATTAAATGGTAATATGCTAATTGTTAAGTGTTGTATAGATCCTTGTTAAAATTTGAAAATATTGATATCGGTAAATTGAGTTTGTTTTGTAAATATTAGGGATTGAGTGAATATTATGTCAGCTACGTGTTGTATGTAATATGAATTGTGTGTGACTCAGTGCTGATTGAGTATTATTTGTATTATAAATTACTAAGTCATATTATTTTGTTTTTATCTTTAAAAGTTATTTTATTGAGGATTTAGTTTCATAAATATTAGAATTATCTCTAAATAATTTTTATGATTTTATAATTTCAATAATTATTTATAAAAATTTATAAAATTTAGAAAATAATATTCCGTTAATTATTTATCACTAAATGATTTTCTGATTGTATTTAAGTGTAAATTTAGTATTAAATTCAAGAATGTTTCAAAAATCATGGAACTCATATTTTCTTAAGTTTTGAATATTTCGAGAATTTTAAAATTGTTTTGGAAATTTTCCGGGTTATACTTACCCGCACGTTTGTTCGTTAAATCGTAAAATGCGGATGTAATGCACAATTCAAAAATATTTTAAAAATTATGAAAATTTTATTTTATTAATTTTTAAATATTTTGAGAATTTTAGAAGTATTTTGGTAATTTTTCGAGTTAGTTTCACTCGCAAGTTTGTTCATTAAATTACGAAATGCATGACAGAATCAGGTTGCTAGGGGTTGGATTTTACACGTGTTGCACTCCTGGTTAACAGTTGAAACATGACATGCAATCAAAAATATTATTTCTACGTGTTGCTGTTGTAAAAAAAAAAAAAGAAAATCCTAATCTACCCTGCACCCCGCACCTCACTCGACCCGCGTATACTCCCTACACTTTATACATTTCTTTCTTTCCCCACATTACTCCCTTCTCCCTCTCTCTCCTCCCCCCTCTCTCTCTCACTCACTCTCTCGTATATTTATATATTTTTAATTTTCAAAAATTCATATCTCATTATCCTTTCATCCAAATTTCAATTGTTATATATATAAATGATCAGCTCTTCGATACCTACGTAGAGGTATATATGTTGCGATATTTTGAGAAGAAAATTTGCGGAGCATATTTTCCGTTTTAATTTATTTTTGGGGCGTAGAAAAGGAGTTTGACAGTGTTGATTACTCCACATGGCATTTCAGTGTGTATGTCTATGGCTATTAATTTCGGATTTTCTGAAGATATTTTCCGGACATCAAATAATCCTCTGGGGTGAATAGAATTTATTTTGGGTAAGGATGTTGAGATTCCGCTTTTGTATTTGGGTATATTATAGCATGTTAGTATATACATATTTATTTCATAATTTTTAGAAGTTGTTGTTGAAGTTGCTTTTGGCCATGTTTTTCGTTTCTGGCGTGTTTATACGTGCAACTATAAATTATTGTATGTTTTAAATTTATTGATTTTATTAGAGTATAGTTGGATTCTATTGTTTGGGAAAGTCTGTTTTACAAAGACGTTATTTCGAATTTTTTTTGTAAAAGATCTATTTTAATTTTAAATCATTATCTTTTATTATTTTCAAAAATCATAGTTTGATTTAATTATTTTAATTTTTTTGATTAATTAATTAATTATTTAATTAATTAATTCATTCATTTAATCAATTATTTTTATTTATAAATAGTTGAATGAAGTGTAATTATTTATAATTAAGCCAAATAATATTTGATTATTTTGAGTTTTTTTATATATTGATATTGAATATTCAATTATTATTATTATTAATTGAATTATTCTTATTTTATTCATAGAAAATAGACCGTTCGTTCGTTTAATACAAAACGAACGCATCTAGACTCAGAAAAATATTCCGCTTTCATTAAATATACTTGCGAGACCTAAATTCTTTTATTTTGAAAGGTCTCTTGTTTTGCGAGTCATTCTGAGTTGGTTATTGATCGATAAATCATATTTTTGACCCGATTTTAGTTTTAAACATACCGAGTCAAATGTTTTGACAAACCGAGTCATGTGTTATATGAATTATATGTTATATGAGTTATATGTTTACGTTCTATGTGAATTATGTGCGTACATAGGTCAAGAGTCTTGGGTTTGACTACTTTCTTTATGTTTGGACTATTGTGTGGGTGGACGAAAGGGTTTTGACTCGCAGTTCGTCGAGTAAATATCGTTTAAACGATTAAAGTTATATCTTTTAATTATATATGTGGATCGTTCGAGTTGATCATGATGAGACATTGGACAGAATGGAATGGAACAGTGTTGGTTATCAAATTTCTAGCAATCGCAGGAGCAGCATATCAATGAGTCGTTGAAATAGAAAGACAGTGAATTCATGAGATGCCAGACTGAGATAATTGTGTTGCTGCGAGTGCGACTAACTGCTAAACCAAAGGCAAGTTCTCTATACTATTCTATTTCCAGAATAGTTCAATATTTTACATATCAAACTGTTTATGATTATGTAAGTATTCCTTTTCTATTCTCAGTTCAGAATAGATAAATGTTTTACAAATCGCTGAATTAATGTTTACATACTCAAAAGTTTAGATTATGATATAAAGATTTTTGGAAGACATTACATGCATATCATCATTGGATTATTGAAATCATGCTATTCTAGAAATTGTTCTGCTAGAACATAATTCAATCTCCAGACAGATAATGAATAACTATTCTATCCAGATATACTTTATACAGTAGATTTTGATGATATATTAAGTGTATAACTAATCATTCTAGTTATCTCTCCATCAGTTGATGCGGTTACTCCGGACCATGTGAAATGGGGATCCGGTTATTTGGGGATATCGATTGATTTGATTCCTCGGTGAAAAATATTTTTGAGATTAGATGAATGCGTAAGTGTTTGGGGCGGACGGTTTAGCGGAGGGACATGTATTATATAAAATATTTATAATACAAACTATGCTACAAGAAGATATATTGCTTTTTATTTGAGTACTCGTGTTTTGGGACATGTTTTTATGAATCATGATCAGTGCTATCACACGGGCTGATCAGCATGTGATAGTACGTCCGCCGGAGAAAGAATCCAATCTAAAACTTATCACTTACTCTTTAAGATTATGGTAGCTTTTATTCTTATGCAGATTGTTGGGAGAAATTGATGATATCAAACAGAAACTATCATAAGTTCACTTCGGAACTTATATATCAACGGATGCTGATGACATCAACGGATGATGAGATATCAACAGATGATAGGATATCAACGGATGATGATTTCGATGAATGATGATGTCAACGGATAATGAAATTAGTATTTGTCACATCAGTTGATCTTCGATGAGGAAAGGGAAATAGGAACTCAAGGCCGTGAAGGACTTTATCTCAGAAAAAATTGTATAGGTTTCCTTGTTGTTATTAGAATAGGATTTCATATACATTGGTAGCTGTGCTCTATATAAAGCATAAATTAGGTTCATGTTATAAATATTGCGACATTGTTATTTCTTTCGCATAACCTAGTAGCTCTCAAGGATAATTGTTCATCCTTTCGAGAGAGTACGTTTTTAATAAATTTTTATTAGTTAATATAAAAACTGTTGATTCTGTTGAAGCTTTGTCGAATAGATTGTATTAACTGTATTCCCCCCCTCTATAGTTGTTTAAGGGACTAACAAGTGGTATCAACACTTACTGTTAACGTGTAAACAGTTAAGATCTGAAAATCAATCTACAATGGCAGTCAAAGAAGAAGATACACAGAATCCGAAACCATAACCCCCATCCACATCACAGATAAGCAGCAACATGAGTAGGTATGAAGCAATCAAGGTTTTTATCCTGAAGATACATGAATATCCAATCTGGAAAGTCAGGATGGCCATGTTCTTGGAAGCCACGGATCCTAAATATCTAAACAGGATCTATGATGGTCCTCATAGACCAATGAAGTTAGTTGTTTCGCTTACAGAAGAACCAGAGAAGATGATAAACAAAGACAGGAAGGAATTTACTCCTGAAGATATCTCGTCTATCATGAAGGATGCTAAGGTTAGACATATCCCGCACAGCAGTCGTGATAGTGTTATGTCCAATAGAGTCATTGCATGTAAAACAACAAAAGAGATATGGGATGCTTTAGAAGTAAAGTGTCAAGGTATAACTTCTATCAAGAAGAACAGGAGGACAATACTTACTCAATAATATGAGCACTTTGACTCAAGGGAAAATGAGTCCCTAACTGAGATCTATGAAAGATTTCAGAAGTTGCTGAATGACTTATTCCTTGTTGTTAAGTGGCATTTATGTCAACTTATAATGCTTCGTAAAGCTTTGACTTGATGTTTTGTACTCAAGTTATTTGTGTTTTTGATGTGTTTTTGGAGTGTTTTGCATTTCAGGCATAAATAAAGGATCCAGGTGATTTGGCATTGTTTTGGTGCTAAAGTGGTGCTAGGAATGTGTCTAGGAAGTTTGCTCGTGGATCGCCATCTCGAACCAGCAAGAAAAAGAGAAATAAGAATTTTTTTTCCAGAAGGTCAGCGCACAGCGCGCCCGCGCCGGGTGAACAGAATGACAACGCGCCGGCGCTGGTGAAGAAAGCAACCGCGCCAGGTCGGGTTTCAAGAATCCTATTTCTATTACAATTTTAATTTCTGGACTTCTCTGCTGATCAGGGCTGCTATATAATAACAACTTAAGATCATTTTTTATAAAAAGATGCACCGGAGCTTAAGGAGAAGGCGTAAGAAGACCGTATATCACAATTCAACCAAGGCGAAGAGGATCTAGTTTATTCTTGTGATTCTTTATTTTAAGTTGTAATCTTGGATGCTAGTTTTCTTATTTGTTGAACCTATATTCTTGTTTAACATACTTGGTTTATTATTTATTCAGTATAAAGACTACGTTTATTATACCATGCTTTCATCGGAACCCACGGTTATGATGAGTCCGATTATGGGCTAATCGTTATCGTGGGGTTTCAACGGATTTATTTATGGATTTTAATAGTTAATCTTATTTCGATATCTTAATGTGTGGTGATTGTATGATATCCTAGTATTGGTTATGCTTATTCGTCTTATGTGCATCGTGAATATATAAAATAGTGTGTTAATCTCTAATGAAGCGACAATGAATTTAGAGGTTTAAAACTTAGCATAGGTTCATGTATTTGTTATGCATAATTCGTAGGTAATTTTAACCATCTTACTTGCCCTGTATAATCATGATAGATAACTTGTGCATTAAATCTTTGTGTTGTCAAATTCGATAGACATATAGGGTCTCAACATACTTGGTGTCTATTCAGCTTCTATCTCTTTTGTGGCTTTCTGGTAGTATGTTATTTGTCCAACGAAAGTTGGCGTTTATCAGTTTCGTGTTATCTGATTAGTTGTCATCACCATTGCATGCTAAGGTTAAGAACAAGAGGGCTTTGAATGAATTATTTAATAAAGTTAGAATCCCATGTTTGTGTCATATAATAAATCAAACCTTTATTCTCTTTAGTTATTTACATGTTAATTAGTACTTAGTTATAAACAATCTCAATCTGTTATTCATCTTAGCATTGAATAATAACCATATTGTTTTTGCATAAGCGCATAAATTTTAAGTTAACCAAAAGAGACTTTGTGGGAACAAACTAGAATTGATTCTATATTACTTGTGAACGCGTATACTTACGTGTATTATTAGCGCGTGTTCTAGCCCTAACACATTTTTGGCACCGCTGCCGGGGAATTGTTGTTGATTTTTAATTTATGTGTTTGTCATCAGTGGTTGTTAAAGTTCATTGACTCGGACATTGTTACTTACTCTTTTCCTTGTCGTATTTCAGGTACTCTAGCGAGCGTGTATGCATACGCGTTTTCGGTCTCGTAAGAGAATACTGGATCAAGCCGAGGAAGAAGTTGTGGTTTAACAGGAAGTTTTTGAGGAAGAAGAGAAAGTTTTGGAAGAAGAGAAAGTTAGATGGGAGATCAAGAAGCTAATCATAAGGCTTTGATGGACTATTCTCAACATCAGATCAATTATATTCAGCCCAACATTATCAGATCAGCCATCTTGGGTGAAACCTTTGAGATGAAGTCAATCACAATTCAGATGATACAGAATTCAGTTCAGTTTGTGGGTTCTCCTATAGAAGATCCCAACATTCACATTAGGGATTTCGTCGAGATCTAAGACACTTTCAAGTTCAATGGCGCTACTGAAGATGCTATCAAGCTGAGACTTTTCCCATTCTCTCTGAGGGATAAGGCTAAGTGTTGGTTACATTCTCTACTAGCAGGGTCTATTACTACTTGGGAAGATCTCACTCAAAAGTTTCTCACTAAGTTCTTCCCTATGGCAAAGGCGACTGCAATCAGGAATGCTCTTACTCAGTTTGCGCAACAATATGAAGAATCTCTGTGTGAGGCTTGGGATCGCTACAAAGAGATACTTAGGAAGTGCCCACAACATGGCATGCCTGATTGGATGATCATAAACTATTGTTACAATGGTTTTGGTGCACAGACTAGACCTATGCTTGATGCAACGTCTGGTGGACCCTTATGGGCCAAAAACTATAATGAAGCTTATGAGTTGATTGAACTAATGATAGCTAATGAATACCAGAATCCAACATAGAGAATGTCGCAAGGCAAGGTAGCAGGAATTCTGGAAGTGGATACAACTACTGTTATAGCTACCCAACTTTAAGCTTTAACAATGAAAGTGGATTCTTTGGTTAATTATTGAGTTAATCAGATCACTAGTGTTTGTGAGCTTTGTGTGTGAGCACATGTAACCGAGCATTGTGCTATTTCTAGTGAATCGGCTCAGTTTTTGAGCAACTTTCAGAGATCACAGCAGCAAACTCCAGCCACTTATCATCCCAACAACCACAATTATCCTAACTTCAGCTAGAGCAATAATCAGAATGCATTGTAACAACCTTATCAGCTATACACAACAAAGAAGTATAACCCTCCTGGTTTTCAACAACCGCAAAATGCACCAAGGCAACAACTTCAACTTCAGCAGCTACCTCAAGCTAATGAAAAATATGAATTGGAGGAATTGAGGCTCATATACAAGAGCCAAGAAGTTTCTATCAAAACCTTGGAGAATCAAATTGGGCAGATTGTTAATACCTTGTTGAATCGTCAACCTGGCACACTTCCTAGTGACATTGAAGTGCCAGGAAAGAGGGAAGCTAAGGAGCAGGTTAAGGCAATTACATTGAGGTCTGGAAAGGTTGCGAATTCAGAAAAATCTAAATTTCCATAATCTGAAGTTGTGGCTGAAGAAGTGGAGCTGAAGGAAGCAGAAGTGGACCCAAGGAAGACGGCTGTTGTCAATACTCCTCCTGAGGGCAATTAAGGGGAAAAAGTCTATCCTCCACCTCCTTTTCCTAAGAGGTTGCAGAAGCAAAAGCTGGATAAGCAATTTGCTAAGTTTTTGGAAGTTTTCAAGAAACTTCACATCAACATACCTTTCGCTGAAGCTCTTGAACAAATGCCTAGTTATGCGAAGTTCATGAAAGGTATTCTCTCTCGAAAATTGAAGCTCGATGACTTAGAGACTGTCGCTCTAATGGAGGAATGAAGTGTCGTGTTGCAATAAAAATTGCCTCTAAAGCTTAAAGATCCTGGAAGCTTCACTATTCCTTGGACCATAGGAAAGGTGTCATTCGATAAATGCTTATGTGACTTGGGAGCTAGCATCAACTTGATGCCATTATCTATCTTCAAGAAGTTGGGTCTACCTGATCCAAAGCCTACATATATGTCATTGCAGTTGGCCGATCGCTATATTACATATCCACGAGGAATTATGGAAGATGTATTGGTCAAGATGGAAAAACTCATCTTTCCTATTGACTCTGTTATTCTTGATTTCGAGGAAGATAAGAAGATTCCCATAATCTTTGGACGACCTTTCTTGGCTATTGGACGAACCTTGATTGATGTGCAGAAGGATGAGCTCACTATGCGAGTTCAGGATTAGGATGTCACTTTCAATGTTTTTAATGCCATGAAATTTCCTACTGATGAAGAGGAATACTTTAAGGTGGAGTTGGTCGAATCTATTGTTACTTCAGAATTGGATCATGTGCTAAAATCAGATGCCTTAGAGAAAGCCTTATTAGGGGATTCAGATAGTAAAGATGATGAAAGCGACCATCAGTTATAATATTTGAATGCTTCTCCGTGGAAGCAAAGATTGGAAATGCCTTTTGAATCTCTTGGATTGGAGGAGCTGAAAAGTTCTCAAAAGTGCCTCAAGCCATCTATTGAGGAAGCTCATACTCTTGAGCTTAAGCCTTTGCCTGAACATTTGACGTACATGTTTTTAGGTGATGCATCTACTTTTCCTGTTATTATTTCATCTGACCTTTCAGGTAATGATGATGAAAAGCTTTTGAGAATTCTTAGAGAGTTCAAATCGGTAATTGGATGGACTATAGCAGATATCAAGGTAATCATCCCTTCTTATTGTATGCATAAAATTCTGCTAGAGGAAGGGAGCAAGCCTACTGTTGAGCAACGAAGAAGGCTAAATCCGATCATGAAAGAGGTGGTGAAGAAGGAAATTCTTAAGTGGCTAGATACAGGGATCATCTATCCCATTTCTGACAGCTCTTGGGTGAGCCCAGTTCACTGTGTGCCGAAGAAAGAAGGTATCACTGTGGTTATGAATGAAAAGAATGAGCTTATTCCTAATCGAACAGTCACAGGGTGGATAGTTTGCATGGATTACAGGAAGCTCAACAAAGCTACAAGGAAAGATCACCTCCCTCTTCCTATTATTGATCAGATGCTTGATATATTTGGCTGCGCATGAGTACTACTGTCTTCTGGATGGCTATCGGGTTATAATCAGATTTGTATTTCTCTAGAAGATCAAGAGAAGACTACATTCACATGTCCTTTTGGTACTTTTGCATTCAGGAGAGTTTCTTTTGGGCTATATGGTGCACCAGCCACATTTCAGAGATGCATGATGGCTATCTTCTCTGATATGATTGGAAATAATGTAGAAGTGTTCATGGACGACTTTTTTGTCACTACACCATATATGACCTCTAGCAACACCCCAAAAAAGTGTAAAAATGGCCAAAAAGTGTTACCCAAAGCAAAAAATAGGGCTATGGTTACACTTTTTGAAATTTTAGTGGTGTTGGATTTGCTCGTGCTACAATAGGGGTCTAAGGTAACACTTTTGGAACCTGTGGTAACACACGTAAAGATGTAACAATAGACCCCCTAAGGTTACACATTAGGTTTCTATGGTAACACTATGCATATGTAACCACAGTTCTGTTGCAACACCCCTGAACCTTTAGTAACACCAATAAAAATGTTGCATTAAACTCTTTTGTAACACCATTTTTTCTATTGTAATACTATATGGTAAAACAATTATATTCTTTTGGTAACATTTTTAGAGCTTATTGTAACACTTTCTTTATAAACATCCTGGTCTCTGTTGTTACACTTTTATATTTATTGTAACATTTTATCCTGTTTTAGCCAAAATTAAAATATCAATTGGTTTTGTTAATTTTCAAGATGTAAACAAAATATAAAACAACTTGCAAGATTAAAACCTAAATACATGTTAACTGAACTTGATAACTGTTGGCAAACGCACAAGTCCGGCAATCCAACAAATTTAAAGTTCCAGCTCCCAACAAACAAAAATAACCAAATTCCAAGTACTAGTTTAACTAATCCAGATAAAAAGTCTAACTGCCACGAGCGCCAACTAGTTACTAATATGCATAAAGTTCCCAGAAGATTACACGTTTACTTAAATTAAACAGAGTTTGCTTAAGAAACATGTTGATCAAACATCACTATTGTCATCTTCTCCACTGGAGTCGCCATAATCATGATTACCACTGGAGTAGCCTCCTTTCCACCGCCTCCTTTTCAAGTACCTTGCATATATAATGATATAGATAATGTAAAAGCATACCAGAATTACAAAATAAAATACATGTTATAGCATTTTATTACCATTTTGTTTCGAATTTGGGTGAAACTCCTAGGACCGGCAGTATGTGTGTCTTCAACCTTGCTTCGCGCTTTTCTATTTTTTTCAGCCTTTTCCTACAAAAAATGATTAAAAGCATATTGCATTAACAATGACTGTTGGTTGATCAGTCAAATAATTTAACCGACATTATTAACAATAATATTATTACCTGCACTTTCTCATCAGCCCAATAATTTAAAAGTATCTTGAAGTCAGCAATAGGAATTTCCCTAGGCCTATTTTTCAATCTCTCTTCTTCTAATGCATAAGCAGTGTAATGGGTAGCCTTGACGCGACTTTTGTACATCCTAAACTGGTCAGCCATTCCTCTAAATACCCACTTCTTACAATGTTCAGGAACAACGTATTTATCCTAAGGAAAATATACGATTCTTAAATTAAATTCTTACAAATTAACATTTATGAACTACTTCAAAAATACAACAAATGATTATAAAAATTATCTTGATATACTCCCACATGAGTTCTTTGTTAGGAACTTTAGTCCAACTAACACAAGTTAGTGAGACATAATCCCTTACCATTGTCCCTAGAAAGTGGCTGAACTCAGATAATAACTTGTCATCAGTTGATATAGGTTGGAACTTGTTGTTCACTGTAATCACTTTTTTCTCCTTTCTTGTATGGACATGATCCATTCTGGTCTTTCCCCTCTTCCTTTTTTTCTCTGTCAACTCTTGAGGCGCATCTGTCCAACCAAACGATACATAAATCTAATGTCCTTGGTATAAAATTAAAACAGAAATTGATATGTAAGAAGAAAACAAGAAAACCGGTAGTTTGTGTTTGCAAATTCTCCGGCTATGATTGTGACTGGATAGTCTCAATTTCCTCTTGAGCTTTTTGACGTTTTCTGAGAACGTTGTATGCTTCCATTGAACAAGGAGTTGCAGTTTTCAGCTGCCTCAGCTTTTCTCCAACAGGAACTGGTGATTCTTCATTTTCCTAAAGAGAGATTACCACGTGTATATAAATATTTAAACTGCTTAGCAATATTTTTCTATTTTTTTATTTTTCCCAATTATTTTCCTAAAATAATTAACCTACAATACTGCAGTCTTGGAATCAAGATTTAATATAATGTTTTTAAAAAACTAAAGACAAAAATATAATAATACCTCAGCAGCAACTGAACCACCAACTACATTTTTCTCAGGAACATTTGCAATTTTATTAGCGCGGGAACGAGTTCTTAGGCCAGCTCCGACCTCAGGTATATGCACCTTTTTTGATCTCTCAAAAATGTAGAAATCAGCTAATGAGCAGGTGACTATAATAAATTATATGATGCTAGAAGAATTACCTTTATTGTGACAATATCAGATTCATCATTTTCTGGTCCGACCTCTGGATTTGGAAAACATGATTCACTTCCACTTCGAGCACTCAGTAGCTTTTTCTTTTTCTGTTGAGGATTCTTTTTAAACATGTCAGCTGCCATCTGCTTTAGTCTGAGTTCATCAACCTTTTTCTGAAGTTCCGCAACATTCTTGTTTTGATTAATTTCATATTTGGTACATCATTCATCTTCAACTGTAATCTTTGCCAGTGCTTGCTTCCCAACATTGTCTACTGTATCTTCTGCAGGTATTTCCCATCTCCTCAAATATTCTCCCAACCCTATCAGCTCACTATTGTCCTCTGTCTCCACCGCCTTCTTTGTTTCCACCGCCTTCTCTGTTTCTACCAACATCTCTGTTTCTACCACCTTTCCTGTTTCTATAACCTCCAGCAGAGCTTTTGACCTTGTTCCCCTTTTTGTAGCACTTGGAACAACACTCGGAATAGTAGAACTAAATTGTAGCTTCTTTCTTGAAGTTAACCTTCGTTCCTTCTCATCAGTGATGTCTTTCAAGGTCACAAATTTACGTTATTCTGCATTATTCTCTACAATACATGCTCTTGGCCTTACAATCACAAACGGCTGGATCTGCGCCATTGGGGCTATTCTTTTGTCAACAATGCAGTCAACAAAAAAATTCACTTCTGAACTATTACTTTCAGAGTATTATTTGAAAATTCACTTTCGTAATTATTTGAAACTGACCACTAACATTTAAAAACAAGCATACACTTCAGAGTATTATTCATGTTACAAAATTATTAGTCGGCCCCTGCCTTATTATTTTCTCATCAGGGTCAGGGCAGTTATTCTTCAATCCACTTTAGTCGATGTTCACCAATAATGACTCCTTATTTTCTAATTAGCTAGTACATATAAGTCATTACTTTTTGTTTCATCTATTAAAGTTCTTACCAGGTTCATATATGGACCAAAATTATAACTTCAATCTTATTTAATAAATTAAAAACACATTCGCTTTACCATTATTCACCCTGTCTTATAAAAATCTGATCTGCCGAATCTATATAAGCACTGTGTTTATTTGGATTACCATATTAAAGTTTGTTAAACATTTTAATTACATACCTAATTTCCACTCGCAGCATATGGAAACATTACATTAATTTACGAACCAACCTGTTGTAAACTACCTATAAGCAAACTCTAAATCAATTCGCAACTATGCACAAAACTCAAAGATTCTACACATATAAGCAAACTCTAAATCAATTCCGTAAATAAAACAAACAGGCGCAAAATTCAAGCACTTATAAGCAAACTCTAAATTATTTTGAACTAATGATTCAAAGAACTAATATTCAGATAATGCATCTGAATATTACAGTGAAGAACAAAAATAAAAAACCCAAATACAAACCAAGTAAAAATAATAATTACAGTGAAGAACAAGACAAGTAACAGGTTATTTATTTTATAACAAAACACAAACATACAAAAGAAGAAATAAGCAAAACACAACACATTATCACTTCACTAATATATATTATCTACAACACCCCTTGTATTCTCAAAAAAAAGATGGATTTTGCATCATGTCGACCAGGCAAAATCACAAACCGACCAGGCAAAATCACAAATCGACCAGGCAAAGATGCATGCTTACAAGATGAAAAAATAAGCAAATAAGAGAAGAAATTAGCTCTGAAAATAAGAACATACAAGAGAAAATCAAACCCTAAATACCTAATTACAAGCAAATAAGAGAAGAAAATAAGGGCATACCTGAATAAACCCGATTGAAAAGCTCGATTGAAAAGAAAAGAAAGCTCTGAACCCTAAACCCGATTGAATAAACCCAATTTTCGACTGAGAAAAGAAAAGAAACCCTAAACCCTACTGATTAGCTCTAAACCCAACTGATTAGCTCTGAAAAGCTCAAACCCAACTGATTACCTCAAACCTTAATTCATCTTCAGCTCCAGTTAGTGACGAGAGTGTTTGTGAGATGTGTTTGTGAAATATGTTTGTGAGAGTTTTTGAGTGAGATGTGTTTGAGTCAGATGTGTTTTTGGACAAAATAAATGAGCGGGGTGTTATTTAGTTTTGGGCCGCCCAAAATTTTGGTCCAAAAAACTACCGCCTAAATGCTCTCCAAAGACTAAAAAAAGAACCGCCTAAAATTTCAGTTCTATGGTAACATATTTTTTGATATCAATGGTTACAATGTTTTTTATGTTACAATAGCGATTTGCTCCTGTCTATGGTAACACTTTCTCATCTCTACTGCAACGCAAAATCAAAATGTTAGCTTAGATCAATTTTGGGGAATATAAGGTAACATTTTTGCTTGTAACACCAAAAAAAGTGTTGGGAGAGGTCATATATGATGTAGTGTGTCTTTGGAACTTTTTATGATGAATGATTGCACAATCTTTGGTTAGTGCTGAAAAGGTATGTTGAGACCAATCTGGTTCTCAATTGGGAGAAATGTCAATTTATGGCGCGCCAAGGCATCATTCTTGGTCACAAGGTCTCTAGTAAGGGTCTTTATGTGGACAAAGACAAGGTGGGGGTCATTGAAAATATTCCTCCACCAATTTCTGTTAAGGGAATTCACAGTTTTCTTGGTCATGCGGGATTCTATAGGTGTTTCATCAAAGACTTCTCTAAGATTTCGAAGCCATTATGTAATTTTCTAGAGAAAGATGTTCCTTTCAAGTTTGATGATGAGTGCCTTGCTGCTTTTGAGAGCTTAAAGAAGAGTTTGATCATGGCACCTGTCATAACTGCACCTGATTGGACTGAACCGTTTGAAATGATGTGCGATGCAAGTGATTATGCAGTTGGAGCAGTTCTTGGGAAAAAGAATAACAATATATTTCATGTGGTCTACTATGCTAGTAATACCCTCAATGGTGCTCAACTGAACTACACTACTACTGAGAAAGAATTATTGGCCATTGTCTATGGTTTTGAGAAATTTCGATCTTATTTACTTGGGATGAAGGTGACAGTTTTCACTGATCATGCTGCCATTCGCTATTTTGTCTCAAAGATGGACTCGAAGCCTAGATTGATTCGATTGGTTCTTTTACTTCAGGAGTTTGAATTGGAGATCAAGGATAGAAAATGGACTGAAAATCAAGTCGCCGATCATCTCTCTCGTTTAGAGGATCCAAGTGCAACTTCATTGGATAATTCTTTGATTAAAGAGTCTTTTCCCGATGAGCAATTGTTTGGAGTGCAAGCAAAAGAACCGTGGTCCGCCGATATTGTGAACTACCTGGTGAGCAACGTTATGCCTCCAGACTTGACTTATGCTCAAAGGAAGAAGTTTATGCATGAAGTGAAGTGGTACATATGAGATGAGCTGTTTATACTTCGGCAAGGAGCTGACCAAATCATCAGGAAATGTATTCCGTACAGAGAAATAGGGGGATCTTGTGAGATTTCTATTCAACGGCTTATGGAGGACACTATGGTGGAGAAAAGACAGCAGCTCGTATCCTTCAAGCAAGTTTCTTTTGGCCGACTTTGTTTAAGGATGCTCATCAGCTTGTTTTGAAATGTGATCGATGCCAGCGTGTGGGTAATATGTCCAAAAGAGATGATATGCCTCTTAATGTGCGTCTCGAGGTTGAGGTCTTCGATGTTTGGGGAATTAACTTCATGGGGCCATTTGTCTCATCTTGCAATAACCAGTATATCTTGTTGGCGGTTGATTATGTCTTGAAATGGGTGGAAGTCAAGGCTTTGCCGATGACTGATGCGAAGGTAATGCCAAATTTTCTTCACAAGAAGATATTCACAAGATTTGGGACTCCAAGAGTCATAATCAGTGACGAGAGATCGCATTTCTGCAAGCGCAAATTCACTGCTATGATGCAAAGGTATAATGTGAATCATCGCATTACTACAGCCTACCATCCTCAGACTAATGGTCAAGCTGAGGTATCTAACAGAGAGATCAAGCATATTTTAGAGAAAGTTGTGTGTCCATCAAGGAAAGATTGGTCTTTGAAGCTAGATGAAGCTATTTGGGCGTATCGAACAGCGTACAAGACTCCGCTAGGTATGTCGCCATTTTAGTTGGTTTATGGGAAATGTTGTCATTTGCCTGTGGAGCTAGAGCACAAAGTGTATTGGGCTTTGAAGAAGTTGAACCTTGATATGGATGCAACTGGTAAGAAAAGGATGCTTTAATTGAATGAACTCGACGAGTTTCGACTTCAAGCATATGAGAACAATAAAATGTATAAGGAGAAAGTCAAGAGGTGGCACGATAAGGGTTTAATGCTCAAATCATTTGTGCTGGGGCAACAAGTTCTCTTATTCAACTCTCGTCTCCATCTTTTTTCCTGGGAAATTGAAGTCGAGGTGGTCAGGGCTGATTGTTGTCAAAAACTATGTTTCCCCATGGAGCGGTGGAGATATTTGAGAATGATCCGAGCCAAGCATTCAAGGTAAATGGACACCGATTGAAGCATTACTATTGTGATATGGAAAACTGCGAGGTGGTTAGTGCCGTTTTGTTGGCAAATTGATCTTATGATTCTACGTCATGCTAACGACGTAAAGCAAGCGCTTCATGGGAGGCAACCCAAGTTTGTTGTACATTAGTAGGTAGAGGAAGAAGAAAGAAAGGAGAAAAATACAAAAAAAAAATTTGAAAAACAAAAAAGTTCAGTGCCAACTACAGTAGCACGGCGAGTCCGCGCTGAGAAGCGGGGCAGCCGTGCTGAAACTCCAGTAGCACGGCGCGACCGCACTGAGAAGCGGGGCGGCCGCGCTAGTTTTCCAGTAACACGACGCGACCGCACAGTTAGGCGGGGCGGCCGCGCTGCATCTCTGTAGTCGAAAAAAAAGAGAAGGAAAGAAACATAAAATTGGGACTTTGATTACAAAATCAATTCCAACCCGAATTTCCCTCCTCCATTTCCCATAATTTCTATTCCAAATCAATCCTATTACCCCCATTACTCTCATTAATCCCACTTCTTTTCCATAACTAATTCTCTCCCAAATTCTTATATATATACACACTTATACAAAAAATTCTCCATCACTTCTCAAAAATTCTCAAACACAAATCTCTCTTAAACACTTATCTTTTCTCTCAACCTATTCAATCTTAATGGCACCCAAAAGACAAAGAACTCAAGTAAGCAACAACACCACGGATTCTTCGAGTGCTGAGGGTGTGAGGCCAATGTTTGAAACTCCCGAGGCTGAGGCAGAGTATACGAGGCTGCTTTCGAAGCCCATAGCTAAGGAGTGAGGTTTTTGGTCATCGGGGAAAGATTGTAAGTTGTTGGAGATGATCTTGGAGATGGGTTGGGTTGCTTTTTGCGAGGCACCCGCTGCTGTACCCATGAGTATGGTTCGTGAGTTCTACACAAATGCAAAGGCGGAGAAGAGCGGATTTTCTATGGTGGGGTGTTGACTGTGGATTATAGTGTTGAGGCGATTCAGAGGGTGATTGAGCAGCCCGAGAGGAGGCCCGATCAGGATAATTGGAACGAGAAGACGGGGGAGGATTTTAACTTAGATTTGATTGGTGCCCGTACACGAGTAGCTTCAGCTTCCTAGTGCTTCCATCGACAGTACTACGCTGTTGACTATGCAGGAGTGGTATGGTGTGAAGCCTGATCGAAGGGGCTTGGTTATTCTTATGCCCATCTGTCAGGTGGAAGGCTCGCTCCTTAGGAATATGCTGGAGGGATGGCTCAGGCGTGTAGAGCCGCATGGAGAGCTCAATTGGGAGAAGCCGATCCTTCCTAGTCATAACAGCAGCAGCAGCAGGAGGAATCAGATGCAAGTGCTGGTTTGGGTTCAGCACAGTATAGGCGCTTAGCCAGGAGGATGAATGCGATTAATAACATCAATAGTTGGTTTGCACATGATCTCACCCAGGCGTTGGGGACTGCATTCAGAGCCACACCAGTTGATATCCAGTGGCCAGTTTTTGGTGAGGACTCTGTGTATCCGCCTCCAGATACTCCTGACACTCCACGCGTTGAGGGTGATAATCCTGATTCCGAGTAGGTATGCCTGATTCCTTATTATTACCTTCACTGAAGACAGTGAAAATTTTAAGTTTGGAGGTGATAGTTTAAGAAATATATTTGTGTGAGTCCATATAGTTGCATATTCATTATAGTTTAGTTCATATAGTTGCATATTTATCATATAGTTTTTTTATTTTGTTATAGTATGTTGCATATAGTTCATGCATTTGCATTATAACATGATCCCTTAGTTAATTTTCCAACTGAATTGTGATATTGATGCAAGTGTGATGATGTCGTATTTTGGAATGTTAAGTCTTATCAATTTGATTTGCATGTTAGAAGTAAGATTTTTTTACTAAGTCTTATAGGTTGCTTGTGTGCTAGATCGTGATTATGGTTTGCTTGTTTGTTGAGTTTTAATCACATATTTATAGTTAGAATGTATGATATTCTCTTAGTGGTAAAATAACATGGATATTTAAAAAATTGGAGAAAGACATAGGATTTCAATGCTAGTTGTGGCTAGGTGTCAAATGGCTAGTAGCCGGCTCATTTTATATGAGTAATCTAGGGTTGAGCGAGATGGAGTGAAACACACTCGCTTAGAAATTGAAAAAAAAGCAAATAAAAACTAGAAAAAAAGAAAAAAAGTGTTATGTATAATTGATCACGAGTGGGCTCTTTAGTACTCGAGTTATTAAGTTTTTAGGGGACTTTGTGCCTAGTGACCTAAGTCTTTTATAGTCTGGGATCCACTAACCTAACGCTCGCTACATGGGTATTATTTTATAAGTCTTTTGTGGACCTCACTCATTGCACGATCAAATAAGCATATTTATGTGCTGTTATGTGTTAGCAATAAAAGTATGAACCCATGTATAACTCCGATAATTAAAAATTGAAGTGTTATGAGTCATTTTGAGTTTAGCATTTATTCTATTTGTAACTTTGTGATTGCTTTGATGAGTAGTGAGTCATGATTATTGATTTAGTTGTGTTAGTACTTCTGTTAAGCAATTACACACATGCACGCTTCTGGTTTGTGAGTTAATTTGTGAGAGTTAATTGAACTTGTGTGAATAACTTCATTTGTTGAGATGTTGCTTATCGATTGGTTAAGTTAATCTATTGGGATCATTGCATTCATGAAGGTTGCATTCCTGCATTTTTATTTCTTGTTCTTTGACTCTATTTATGCTTGAGGACAAGCATCGATTCAAGTTTGGGGGTATGTTAAGGGGCATTTATGTCAACTTATAACGCTCCATAAAGCTTCGAATTAATGTTTTCTACTCAAGTTATTTGTGTTTTTGATGTATTTTTGGAGTGTTTTGCATTTCAGGCATAAATAAAGGATCCAGGTGATTTGGCATTGTTTTGGTGCTAAAGTGGTGCTAGGAATGTGTCTAGAAACTTTGCTCATGGATCCCCATCTCAAACCAGCAAGAAAAAGAGAAATCAGAATTTTTTCCAGAAGGTCAGCACGCCCGGGCTGTAGTAGCACCCGGCCGCGCCGGGTGAACAGAATGACAACGCGCTCACACTGGTGAAATGCGCGGTCGCGCTAGGTTGGGTTTGAAGAATCCAGTTTCTTTTAAAATTTTAATTTCTGGACTTCTCTGCTGATCAGGGTTGCTATATAATAACAACTTAAGATCGTTTTTCATAACAAGACGTAGCAGGGCTTAAGGAGAAGGCGTAAGAAGACTATATAACACAATTCAACCAAGGCGAAGAAGATCTAGTTTATTCTTGTGATTCTTTGTTTTAAGTTGTAATCTTGGATGCTAGTTTTCTTATTTTTTGAACCTATACTCTTGTTTAACGTACTTGGTTTATTATTTATTCAATATAAAGACTACGTTTATTATACCATGCTTTCATCGGAACCCACGGTTATAATGAGTCCGATTATGGGCTAATCGTTATCGTGGGTTTCTAACGGATTTATTTATGGATTTTAATAGTTTATCTTGTTTCGATATTTTAGTGTGTGGTGATTGTATGATATCCTAGTATTGTTATGCTTATTCGTCTTATGTGTATCGCGAACATATAAGATAATGTGTTAATCTCTAATGAAATGATAGTATATTTAGAGGTTTAGAACTTTCCATGCTAGCATAGGTTCCTTTATTTGTTATGCATGATTCGTAGGTAATTGTAATTATATTACTTGCCCTGTGTAATCATGATAGATAACTTGCGCATTAAAAGTTTGTGTTGTCAAATTCTATAGACATATAGTGTCTCAACATACTTGGCGTCTATTCAGCTTCTATCTCTTTTGTGGATGTCTGGTATTATTTTATTCGTACAACGAAAGTGGCGTTTATCAGTTTCGTGTTATCTGATTAGTTGTCATCACCATTGTATGCTAAGGTTAAGAATAAGAAGGCTTGAAATGAAGTTTTTAATGAAGTTAGAATCCCATATTTGTCTCATATATTAAATCAAACCTTTATTCTCTTTAGTTATTTGCATGTTAATAGTCCTTAGTTATAAACAATCTCAGTCTGTTATTCGTCTTAGCATTGAATAATAACCATATCGTTGTTGCATAAGCGCATAAATCCTAAGTTATCCAAAAGAGTCTCTCTGGGAACGAACTAGAATTAATTCTATATTACTTGCGAATGTGTATACTTGCTTGTATTATTAGCGCGTGTTCTAGCCCTAACACTTGTCAACAAAGAATATGATTTGGAGGACTCAAACTTGAAGTTCCTACTTGCTCTCCCTGAAAAGTGGGACTTTAAAGTCACATCAATTAGGGATAATTATAAACTTGATATCATAGCTCGAGATGAGATCTATGGAATTCTGAAAACTTATGAACTAGAGATGGAGCAAAGGAGCAAGAGGAAATGATCAAAATCTAGACCAGTTGCACTCAAGGTTGAAGAGAAGTCAAAGAAGAAAACTAGGAGGAAAAGCTACTCCAAAGGGAAAGCCATGATTGCAAATTCAGATACTGAATCATCAAATTCTGATGATGACTAAAATCCTGATACTGAATCAGATACTGACAGTGATCACAATAACAATGAAGATATAGATCAAATGGTTGCCCAACTGGTTAAAAGTTTCAAGAAGATGGTCTACAGAAACTTCAAGAAAGGGAGAAGATTTTCCAGAAAAGGTTCCAGTTCCTCAAATTCTGATAAGAGGAACAACAGAAGAAATTCTGATTGGAAGGAATCTAGATCTGGAGAACTTGACAAGTCATAAGAGAGATGTTATAACTGTGATGGACTTGGACACTTTGCGGCTGACTACAGAAAACCCAGAGCTGAGAAGAAACAAGCTTTGATTTCAAAGAAGAGAAACTGGGATGATTCATTAGACTCAGATGATGGGATCAATTATGCTCTCATGGAAAATGCTAATGTTGAGGCTGACAATGCTGAATTAAAGGTACCTCAGACTACTCGTGCATTTGATACTGATGATATCTATGAATTAAGATTATTTCTTAAGTCTCTGCATTTTAGTTTTAGGGATCAAACCTTATAGAATAATAGAATTAAGAGTGAGAACTCTGTGCCAAAGGAAAGAAATGATCACCTAGAAATTGAGTTGCTATCCATGCTAGAAATTCAAAAAGAAAGAGATAATGTTGTTTTTGTTAAAGAAAAATTGTTAAAAAAGCTTGCCTATCTAGAAAAGGAGCTAGCTAAAGAAAGAGAAGTCATTAAAATTTGGACTATCTCAGGAAAGCCAACTCAGGAAATTTTAGAAAATGGCTGTTGGGGATCAAAATTAGGATATTCAGCTAGATCTAATTCGGATAAGAAAGGTGGAGAAGAAACTGAGAAAATAGAACCAATAAAAAGTGATAGTCAGGTCAAATTGAACAAGGTTCAAATAAAGATGATTAAGGTTAATCCAAGTGCTATTAATGTTAAATCAATGCATGAGGAAGGTACTACCTCAATGCCTAGATCTAACTTAATTACTGAAAAGAGTGAACAAGTTCACACAAATTCAGTAAATATTGGTTCAATGACTCAGAAATAGCTTAAGCAAAAGCTGAAGGACTTACACATGAAAGATAAGAGGAAAAGGTCTAGGAAGAATATGAATGCAAGGTAGATCTCAATAAAAATGGAAATTATGTGACTCCTCCTAATGCACCTAGAAATGCCTGTTCAAAATGTGGTTGCACTAATCATCTTGCTAATTCTTGAAGGAAGAATAAAGAGATAAAAGTTGTTCCTTCCAAATCAGAGTTTAGGAATAGAACAGTTAGATATAAACCACAGAATCCTTATTTCATTGTGGCAGAGTTTGGTACTCTATTTATACATGTAAAGAGTATCACAGTTTGTATTATAATTTTTATAAACTGAAACCCTTTTTAGTTAAAGAAAAATCTGTTTTTGCATGTATAAATACTGATACTAAGAATGTTAATATAAATTCTGATATGAAGTACTCTGCTGCATATGTTAACAAACTTAAAGAGGCCAAAGGATCCAAGCAAGCCTGGGTCCTTAAAAATACTAACTGATTCAAATTACTGACTGCAGGGGGACATAATGAATGCTCTAGTCTTGGACAGTGGATGCTCATGACATATGACTGGTTATAAATCCCTGCTATCAGAATTTGAGGAGAAGGCTGGCCCAAGTGTTTCTTATGGAGATGGCAACTTAGGAAAAATCTTGGGATATAGAAACCTCAAAATTGGAAATGTCATCATTGAAAATGTAGCTCTGGTTGCAGGACTCAAGCATAATCTGATCAGTGTCAGTCAAATCCGTGACAGAGGTTACCATGTCAATTTTTATAAGGAGCATTGTGAAATTATTAGTAAGTCTGATGGAAAGATCACATTGACTGGTGTAAGACATGGTAGTTTATATGAAGCCAGGGTCTCCACAAGAATTGAAGATTCAGGAGTTTGTCTACTGAGTAGAGCATCTGTGGAATATAGCTGGAACTACATAAAAGACTTTCTCACCTCAACTTCAACAATATCAATGAACTTGTGAGAAAATATGTCACGCCCCCAACTTAAACAGAAAATTAAATATAACTATTACAACATTTTTAAAAGAAGAATACACAACCAACTCCAAGATCTTACAGTTTAGGGTTTGGAACAGCCCAACACTACCAACGATTACATCTGATTTTAAATACCGAGTCCTCACACAAACTATTATTACTTATTCTACCTGAGCTCGAACATAAGCATCAGCATCACAGGTCTTACGGGCAGTCTGCTTGAATCTAACCATAGCTACTAGCTGTAATATCAGGGTAAAGCAAGAAGTGAGCCAAAAGCTCAACAAGTGCTAATAGTACGATACAAAACATAAATCGAGATATAAATTAAAGAATGTCAATGGGAAGACATAATCTGAGATAACGAGAGATAAAATATTGGGTAATGGCATCATTTTTACTTGTATCAAAACAAATCTCAAAAATCATGTCTTAATCAAAATCATTTTAGGACGCTACGGATTACAGCCAGTGATCAGCCGCGAAGTAATCCCGAACCTCGCTGGGTTCTAAAACATTAATGGGAATCCCTAGGAAACTTTTAAGCCTAATATAAGTGTGGAAAGGACTCGCGTCTCAGTCCAGATCTACCATTCAAAGAAAACATTTATCCCCCTTTGGGACTGAAAACCCACATTTTATTCATTTCAAAAAAACTGATGCCGAATTAAGACAAAATCTCTTTTTATGGTAAACATCTTTATCAAGGGATTATATATCAACTCGAAATATGGGAAATATGGTATTAAATCTCAGGGCCACGATTCACAAAACTATACTCTATTAAAGTAACTGAATGGTTTTCGTATATCAAAGTTTGGACAAGGGAATTTAGTGAGGCTATTGGATATCATGAAGGGAAATGCCAAATTGGGCTTAAAGCAATGGTTTCTCATCAAGGTTCAAGTGTTGGATCTTTAAGGATGTAAGCTTCATGAATACTAAGGGTGTTAAGGTATGAAGATATGATTTTTAGCTCAGGATATATCATAATTATTAAGCTTTAGGATAGGAAAGAGGGGTATCAATCAATGAGGGATCACTTTGATAAGTATCTGACTTTTAGGGTTCAAGGTAAGATTCTATAGGGGTTCAAGTATCAGGATGAGATGTCAATACTTAGGAATCATCAGCATGTTAATCAAGAGAATCAACTAAGAGTGGTAACTACCATTTCCTTTATCATGGCATTCAAATTAATTTAGTATACTATCATGAATAAGAGTTTTGAACTACTTGCAATACGTATTCGAGGGTTCATGGCATTTCTATATGATTCAAAGATAAACGTAAGATACGCTTGATTTAATATATCAAATGACATGGATAGTTGTAGCAATGTATGAGTTATTAGCAGTAAATACGAAGGTCAAGTTGAATCACATGCCTTGAGAAAGGCCGGTCTGGTCTGACTGGTAGGAGCAACTGGAGCTTCACTCGACCTTTATGACAAGTTTTCCCTCGTCTCGAGATCCTACATAAATAATAATCCTCATTATAATATATTCTCACTAACTTAACCTATTTACAACCCGAAATTAAACACGGATGGCACTTAGGCCTATATGCACCTAATTTTATATTCACTTTTAAATTACGAAAGTACACACATAGCCACATAATCACATATCATATATTAATACCAATAACACCATATATACCATAATGCAACACTAGGCTTGAATGATCTCGACTCACAACTTAAGTCACTTGGTCGCTAAACTAGACAAGGTCTTCTAATTTTGGCTTCCTAACTCGATGTGCCTTTCCTAAACTATCCAAAAACTATTGACCCTCACTTGTGCCTTTTGCTCTACTGACCTTATACTATCTTACAACTATGGTGGTCGACCTAATACTCACTTCTAAGTGTTCTAAAACTATGCGATAAGTGAAAGTGCTCACTGGTGCAAATTTCGGAATGATAACTATGGTTTCTTGAGTGCATTAGACACTCTTAAACTATAATTTTTCCTTCAAAACTTTTACACAAGACTCTCCTGACCTAAGGGCATCTCAAAAACTTGATGTGGCTCAAGGGCCTGGCTTGGACCTTCTTGGGCCTAAGCTAAAAGTCCAAGGTTCCCCTGTTTTTCTAGGCAGAAAACGCCCTGACTTGAATTAACTTGTGACACATGGTTCTAACTCATATCCTATGAACTATGGTTGTAAAAACTTCTCTGACACTCCCTCTAACTAAGGCCCAACAGGACCTAATGAGGGCCTACCCATGACATGGTCAAATCTCCCTATTTCTAAGTTGCTACAAAACTGTCCCCTACTGGACATATTTTGTTATTCTACTTGTGCACCTAACCAAATGACATGCAAACCTTTAACCAGCACCTAAAACCTTTTATATACTCCCAATACTAACTTCTGGTGGCTTGGGCCTCAAAGTGCACATCAATGACATGATCAAAACTCACTCTAAACCTCAGGGTTCTAAACTGATTTTCTGCAGAAACTATAACTCTCCTTTCTCCAAGGTTTTGACTTGACAAACTCAACTACCAACATCCCAATACTCAAACCAAGACTTAAACATGGTAATCTACTGAAATAACTCCCTTATTATCAAAATAACCTTGGGTGAGATCATCCTTACCTAAGGTACAATTATGGCAAAACAAAAGAAACTACACTTCACAAATCACAAATCTTCATCCTTTTGAAACAACAAGATATGCATTTTTATAAAAGATACCCATGAATTATTACCATGCAACAAGAAGAATAAATCAATATTAACACATTATTCCTACTGAAATTAAGTCTCACTAACAAAATCTTTCCAAATGATCAAAATCTTACAACATTCTAAGAGAAATCCACATGCATGCATGCCTTCGGGTTTTGCAAACCAAAACAACACATTTTCTACATATATTCTATCATAAAATTGACATGCAAGCCTAGCATAAGCTATACCTAGATGATCACTTAGCATGCAAAGAGTTTTATCAAATTTTCACCACAAAATTTAAGTCATTATCACATAAACATGCAAAAATTGATTTAAGCAACAAGAATAGTCTTAAGGACCATTCATTCGGCTCCCATATGGTCATGGCCGAATGAAATGGATGGGAATGGCCATTTAATCATCAAGAGTTTCCCTCTCAAGACTTGGCACTTCTCTATTCCTTGTAGTCCTCTCAAAAACAACCCTAAACTCACAAGAATCAAGGTTGTACTTTGAGTTTCAACTAGAACCTTAACATGCAACTTCGAAACTTAAACTTTCTATTCAAAACTCTTTGAAATATGAATGATCATGGTATGGGAAATAACATTTACTTGTATAAAGAGTAGAAGCTTGGTTGAGGAATGAAGAAAAATGGGGAGGGGTGGTTCTCGGCTAAACCCGAGAGTGAGGGGGGAAGGAGGGCCGAGAGGAGGGAGAAGGGAGGGAGGAGAGAGTGAGGTGTGGGTGGAGTATGAAAATGATCATGACACTTTGCTTGTTTTATGGTATTTGATTTGACAAAATTTGAGTGGAAAGGAGAATTGACAAGACTATCCCTCCACTTATACTTGGTTCATTTTGCATGCAAGGGTAAAGAAGGAAATTGGCTAGAAAAATAAGAGTTAGTGGGGTTGGAATTGTCCTCTTTGTCCTTGAAAAGAATGAGAGGGTAGTTTGCATGCAAGAGCTTTCTTGTAATTTGCTAAATATGACAACTAAAATTTATAATGATTTATTTTTATAAAATAAAATACAAGTTCAAAAATTATAAAATTTATACCATAAAATAACTTGGATTTTTAGAGACTTTATAAAATCATTTTCAAAATTTATGAACAAAATACCTTTTAAAAGAAATTATTTCCAAGGCTTAGAATATTCCTTATAAATCAAAAATAAAGCAATTAAATAAACTCTTGCTTTGAAAAATCATATACTACATAAAGCAAATTTATAATGCAGAAATTTTCACTCACACAAACGTACAATCATTGAATATATTTCATTCGGCTTTAATATTATACCAAATCCATAAATAATATTACATGAAAATACCGGTTGTAACATCCTCTCCCCCTTAAGGGATTCTGTCCCCAGTATCTAAGAGAATATATGAGGATACCGGGAACGCATAACAGACTCTAACTCCCAAGTCGATTCTTCGACCTTAGGGTTCCTCCAAAGACTTTTACTAACTTTACTGACTTATTTCTAAGGCTTTTCTCTTGCCAGTCGAGTATTTTAACCGGTTGCTCCACAAATGATAGGTCTGCCCGAATTTCTACATGTTCATATTCTATCACATGGCTAGCGTCAGGATTGTACTTCTTAAGCAACGACACATGGAACACATTATGCACATGTTGATACTGAGGTGGTAAGGCCAACTCGTAGGCCACCTTTCCCACTTGACTCAAAATCTCAAAAGGACCTATGTATCTAGGTTCTAATTTCCCTTTCTTGCCAAATCTCATCAACCCTTTTCTAGGCGACACCTTCAGCAACACAGCTTCGCCAATTTGGAATTGAACATCCTTACACGCTGGATCCGCATACTTCCTCTGTCTATCTTTAGCAGCAAGCAACCTTTTCTGAATTAACTTGACCGAGTCATGCAACTGTTATACCAATTCCGAGCCGAGAATTCTTCCTTCTCCTACTTCATCCCAACTTGTTGGTGATCTACATTTTCGCCCGTACAAAGCTTCGTATGGTGGCATGCCGATACTGGAATGATAGCTGTTGTTGTAAGAGAATTCAATCAACGGTAAATGGTCGTCCCAACTTCCTGCAAAATCGATTGCACAACTGCGCAACATGTCTTCAATTGTTTGAATTGTCCTTTTACTCTGGCCATCAGTCTGCGGGTGGTACGCCATGCTCATATTCAACTTCGTGCCAAGACATTCCTGAAATTGCTTCCAGAATCTCGAGTTAAATCGGGGATCTCTGTCTGAAACTATTGATACGGGTACTCCATGCCTCAGTACGATTTCGCACACATACATATGAACCAACTTGTCCAGTAACGACTTCTCGTTTATTGGAAGGAAATGTGCCGATTTCGTAAGACGATCAATTATAACCCATATTGTGTCATGCCCGGATTTCGTTCGCGGTAGTTCTACTATAAAGTCCATAGCAATATTTTCCCATTTCCATTCTGGAATCTTCAGGGGCTGAATTAATCCGCTTGGTCGTTGATGTTCTGCCTTCACCTTCTGACAAGTATAACACTTCGTAACCCATTTTGCCACGTCTCGCTTCATATTTGGCCACCAAAAGTTCTTCTTTAAGTCTCGATACATCTTGGTGCTTCCCGGGTGGATTGAAAATTTCGAATTGTGGGCTTCATGAAGGATCTCATTCTTTAATTCAGGTACATGAGGAATCCATATTCTGGAAGAGAACCTTAGTATCCCTTGCTCATCCCTTCGAGTATTAATCTCCTCTCCAGATAACTGATTCTTCTCTTTCTCCATTACTTCTTCTTGACATTTCTTTATCTTTTCTACTAGTATTGGCTGAAAGGTCATTGCATGACAAACTTCCTCAACTTTTCCGCAAGCACAAAGTTCCAGTTCAAATCTCTCGATTTCTTCAGATAACTCTTTTGATGTTATCATCATATTCAGTCTCTCCTTCCTACTCAGAGCATCGGCCACTACATTCGCCTTTCCAGGATGGTAATTTATCGAACAATCATAGTCCTTGATCAATTCCAGCCATCTCCTCTGCCTCATATTGAGCTCTTTCTGAGTAAAAATGTACCTTAAACTCTTGTGATCCGTGTAGATTTCACACTTCTCTCCGTAGAGGTAATGTCTCCAAATCTTAAGTGCGAACACTATGGCGGCTAGTTCCAAGTCATGCGTCGGGTACTTTAACTCATGCGGTTTTAATTGTCTTGACGCATATGCGATCACTTTACTGTGTTGCATCAACACACAACCGAAACCCTTATGTGAAGCGTCGCTGAAAATTACAAAGTTCCCTTGATCATCTGGTAGTACTAACACTGGAGCTGTTACCAACTTCTGCTTCAACTCTTGAAAGCTATCCTCACATTCTGCACTCCATTCAAACTTTTGATTCTTTCTGGTTAACTTGGTCAATGGCGTGGCGATTTTCGAAAAATCCTTGATAGACCTTCTGTAGTATCCTGCCAATCCTAGAAAACTTCGCACTTCCGTAGGAGTCTTTGGCCTCTCCCAACTAATAACTGCCTCAATCTTTTCCGGATCCACTTTAACTCCTTCATTTCCAATGACATGCCCCAAAAATTGAACTTCCTTTAACCAAAACTCACATTTGGTAAACTTGGCATACAACTCCTCTTGCCAAAGTATTTCCAATGATATCCAGAGGTGCTGCTTATGTTCTTCTTCCGACTTAGAATAAATAAGGATGTCATCAATGAATACCACGACAAATTTGTCCAAATACTTCTTAAATAATCGATTCATCAGATCCATAAATGCGGTCGGAGCATTGGTCAGTCCAAACGGCATTACTAAGAATTCATAATGCCCATATCTGGTCCTGAATGCGGTCTTGGGAATATCTTCTTCTTTGATCTTTAATTGATGGTATCCCGATCTCAAGTCAATCTTCGAAAAGTATTTTGCTCCCTTCAACTAGTCAAAAAGGTCATCTATTCTTGGCAGCGGGTAGCGGTTCTTGATCGTTACCTTATTCAACTCCCGATAATTTATGCATAGTCGCATACTCCCATCTGCCTTCTTTACAAACAGAACAGGTGCTCCCCATGGCGACATACTTGGTCGTATCACTCCTTTATCCAACAATTCTTGTAGCTGGCTCGCCAACTCTTTCATTTCCGCTGGTGGCATCCTATATGGGGCCTTTGAAACTGGTTCCGTACCTGGAGCAAGGTTGATCTCAAACTCAATTTGTCGATCTGGTGGTAAGCCTGGTAGTTTGTCTGGGAAACACATCCAGGAACTCGTTAACTACAGGGATATCTTCCATGATGGGGCTGCCTTTTTCCGAATCTACTACATAAGCTAGGAATGACTCACAACCTTTTCTAAGTAGCTTCTAAGCCTGAACAATTGTAAGAAATAGTTGCTCTTGCCTCTGCCCCTTAAATACTACCTTCTCTCCACTCTTTGTCTTTAAATACACTTTCTTGGTCTTACAATTAATCTGAGCGCTATTCTCTCCTAACCAATCCATTCCTAAAATTATATCAAACTCTCCCAACTTGAAGAGTATCAAGTCGGCTGAAAACTTATACCCCGAAATATCAATCTCACACTTTGGACAAAATTGATTCACAGGAATCTTCTCTTGGTTCGCAATTACCACATTTACTACCTCACTCATAATCATTTTCTCACATTGAAGCTTATCAACAAAAGATTCTGATATGAAAGATCTTGTTGCTCCCGAATCAATCAATACTTTAGCTTTGACATTATTGAGTAAAAGTGTACCTGCTATCACCTCAGAATTCTGAACAGCATCCTTCATCTTCAGATCAAATGTCCTTGCTGTTGCTTGCGGGGTTGGTGCGGGTGGTGGAGGTAATGCCAATATCTCAGCTGGCTCGCTTGCACTGGTACTTGCCACGTTCATTAAAGCTTTGACATGTCCAGTTGCCATGCACTCCCTAGCTATGTGTCCAGTCTTCCCACACTTGTAACACGTAACTCCTGGTTTCGGCATCTTGCACTCATTCGCCAAATGTCCCTTTTGATTGCACCTATAACATGTCATGCTAAGCTTATTACACACTTCGGGGTGCCTTCTTCCATAATGGTTGCATTCTGGCCTCTGGAACCTGTTTTCTCCAACTTGCCCTTGGCTTGCCTGATTGTTCCCTTCGATTCTTGCCTTTTACCCAAATTTCCTTTCTTTTGAAAATTTCCGCCCTTCTGGAATCCGATCCTCTTTACATTCCGATCTTGTGAACTTCCCACTTCAGACTTTTCTCCATAAAATGGAACCTTCCTCTTCTTGTTATCCCTCTCCTTCCTTGTCTACATCCCATTATTCTCAATCAGAGCAGCTTTATGTACTACTCCCGCATAAGTTTCAAGCTCAAACATAGCCACTCTATCTCTGATCCAAGGCTCCAATCCTTGCTGAAATTTCTTTGCTTTTTCCTCCTAAGTGCTGGTATACTTTGTCACAAACCTTGACAACTCAGTGAACTTCTTCTCATACTCCAATACAGTCATGTTCCCTTGCTTCAACTCAAGAAATTTAAGCTCCATCTGATTCTGCATGTACTTAGGGTAATACTTGTCCAGAAATAACTTCTTAAATCTCTCCCAAGAAACCTGCTGAGTGACTTCCATAGCTTTTACTGATTCCCACCAGTAGATGACTTCTCCCTTCAAGAAGTAAGTAGCATACGGCGTCTTCTGATCGTCTCCTAACTGTACCAACTCAAAAGCCCTTTCCATCTCCTTGATCCATGTGTTAGCTATCACTGGATCAGTGGTATCATGAAATGCAGGTGGATTCACATTCTGAAAAGCCTTGAAAGTGAAAATTTGTCTAGGTGGTACTGGTGGTTCAGGTGATTGGTGTGGCTCACGGTTATCTTGGTTTTTAATTCGTTCTTGAAGAGTTAGTTGTTGTTGAGCTATAGCATTGGTCTGCTGTTGCAAGGTTTCCAGTAATCGAAGAATGTTTGGGTCTGTGGTGGATGTGGTTGTTGGGTTCTTCTTTTTGGGAGGCATGATCCTGAAATAAGAGTTGTGTCAAAACAGATATGAATGATAAAATGATTCGAGGGTATCGCATGACATTCTTATTTTACATATGGGGTCAAGTTTCCAAATTAAGCAGATATGATGATAAAAACATAAAATAACAGTTGTGAGCAAATGGAACAATAACACATAATTATTGAAATTTTAAAGGTCACAATACATAGGATTAGGACAAAGTCTGATTCTAGGAATAACAGGCTTATTTAAAGGAAACAACGGAAACAACTGGGGATTCCACAGAGTCTGATAGTACAACAAAATGAAAGGTAAATGGAAAGAACTAAGGCTCCACTCCATCTGAACGGGGCTTGGTAGTCTTTTCCTCTCGAAGCGTCTTCACAATGCTCTGGAGCTCATCCGCCACCATCTGAATGACATACTGGCCGGTGTGGTCCCGGTGCGCTGGCATCTCCTCAAGCTTAGTGTTGACGTACTGAACCAAGGTCTCAAGTCTCGCAGTCATCTGCTCCTTGGGCTTCCCTTCGTAGTTTCGGCTATCCGGATACACGTTCTTCAGTCGGTCTATCAATCGGTCGTACTTGCCCTGAAGCATATCGAACTTGCGCCTCAACTCAGCATACACCGTGAAAGTAATAGTATCGTCCGAACCAGAGGATGACGAGGAATGCGCCCTTTGCTGACAATCAATAAGAGGAGTATTAATAATAAATTTATTTATCCTACTCTCTCGCATATTATCTATAACCTACACACATATCCTATAACCTATTTGGGCTGTCCAGGGACTCTAAACCGTAGCTCTGATACCAAAACCTGTCACGCCCCCAACTTAAATAGCAAATTAAATATAACTATTACAACATTTTTAAAAGAAGAATACACAACCAACTCCATGATCTTACATTTTAGGGTTTGGAACATCCCAACACTACCAACTATTACATCTGATTTTAAATACCGAGTCCTCACACAAACTATTATTACTTATTCTACCTGAGCTCGAACATAAGCATCAGCATCACAGGTCTTACGGGCAGTCTGCTTGAATCTAACCATAGCTGCTAGCTGTAATATCAGGGTAAAGCAAGAAGTCAGCCAAATGCTCAACAAGTGCTAACAGTACGATACAAAACATAAATCGAGATATAAATTAAAGAATGTCAATGGGAAGACATAATCTGAGATAACGAGAGATAAAACATTGGGTAATGGCATCATTTTTACTTGTATCAAAACAAATCTCAAAAATCATGTCTTAATCAAAATCATTTTAGGACGCTACGGATTACAGCCGGTGATCAGCCGCGAAGTAATCCCGAACCTCGCTGGGTTCTAAAACATTAATGGGAATCCCTAAGCAACTTTTAAGCCTAATATAAGTATGGAAAGGACTCGCGTCTCAGTCCAGATTCACCATTCAAAGAAAACATTTATCCCCTTTTGGGACTGAAAACCCACATTTTATTCATTTCAAAAAAACTGATGCCGAATTAAGACAAAATCTCTTTTTACGGTAAACATCTTTATCAAGGGATTATATATCAACTCGAAATACGGGAAATATGGTATTAAATCTCAGGGCCACGATTCATAAAACTATACTCTATTAAAGTAACTGAATGGTTTTCATATATCAAAGTTTGGACAAGGGAATTTAGTGAGGCTATTGGATATCATGAAGTGAAATGCCAAATTGGGCTTAAAGCAATGGTTTCCCATCAAGGTTCAAGTGCTGGATCTTCAAGGATGTAAGCTTCATGAATACTAAGGGTGTTAAGGTATGAAGATATGATTTTTAGCTCAGGATATATCAGAATTATCAAGCTTTAGGATAGGAAAGAGGGGTATCAATCAATGAGGGATCACTTTGATAAGTATCTGACTTTCAGGGTTCAAGGTAAGGTTCTATAGGGGTTCAAGTATCAGGATGAGATATCAATACTTAGTAATCATCAGCATGTTAATCAAGAGAATCAACTAAGAGTGGTAACTACCCTTTCCTTTATCATGGCATTCAAATTAGTTTAGTATACTATCATGAATAAGACTTTTGAACTACTTGCAATACGTACTCGAGGGTTCATGGCATTTCTATATGATTCAAAGATAAACATAAGATACGCTTGATTTAATATATCAAATGACAAGGATAGTTGTAGCAATGTATGAGTTATTAGCAGTAAATACGAAGGTCAAGTTGAATTACTTGCCTTGAGAAAGGCCGGTCTGGTCTGACTGGTTGGAGCAACTGGAGCTTCACTCGATCTTTATGGCAAGTTTTCCCTCGTCTCGAGATCCTACATAAATAATAATCCTCATTATAATATATTCTCACTAACTTAACCTATTTACAACCCGAAATTAAACGCGGATGGCACTTAGGCCTATATGCACCTAATTTTATATTCACTTTTAAATTACGAAAGTACACACATAGCCACATAATCACATATCATATATTAATACCAATAACACCATATATACCATAATGCAACACTAGGCTTGGATGATCTCCACTCACAACTTAAGTCACTTGGTCGCTAAACTAGACAAGGTCTTCTAATTTTGGCTTACTAACTCGATGTGCCTTTCCTAAATTATCCAAAACCTATTGACCCTCACTTGTGACTTTTGCTCTACTGACCTTATACTATCTTAAAACTATGGTGGTCGACCTAATACTCTCTTCTAAGTGTTCTAAAACTATGCGATAAGTGAAAGTGCTCACTGGTGCAAATTTCAGAATGACAACTATGGTTTCTTGAGTGCATTCGACACTCTTAAACTACAAGTTTTCCTTCAAAACTTTTACACAAGACTCTCCTGACCTAAGGGCATCTCACAAACTTGATGTGGCTCAAGGGCCTGGCTTGGGCCTTCTTGGGCCTAAGCTAAAAGTCCAAGGTTCCCCTGTTTTTTTGGGCAGAACACGCCCTGACTTGAATTAACTTGTGACACATGGTTCTAACTCATATCCTATGAAATATGGTTGGAAAAACTTCTCTGACACTCCCTCTAACTAAGGCCCAATAGGGCCTAATGAGGGCCTACCCATGACATGGTAAAATCTCCCTATTTCTAAGTTGCTACAAAACTGTCCCCTGCTGGACAGATTTTGTTATTCTACTTGTGCACCTAACCAAATGACATGCAAACCTTCAACCAACACCTAAAACCTTTTATATACTCCCAATACTAACTTCTGGTGGCTTGGGCCTCAAAGTGCACATCAATGACATGATCAAAACTCACTCTAAACCTCAGGGTTCTAAACTGATTTTCTGCAGAAACTATAACTCTCCTTTCTCCAAGGTTTTCACTTGACAAACTCAACTACCAACATCCCAATACTCAAACCAAGACTTAAACATGGTTGAGATCATCCTTACCTAAGGTACAATTATGGCAAAACAACAAATCTTCATGATTTTGAAACAACAAGATATGCATTTTTATAAAAGATAACCATTAATTATTACCATGCAACAAGAAGCATAAATCAATATTAACACATTATTCCTACTGAAATTAAGGCTCACTAACAAAATCTTTCCAAATGATCAAAATCTTACAACATTCTAAGAGAAATCCACATGCATGCATGCATGCATGCCTTCGGGTTTTGCAAACCAAAAAAACACATTTTCTACATATATTCTATCATAAAATTGACATGCAAGCCTAGCATAAGCTATACCTAGATGATCACTTAGTATGCAAAGAGTTTTATCAAATTTTCACCATAAAATTCAAGTCATTATTACATAAACATGCAAAAATTGATTTAAGCAACAAGAATAGTCTTAAGGACCATTCATTCGGCTCCCATATGGTCATGGCCGAATAAAATGGATGTGAATGGCCATTTAATCATCAAGAGTTTCCCTCTCAAGACTTGGCACTTCTCCATTCCTTGTAGTCCTCTCAAAAACAACCCTAAACTCACAAGAATCAAGGTTGTACTTTGAGTTTCAACTAGAACCTTAACATGCAACTTCAAAACTTAAACTTTCTATTCAAAACTCTTTGAAATATGAATGATCATGGTATGGGAAATAACATTTACTTGTATAAAGAGTAGAAGCTTGGTTGAAGAATGAAGAAAAATGGGGAGGGGTGGTTCTCGGCTAAACCCGAGAGTGAGGGGGGGAAGGAGGGCCGAGAGGAGGGAGAAGGGAGGGAGGAGAGAGTGAGGTGTGGGTGCAGTATGAAAATGATCATGACACTTTGCTTGTTTTATGGTATTTGATTTGACAAAATTTGAGTGAAAAGGAGAATTGACAAGACTATCCCTCCACTTATACTTGGTTCATTTTGCATGCAAGGGTAAAGAAGGAAATTGGCTAGAAAAATAAGAGTTAGTGGGGTTGGAATTGTCCTCTTTGTCCTTGAAAAGAATGAGAGGGTGGTATGCATGCAAGGGCTTTCTTGTAAGTTGCTAAATATGACAACTAAAATTTATAATGATTTATTTTTATAAAATAAAATACAAGTTCAAAAATTATAAAATTTATACCATAAAATAACTTGGATTTTTAGAGACTTTATAAAATCATTTTCAAAATTTGTGAACAAAATACCTTTTGAAAGAAAATTTTTCCAAGGCTTAGAATATTCCTTATAAATCAAAAATAAAGCAATTAAATAAACTCTTGCTTTGAAAAATCATATACTACATAAAGCAAATTTATAATGCAGAAATTTTCACTCACACAAACGTACAATCATTGAATATATTTCATTCGGCTTTAATATTATACCAAATCCACAAATAATATTATACGAAAATACCGGTTGTAACAAAATATCTTGTAAGAGGATTGCCCAATGCAGTGTTTACTCCTGATGGCTTATGTGATTCATACCAGAAAGCCATACAAAGGTAGACATCTTTCAAGAGTAAAACTGAATCCTCCATTCTTGAACCATATCATCTACTTCATGTTGATCTCTTTGGTCTAGTGAATGTTATATCAATTTCCAAGAAGAGGTATGCACTTGTAATTATTGATGAACATACAAGATACACATGGGTGTATTTTCTGCACACCAAGGATGAATCTCCATCCATTCTTCTTGATCATGTAAGGGAGTTGGAGAAAAGGTCAACATACAAAGTAAAGATCATCAGAAGTGATAATCGAACTGAATTCAAGAATAGCTCTATGGAAGAGTTCTGCAAACTCAAGGGGATAACACAAAAGTTTTCTGCTCCTGGAGCTCCACAACAAAATGGAGTTGTTGAAAGAACGAATAAAACTCTGATTGAAGCTGCAAGAACCATGCTAGAGGAAGCAATATTGCCTACCTACTTCTGGGCTGAGGCTGTACAAACTATTTGCTTTATACAAAATGCAACATTGATCAAAAAGCATGGAAAAACACCATTTGAGATGGTAAAAGGGAATAAGCCAAATTTGAAATACTTTCATATATTTAGTTGTAAGTGTTTTGTTCTAAAAATTCATCCAGAGCAGCTTACCATGTTTGAATTGAAAGCCGATGAAGGAATTTTTGTGGGATATTGATTGTTTACAAAAGCCTTCAGAGTTTACAATCTGAGAACAAGAACAATCATGGAATCTATACATGTATCTTTTGATGACAAGAAGATAAAAGGTTTAGAAGATGCAGATGACCATGCCAAGTTGAGATTTGAAAATGAAGTACCTTATGCTGAACTTATAAATCCTGACTCTAATTCAGTAAATCCTGATATCACTCAAAGCTCCGAGGTTCCATAGAACAGTGAAAATTCTTCTAACAGTGAAGCATATGTTGAGGGGGAGCAAAATGACTCAAATCCAGAGACTACTGCAAGTGATTCAACTCAAGAAACATCAGTAGAAAGATCATCAGACTCATCTTCCTCAAATTCGGATGAGTCAAATACCGATAACAATGGGAACATTGATTCAGGGGAGCATCAGGAAATAATAGTGGTACTAGTCAAGGAAATAACAGAGAATTCATGGATTGAGGGGAGGTTCTTCTTCTAGGAGTCAAGTTCAATCTGTAAAAAAATTGTCTAAGTCACACACACCTGACTTAATCACTGAAAACCCTAACAGTGGTGTAAGAACAAGAAAATCCACAGAGAATGAATGTCTCTACCATTCTTTTCTATCTCAAACTGAACCTAATAAGGTTGAATAAGCTGTGCAAGATGCTGACTGGGTCATAACAATGCAAGAGGAACTCAATGAATTTATTTTGACTATGTTGTGAACTTGATGATAAGATAAACAAAACACCTTAGTAGATTTAACTTAGTGAATTTGTAGCTCTAGACGGATGTTTTATTATAGTCCTGACGGATGATCCTTTTAGTCCCAACGGATGATAACTGAACATTCATCGAGAGTGTAGCTTATGTAATAATAAGTAATGTAGCACATATCTGCAAATAACAATGTCTTAGTTGAGTAGATTCTGTAGGATTCTCAAAGTCATGTTGACTACTAGTTTGATATATAGAATAGGGTGACTAATTGTAAATATAAAGGCTCCCGACGGATGACCAACAGAGTCCCGACGGATGATCTAATTCAAAATAGCAGTTGATAGTGACAACACAGTCACATGCGTCGGGTGTTTGCAAATGGAATGTGGCAGCCTAATTGCATGTGTTAGAAAATAAAGAAGCATTACCATTTCCATGCAAATGTGAAGACAATCAAAGATGCAGGATAGAGTAATGTAGTAACATGATATTAGACTAGATTTATTTTTTTTATTTTCTTGTCTTATTATCATGTAACTTGGTGATATATAAACCAAGAGTACCAAGTAGAACTAAAAAAAACTAAGAAAGCTTATTTTTCAAGAGAAATAGATATGGCTGTATCTGCTAAGAATTTCTCTGTAAGTTTGTTTGTTCACTTGTAAGCAGCTGTGTGCTATTCAAAGTAACACAAGGTTCTTAATTTGACACACACATATATATATATATATATATATATATATATCTGGTAATACATTCAAATCCACCAGAAAGTTTTAAAGCTTTGTGTTTTATTACTTAGTATTTTGATTTCTTCTATTCTTCTATTCCGTTTTACTTCAAATCACACAATGTTATATATATATATATATTAAGTAAGAACATTCTTAAAATTGAAAAGGAGCCAGAATTACATTCAACCCTCCTTCTATAATTCTTTTTGTATTTTTTGGGAATAACAATTGAAATCAGAGCAAGCTCTTGAAGTACAAAGAGTGTAAAGATCACAACAATCAACAAGATGAACAAAAAGGATGTTGGAGTGAAAATTCCATTTCTGGACAAAGACAACTATCACCACTGGAAGGTGAAGATGCACATACATCTTCTTTCTCAAGATGAAGCTTATGTGGATTGCATTGAAAGAGGTCCTCATGTCCCTATGAGAGCTGCTACATGAAATGAACCATCCAAAAACTAGGCATGAATGGTCTGATCCTGACATTGAACAAGTCAGGAAAGATAAAAAGGCCATGAACATACTGTTCAATGATGTTGATGGTGATATGTTTGACAACATCATCAACTGTAAAACAGCCAAAGAGGTTTGGGACACAATACAGATTATTTGTGATGGTACTAAGCAAGTAAGGGAGAACAAGATGCAACTCCTGATTCAGCAATATGAACACTTTCACTGTGAAGAAAGTGAGTCACTCACTGATATTTTCAGTAGATTTCAAAAACTACTGAATGCTCTAAAACTGCATGGAAGGTTCTATAAAACAAAAGACTTTAACCTCAAGTTCCTTATATCTCTCCCAAAGGAGTGGAAGCCAATGACAGTCTCATTGAGAAATTCACAAGATTACAAGGAGTTCACATTGGAAAGACCGTATGGCATCCTGAAAACCTATGAGCTTGAAATAGAGCAAGATGAAAAGATGGAGAAGGGAAGGAAGAAGGGAGGATCCATTGCACTAGTTGCTGAGTTAGAGAAGGAGAAAGAGATGAAGGTAGAACTGTTGAATCTGCATCAAACTCAAGGGTTTGTGAGAACAAAGGTAAAGGGCTGGTAGCTGAAAATGAAGAATAGCTGAGCCAAGATGACATGGATGATAGAGATGAGCATCTATCATTCTTATACAGGAGATTTGCCAAGCTCAAATTCAAGAAGAATTTTGGAGCTGCTAAGTCAAATAGAAACATGGTGGATAAATCTAAATTCAAGTGTTTCAAATATGGATTAGCTTGTCATTTTACTAGTGAGTGTAGAAAGTCTGATTCTAGCAAGAAGAAGTTTGAGCCTGTTGATTATAAGCACAAATATTTTGAGCTGCTCAAACAAAAGGAAAGGGCTTTCATTACACAGGAGAAGTTGATGATGGAGTTGCAGATGGAGTGGATGAAGTTGAAGAAACCAACTATGTCAATCTAGCCCTAATGGCCAAATCAGATGAAACATAGACAAGTTCATCAAGCAATCAGGTAATCATAACTAACCTAGCACACTTAACTAAATCTGAGTGCAATGATTCCATCAATGACATGTCTACTGAATTGTATCATTTGCGTGTTACTCTTAAATCCCTCACTAAAGAAAATGTCAAGATCAAAGAAAACAATCTGTTTTTAAGTGAGAGGAATAATGTGCTAGAGTCTCAATTTATAGAATTTGAAAAACTGAGAATTGAATGCAAGATTGATAAAGATGAACTAACTGAATCCTTAAAGAAATAGGAGATTTTAAGAAAGCAACTTGAACGAGAACATGAAGTAATTAAGGCATAGAAATCATCTAGAGATGTCCATGCTCAAATTACTAAAGTTCAAGGTATATAATCTTTTTTTGATTCAACCTGGAAAAAGAGTAAGGAGAAACTGGATTCTAATCTGAAAGATGGTAACTTGACAGATGTTGAGTCGACGGATGATGAGAAACATCCGTCGGATGAGAAACATGGTCATCCGTCAATTCAAACAAAGTCAGTTAGCAAATCTCAGTTAATCAAGCTTAATGATAAGTATGGATAAGTTTCTAAGAACTTTGTTCAAGGAGAATCTAGTCAAGTGAATCAGAACAAAAGAGTCAATGTAGGTCATTTGTCTATCAAGAAATTGAATGACAAACTGGAGAAAATTGAAGTGAAGGCAGAGTCAAAAAGGAAAAATAATAGAAATGGGAAAGTAGGAATTAACAAACATAATAACTACACACATGATAAATATGCTCCTAGAAAAATCTGTGTTAAGTGTGGTAGTGTAAATCATTTGTCTGTTAATTGCAAACTCGCTATGCCTACTCCCATGCCTGCACCACTTTCATTTCCCAGCATGCCTACAATCCCTATCAATGTTATGCCTGCACAAAATTTGAATGCAAATTATGCTAACATGCCATTTGCATAAAATCCATATTATGCTGCATTTAATATGCCACAAATGCCATTTTGCATGCCTTACTGGAATAACATGTTTGCACAAAGTATTCCCTTTCATGTTAACCAATATGTGCATGATATTTCTGCAATGATGAACGGTTTCAAAGGTCCAACTCAAATGACAAGGGATGAATCTGAAATACCCAAGTCAAATGAGGTCAAACCTAAGAAACCAAAGAAAAAGGCTAACAAGGCAGGACCCAAGGAAACTTGGGTACCAAAATCAACTAAATTTGATTTTGATGTGTGCAGGGAAACAGAAAGAATCTTTGGTATCGGGATAGTGGTTACTCAAGGCACATGACTGGAGATTCTACTCTGCTCACTGAGTTCAAGGAAAGAGCTGGCCCAAGTATTACTTTTGGAGATGACAGCAAGGGTTATACTGTGGGATATGGCTTGATTTTAAAGGATAATGTCATCATTGAGGAGGTTGCCCTAGTGGATGGACTCAAACATAATTTGTTAAGTTTCAGCCAGCTTTGTGATAAGGGCAAGTCAGTTACTTTCAGTTATGAAGCCTATGTTAAAAAAAGCAAAAAAGTGGTTCTTACTGGAGTAAGAAAAGGCAATGTGTATCTAGCTGACTTCAACTCAGTAAATACAGAATCTGTAACTTGTTTTCTCAGTAAAGCAAGTCAAGATGAAAGTTGGCTATGGCACAAGAAGCTGTCCCATCTAAACTTCAAGACCATGAATGAGTTAGTCAAGAAAGAACTGGTTAGAGGTATTCCACAAGTGGAGTTTTCAAAGGATGGATTGTGTGATGTCTGCCAAAAAGGAAAGCAGATTAAAGAATCATTCAAAAGGAAGCTTGAATGAATAATTGAAGAACCTTTGCAACTGTTGCACATGGATTTATTTAGACCAGTCAATGTATTATCCATCTCAAGGAAAAGATATTGCCTTGTAATTGTAGATGATTTCTCAAAGTTCTCTTGGATATATTTTCTAAAATCCAAAAATGAAGCTAGTGAAATAATTATCAATCACATAAGACCAGTTAACAATCATCCTGACTTCAAAGTTAGAAGAATCAGGAGTGCCAATGGAACTGAGTTCAAGAATTCTGTGATGAGATCCTTTTATGAAGAGAATGGGATCATGCATGAGTTCTCTGCAGCTAGAACACCACAACAAAATGGAGTGGTAGAAAGGAAGAATATATCTCTTATTGAAGCTGCAAGGACAATGCTGGAAGAATTAAAGTTACCAACATACTTTTGGACTGAAGCTCTGAATACTGCATGCTACACTCAGAATATTTCTTTGATCAATCAAGCAAAGTGCATGACACCCTACCAATTGTTCAAGAATAGGAAGCCAACTCTAAATTTCTTACATGTCTTTGGTTGCAAATTCTATATCTTAAGGAATCAAACTGATCAACATGGAAAGTTTGATGCCAAAGCAGATGAAGGAATTTTCGTTGGATATGCTATGGGAAAAGCATATAGAGTCTACAATCTAAGAACCAACATTATTATGGAATCTGTACATGTTGTGTTGGATGATAAAAAGATTGAAGGATTGCAAGATGAAGATTTCCATGAAAGCCTCAAATTTGATAATGTTGAGATGGTTAGTGATGACAGTGATGATGAAAGTGATCAAGAAATAGTGGCTAAGGATAATGCAGAAAAATCTATTACAAATAAAGCACACAATTCAACATCTGTAGAGTTACATGATGCTTCATCCATCGATAGACAATCAGCTTCATCCGTCGGTAGACAATCAACTTCATCTGTCGAGATACAAAGTGCATCATCCGTTGGAACAAGAAGAGAAGTTGAGAGTCAAAACAGATCACTTACATAAAGAACCCCATCTTTAAGTCAAAGATCCATAAACTTAGGGGGAGTTTCTTATAATCAAAACTGTCACACATCAAGACACCAATGAGGCCTCTTCATCAAGAGCTAATGTACCATAATAGAGAAAATGGACAAGAGATCACCCTTTTGAGCTCATTATTGGTGATGCATCTTCTTGAGTTCAAACAAGGAAAGCAACTCAAGAAGAATGTCTATATAGCAGCTTCCTTTTTAAGGAAGAACCAAAAAAGGTAGAAGAAGCTCTGTTGGATCCTGATTGGGTTTTAGCTATGCAGGAAGAGCTAAACCAATTTGAAAGGAACAAGGTATAGAAGCTGGTACCCAAGCCTAAAGGAAAGAATCCAATTGACACCAAGTGGGTATTCAGAAACAAGATATATAAAAATGGCATAGTCATCAGGAACAAATCTAGATTGGTTGATAAGGGCTATTGTCAACAAGAAAGAATAGATTTTGATGAAACCTTTGCTCCTGTTGCAAGAATTGAAGCCATCATAATTTTCCTAGCCTATGCAGCCCATTCCAATTTCAAAGTCTATCAAATGGATGTCAAAAGTGCCTTTCTGAATGGAGATTTGGAGGAGGAAGTCTATGTTAGTCAGCCTCCTGGTTTTATGGATCCAAATTTTCCAGGATATGTCTACTATCTTCTGAAAGCACTTTATGAATTGAAGCAAGCACCTAGAGCCTGGTATGATACTTTGTCAAAGTTTCTCTTAGAGAATCACTTCACTAGAGGTACTGTTGATAAAACTTTATTCTTTAGAAATGTTAATGGCTCTAGCATACTTGTTCAAATTTATGTAGATGATATTATATTTGGCTCTACAGATGAAAAACTTTACAAAATGTTTGCCAAACTAATGCAAAGTAAGTATGAAATAAGCATGATGGGAGAACTAACTTACTTTCTTGGTTTATGTGACACCCTCAATCTTAGGGTTAGGAAATGAGGACCCACACACCTTTAATCTATGAAATTAAATAAGTATAAACCCCGATTAGCTACCAACAAGATCAAACATGATAAAGTATGAGACAAGATTACAACTACCAACCATAGAATATAATTTACAACCTAAAATAAAACCAAATTTACATAATCGATTCCGACATGGAACCGACAGATAACCCATTGTATCTTTATAACTTTTCGGCTAAGCGCTTGCTCATTCAAAACCTGTACTACCTGCTTTGGCAACCGGAAGCCCACAACACGGTAGGGACCACCAGGCACGCTCTTATGAGCAGTGCTCCTAAGCCTGGCCATCTTCTTGCTTAACTGTCATGGTTAGATTAAACAAAATATATGAGTATAAAACTCAGCAAGTAACTATAAAATAGTTCTACGATACAAAATCCACAATATACATTACTGATCTCAGGGCATTCTACTTTATCATTTCTAGGTGGCAGATTTCTATCTTTTGGGCTATGAAAGGGGTATTAAGAAAAAGTTTTGGGCTACCAAGGAACAAGGCTCAAGATAGGGTGAAAGCCGACATTCATCACAAATCATTAACAGGATCACAATTGATCTTTCAAATGGAAAGCGAGAATCTTTTCATCATTGAGAATCAATTATACGATTGATAACACAATCAAATTCAGGGTTCACAAGTTGTAAGCTAATCAATATCACAATTAACTCTTTTCAAAGAATTATATACCATTTCATTTTCAAAGAATCATTCACCGAATAAAATTTTAATAATTATGGAACCCTTGATTTGACTACTTTAACTTTCAATTCATATTAATACGGGTGATCAGCCCGTACCGACCTCCATCCAGTTTTTTAAGGTACCTATGGCATAATTTCAGCCTTAACTGGACTAGCTCCTCTAGCCTCTTTATATGACTAGACTAGTCCCACTAGTCTCTTACGTCTCAATCCAATCCATCAGGAATTCGTTTGGAAAAACTTGTGTTGGAAAAGAAGGGTTTTACTAAATTCATTTTATCATTACCAAGAATATGAAATCATTCAGACTCTTTCAAGTCGTAACTCATTGTTAAGTTCAATTTCAAGAATTCAAAGTTAAGGAAATGAATCAAGGATAAGCAAAGTTCAATTCTAGGGATCTTGATCAAATGATAACAAGGTACTCAAGTTAGGGAAATTAAAACTGTTTTAAGGATCAATAAAGTATAAGGTAAATAAGGAATGAAGAATCATTACAAGGGGTTCATAAAGGTACTTATAGGGTCTACAACTGTTCATGGTATAACAAGTAATCAGAATAGGAAAAAAGGGTTACCAAAGGGGTTGGATCAATAAGCTTATCAATAACAAGTTCACAAGATCAATGACAGGGTATCTCAAGAATCAATAACAGGGGTACATTACTTTAACAGTTCAATACTTTATAACCATTTACACAAGTAAATAGAGTTACTTTCCTGAATTCGCTTTCCTGTTTCACAAAGGTTGAACTACTGCCACCTAGTATAATTTTCCCTTTCCTAGCCTGAATGCCCTCACGCTCCGAATCTACAATCAAAACCAAAACCTTAATTAGATTCCCACTTGACGTTCCCAGAACGCTTAACATTTTCCTTAATCGCAATACTCTAAGGGTATTTATATACTCAATTATAATCACACAACACGTCTATACCATAACTAGTATACTTTTAACCATATAGAGTTCGAATCACGCATTACGATGCCAATATGACATATAGCAGTTAATCCTTGTATTTCAAACTCTATACTCGAGTTACCATATCAATACATAATCTCATATCAAGACAACTCAAAAACCTCCCTTTTATATCACTTAAATCGAACCAAAACAAACAAATAATCCACATAATTCTTAGAAATCTCACATGCATTCACTTGGTAAGATATTGGATTCAAATCAATTACTTTTATAACCATAAACCATTCGGCTTTATCACATAACACAAACAAGAGGTCCAATGATTCTTTTAGACTCTAATCTTGTCAAATACAACCTCACATCTTAACATGCAATCCTTATTTCATCCAAATCTAACTCCAATTCATCATGGAAACACTTAAGCAACGCTTTAAGCACATAATCCATCTTAATTTCTATAAATTCAACTTATTCCATTCGAATTTTTCAAGAAACAACACATGCAACACTACAAATTGACATGCAAGGATAGGGATCGTTTATAATCTCTAGTTCAAGCCAAAATTCATCCTTTCAAACCCTTTTTCGTAGAAAAACCTAAGCAAGTTTAAACCTTCAAATCAAAACCCTTTTGTAAACTTGAATCAAAATCAAAAATCCCTTTTTAAGAAGAAAAAATTGAACTAAATTCATTTAATCAAGAAAAAAGACTCCTTGATTCTTAAACCTTAAACACCTTAAGCAAACAACTACTTCTCTCCTTTTTATTTACACAAATTCGAACCAAACACTAACACAAAACCAACCAAATCACCTGCAATAATTTTAATGCTACCATTCATACTATCAAATATCAAAAATTACTCTTTCCACATAATTTTTAAGAAAAATTCGAACCTAACAAAGGTTCAAGACCAAAAGAAACTTAGTTAATTGACATGCAATGACTTTTAGTGACATGCATATAGATTCTTATGACATGCATCCCTTTTCAATCATCTAAACACCAAAATCACTTAGCAATGAACCTTATTTCCCATTTTCTAAACATAAAACTTCATTTACCATCAAAACTCAAGAATCAATAAAATATCAAACATGCAAGTTTTACTTTCACAAGAACACATCATTTCACTAAGTACATCACACTCCTAAAATTTCACCGGCTCTCCTTGGATCACGGCCGGTGGTGGTCGAACTTAAGAGTGCCCATAACAGGTCTCCTCTTTGAGTTTTAAACCACAAAAATCACTTCAGACTCTCTTATGATCATATATCAAGAAATTACATTTTCTTGAACACAACCAAGGAGATGGAACTATGAAACTTACATAAACACTTACATGCAAGTGGTGTATGAGTAGAATATCAAAAATGAAGGCTATAGATGACAAGATCTTTGAATTTGGATTAGTTTTTGTTGTTGCATGTAAGAGAGATAAGAGAGATGGAGAGAGAGCCGAGAGAGAGAGAGAACTCGGGAGTGAGGGAGGAAAAAGAGAGAAAGAAGAGAAGTGGGGTAAGAAGGGGAGAAAAAGAGAAGGGTGGGTGGCTTTTTATAATGGTATGGCAAGGGTAGAATGGTAATTATGCCATAAATAGATTTTTACTTCTCATTTCTTTTATTCTCATTCCCAAAAATAAATTTAAATATTATATAGATCTCTCAGAAAAGATGAAAATAGAAGAAATATCAATTTTAAAATATAGGATTCGAAATTAGCTTTCCAGCCATATTTTCAAAATAATTTTTGAGCGAACGGTTGATTTAATACGGATTTTACAAGTTTATGCTGAAAATAACATTTTAATTCCATAAAATCATTTAAAAATGCAACAATCACGAAATAAATCCGTCTATCACTTTTAGAAAGTCTCTACAGATCGCGTAATCTTTCATACAGGCAAGCAAGCACATATATATCCACACATCACAACTCATAATTGACCTTACAATTTTCCCCTTTTTAATAATATTCCTCTTTTCACGTATCGGGTCACGTTCTGCCTGACCGCCCGACGCTCAACATTTCAGTTACGCTTCACAATTATCTTTACCAACCAACATGTCACTAGAACGTAATACTTAATCAAATATTTCTTTCCACATAAACAAACATATTTCACATTTAAACACTTTAATCCCTTTTTAAGACGGGTTCCGTTCTATCTGACGGCCCGATAATACAGCTTAACCCCTAACTGACTCTCTAAGTTGGAACGCATCTAACTACGCTCTCGGATACTAATATACAATAAAGACAATTAATCATCACTTAATCACATAATTTATAACCACTCCACAGAAATCATACTTTATTCACTTAATTACGTCACGAAATTCCCAATCGTTACAGTTTACAAGTTAAGCAAGTTAGTAATGGAATATTCATTAGTCAAACCAAATATATTTATGATCTTTTAAAGAAGTTTGAGCTAATGGATTGCACATCTGCAAAAACTCCCATGACCACTACTACTAAACTTGAATTAAACACTACTGAAAAGTCTGTGGATATTTCAAGTTATAGAGGCATGGTTGGCTCACTTTTGTACTTAACAACTAGTAGGCCAGATATAATGTTTGCTACTTGTCTCTGTGCTAGATTTCAGGCTGATCCTAAAAAATCTCACTTAATAGCTATTAAGAGAATTTTCAGATATCTCAAGGGTACACCAAAACTTGGCATTTGGTACCCTAGAGATTCTGATTTTGATCTAACAGGTTATTCAGATGCAGATTATGCAGGTGGTAGAATTGATAGAAAAAGTACAACAGGAATATGTCGATTTTTAGGAAACAAGCTGGTATCCTGGTTCAGTAAAAAGCAAAATTCAGTTTCTACTTCTATTGCAGAAGCTGAATATATTGCTGCTGGCAGTTGCTGTGCACAGATTTTATGGATGAAAAACCAATTGTTGGACTATGGTCTGCAAGTGGAAAAAATTCCTATTTTCTGTGATAACACTAGTGCAATTTCCATTACTGAAAATCCAATACAACATTCAAGAACAAAGCACATAGATATCAAGTACCACTTCATTAGGGAACATGTAATGAATGGTAGTGTGAAACTTCATTTTGGTCCAAGTAAAAAGCAGCTTGCAGATATCTTTACCAAGCCACTTGATGAATCCACCTTCTCTAGGTTGGTAAGTGAGTTAGGTATGCTCAATTATTCTTAAATCATTATTGATATATTTTGCAAGTTGTTATCTAGCCAGAAACTTAATTGATTTTTATGATTTTAAATGAAAATTTGGCTAAGTCAAATTCTACATCTCGACGGATGTTCATTATCCATCGACTTTGATCATCCGTCGAAATAGAACAAGCTAGTAAAAATCAGTTACTTTTCTGGAATATTTTAAACCCGACGGATAAATTGTTTATTCTCATCCGTCGAATTGTCTAAATCATAGCCATTAATGTTCTTAACATTATTCATCGTATTTACTTACAGTCTGTAAGTATATCACGGCGGATAATTGAAAGAATCTTGACAGTTTATTTTAATTTTAAAATGGCTATTTTGGGCAATTCTCATTGGGTCTTTAATTTTTACCTTTAATTTTTTCTAATTTTATCCGAGAAAATATAAAAGCCTGACTTAAAGTTCATTTTAACTTTTATCTTTCTCTACTACAATTAACCACTCTCTTCTTCTTCAAAGCAAAACCCTCTCTCTCTTTTTGCAACTTATCTTGCTCTAACAATGGCACCAGTAGTCAAAATCATGTTTCAGTCAGGATTTATCTATGAGAAGAACAACTTTGTGGCCCTTGTGAATAAAGGGATTCAAGCATCTGAATATTATCACAAAATGATGGATTTTGTGAAAGGATGCAAGCTTAATTATGCCATGTTGGAATCACCCACAAGCTACTGGGAAGTTGTGGATGAGATGTGGACAACTGATGTTTATCAGGCTAATGACAAAACCATCACTCTCTCCATTAAAGGTAAGGAACACTGCATTAACTGTGATATTATCAAAGCATGCTTTAAGATTCCTGATAACACCACTATTAATCCACACATAGATGCTGATATAGTTTATTTGCTTAATTCGATGGGCTATGTACTTCCTACTACTAAGTTAAGTGAGATTATGAGGCTAGGTCTTAGGAAATAGTGGAGTTACTTGTGTGATGTAGTTACCAAAGTGATTTCTGGTAAGATAAGTAATTTTGATTCTGTCAATACTACTATGCTTAACATGCTTTGCATGCTTCTTACTGATAAGTACTTCAATTTCAGTGATGCTGTTATGTTTGAGTTAGGATATAAGTTAGGAGAGGTTAATAAGAGATCTAAAAATATCTATTATGCTAGATTACTTATGATTATTTCTAACCATATCTGTGAAGATCTTGTAATTGAGAACCCAACCAACAAATTAGATTGTTGGTTTCAAGAAAGAAGAGTAATTGCAGACTTGAATAGAGCTGATCACCACAAGGAGGTGCCCTTGGTTTATTTTCCGATCATGGAGGCCCCTCAGGTAAGTGAGGTAAGCACCACTGTCTCTACTATTCCAACCTCCCAAATTTCTTTGCCTTTAAGTGTGGCTATGGCTTCTGTGTCAATGACCCAACAGATGCCTACCCAAGCCACCAAAACAAAAATTTCCAAGTCCAAAACAAAGAAAACCCCCTCAGGTGTCTCTCAAAAGAAACCAGTTGCAAAAGCTATTAAAACTAAAGAGGGGAGTGTGAAGGGTGGTAAGGTAGGTGAGGGATAGTGTGAACATCAAAGAAACCCCAAGAATAAGGATGGAGAGGTGAGTGTACCCAAGCCTAGCCACACCACAGGTTCCCAACAAACTATTATGATTAATAAGGAAATCAGCATAACTCTAGTTTCATCCTCCCAAAAGGATGCTACTATTGAAACAAGCTCCCATCCAGGAGCACAAGCCAAAAGGGTAAGGGATACAACCTCACCCTAGACTTATGCCAGAAAGAAGAGATCTAAAACCATTGGGGAGGCACAGGGAACACATACAGTGCAAACTGCAGCTAAAGACTCAGTCACTGCACCATCTCAAATTCAGTTTGATGTGGCTCCAATAAATATGAAGTTACAACCAAAATATTTAATCATTGAAGCACCACACACACAAAACTCTCCCACAAATTCTCAGGATGTGGATACAATTCACACATCAACTCCTGATTCCCCTTCTTTAACTATGTTAGGCTAGCCAAAATTCAGTGCAAGTGAGCATCATCTTCTAGATGATTTATTGGCTAACTTTCCTATTCTTTCAGGAACTATTGAGACATCTGTGCCAAAACTATCATCAATCTCCACAGAGTCTGTAATAGTTTCTACTCCTCATTCTATCTTTTCTTCTTTCCGGTGGATATTGTTCATCCATCGGCTAGTGATTGTATCCTGACGGATGTGCCTAACAGCAGTCATCCGTCGGCTTCTCTAACTACTACTCCAATGGATGTTCCTCATCCGTCGGTACTCACTGCACAATCTAATTTTTCAACTATTGTAACAAGTGTAGATGAGCTAGTAGTAGTACAATCACTTCTAGGACCGAGGGAAGGGAGTGAACAGAGTGAGAGGTTGAGTTGCTCTCAGGAAAAAGGAGAGGAAAAGAGAGAAATCATGCAGGCTATTTCTTCCAGCCTGGAAAAATAGAGTAAGAGGAGTCCCATCTTAGTAGGTGAAGGTGAGGGTGTGAGGGTGGTGAGCTAAGGGGAGCCCTTGATGTAAAAACAGAGAGAAAGTGAGAGAAAAATAGGTACATCTGAATGGGAAGAGCCCACTGTAAGTGAGTTAATGGATGTCAATGAGGATGACAAGAGACAACTAATTCAGCAAGAATATTAAGCCGTTTTAGACTCTGTTTCTTTTGAAGCTGAGGCATTTACTCACCCTGTGTCAGCATATCAAATTCTAGATGAACAGGACAATGTGGCTGCAGAAAGGATGCTAAACTTTGCGTATACAACTGCTTCAACGCAAAGAGCAAAGGATGCCATTACAACCGTGCCATCTACAGCTGGTGATGATGTTGATTATGGCACTGATTGTAACGCCCCCAAATCCGGGGTCAGAGGATTTGGTCGTCACTATGTAACCTCAATCAAAACTAACATGTTAAATCAATAAATAAATGTCAGCGGAAGATATTTAGCATCTATGACCCCAATTAATCCAAGATCTTTTAAGGTTACAGTTCTAGAAACAAGATATCCAAATTCCACCAATAAATTTTCACTTTCTTTTAAAACTCTTTTCAATAATTCCAAACCTTAAAAATTAACCCGCTAGTATAACTTCGAAAAGAAGTATACTAGGCCCAACTATAAAAAAACACAACTATAATATTATATAATATAAACAACTTTACATAATAAAACTTACTCGAGTCCGCAAACCCTGGACCAACCACCTTCCAAAAGCTTATTCTTTACTTCCTCGAATTACGCAACTAAACAGCGCAAGCTAATCCTCACTGGAGATTAAATTTGAAAACAGGAAAATATGAGCGAAAGAAATGCCGAGCAAGTTAATTATAGCATATATGGTGTCATTTTGATATAAAACTGACATCTGCAATAGCGCAGAACATTTTAAAATCATAATTGCTGAAACAGAAAATTTATTAAAGAATCGGATAATTGTCTCTCACTGTATTTAAAACTCTTTTTGATATTTTCAAGCGAAATGCTTTAGCAATACTTTGAATCTAGACGAGAATAAAACTCGTAAAACAGTGTTTACGGAACTATCGTAAACAACAATAACATGAAACAATGATTATGGAATGAATCACAAACTTTATTCAAAACTGAACTATATTAATACTCATTTTGTTATCATATCAAATTAGATATCACTACGAACTTTAATGCTCACAACATCTGTAATAACCCCAAAATTTTGAACTTTTTTGTAACCCCTATGAATAGTGTTTTTGCTGATATTGCTGAATAAGAAAACTTTTCATGCCACACTATGTAGGGGTTCTTTTATTGTTATTCTGAGATCTTATTAGCACTCTATATGATATATAAGTTTATGTAAAGATCGTCAGAATCCAAATTCAAATACTTTAATTTTTTTCCAAAAATCCACCAGATATCGAAAGAATTGAGTATAAGGTAACAGGATAAAAAGGATTTAAATTCAAGGATTATAAGAGAGGATCATAAAAGGAATATAATGTATTGAGAAAGGTTAAGGAAACCCAAGTAATAAGATCCTGGGTATGATCCCTCAAACGATAAACGAAAACGAAAGTTAAGCGAACCGTATAACAGATCAGCGGTCGTTAGCCAAGTAATTAGAAGCTAATCAAAGAGGTTAGTGAGGATGATGTCATCAAACTAATAAGAAGAGGACAAGTGTGGGGGGATGACATAACATGATGACCTAACCATGACCAAAGAGAAGTGTGTTGTTGGTTGATTAAGAACCACACAAAATTCACCATGGTTAAAAGTAATAAATCAAAAAAAAAGCAAGCAACCAAGCAAAACAAATCACAAAATCACAAAAACACAAAGTTGACTTCATTTCTTCAAGAAAGCTCTCGACCTTTCTCTTTTTTCAAGAAGAAAAATCCAAAATCCAAGATCCAAGCCTTGTTAATTAGTGAGGTAATTATCTAATACTCCTTATGTATAGATATAGCTATCCTATAAGTTTGAGCTTCAAATTCCTTCACAATCTCTTCCTAAAATTCATGGAAGAAGAGGGTGAATAGTGTTTTTCAAGAACTTAAAATTTTGTTCTTGAGTTTTTGTTTAGATTAAGCTTGGGTAAGGACTTTCAAGGGTGATTCCAAGCTAATTAGTTACTCCCACTCACAAGGAAGGTATAATCTCTTAACCTAGCTTTGTTATTGAACGTTAAGAGCTTAATATGAGTATTATAGTTCATAAGAGGCTTGATTGTTGTGTATGTAGAGATTAGTTGATTTTGTGATGTTTTTGGAGTTGTAAATCTTGGTTATTAGTTAAAGAACTTAAGAATAGTTTTAGTTCATGTTTGAGATTAATATAAATTGGAAAAACTTGAGGTGTTGGGGCTGTTGTAGTGAGGTATGGATGGAGTGTGGTTGTATGGTTGAATTGTGGTTGGTTTGTGGTTGAACTGGAGTAGAATAAAAATTGGTAATCGCGTAAACATAGCCGTCGTAATGTCTGATTTACTTTAGACTGTTTTTGCTCTTAACATCAGGACCCGAGAACTCACTGTTATATTGACTATTGACATGATTAGATAGATCATGTTACGAGCTTCATTTTGATATGTGGTTCGTTTGAATCCGATATACGGTTTAGGAGAAACGACCGTTTTAAGTAACGGCGTTTCGCGAACGAACCGTTACCACTCGCCTTACTTTGAAACATAGGTTGAAGACCTTAAAAGACTAATTGGAGTAAGAAACATTTATGTGAAGTGTATTATGCAGTGGGTAAGGCACTCGCGAAAGAATCGCCTTAAAACCCTTAATGGTTAATTTATTAAAAATAGTGGAGCCGAGGGTACTCAAGCGACTTAAGTGAATCGTTAAGCGCAAAAGCGAACGTTGGGGTCTAATTGGTTAAAGTATAGATTCATAAGCGACTTTGGTTTAATTCCAACTTATATGTTGTTTATAGGTTACCAGACTCGTCCCAAACCATTTATCACCCCCAGTCGCTCAGGCAAGTTTTCTACCCGTTATACTGTTGTTGTGATGTATACATATGTATATGCATAATCTTGTGATAGATGCATGATGGTTAATTAGCAAATCTTGCGATATATTGGAGCATGTGATATGGTATATATGCATGTCTGTTTCGTAATCTTGATATATATCTGTTGATTCAAATGCTTATAGTTTCATAATACCTATGCTAGAGATAAGCAGTAGTTGCGTATACCCTTAGTATAAGGGACCCAAAGGTGGACATTTTTCTAAAACCGGGAGTCGATGTTCCCGAGTATATTATATATATTTATATATATATAGATATAGTTTTCAAAACTATGAATCGAATAAGGTTTATTCGATAACTTTATTTTATTAATGAATATTATTTTGAATATTCATTCGAGGGCTTACGACTCCATTTATTTTATTAATGAATATTATTTTGAATATTCATTCGAGGGCTTATGACTCCGTTTATTTTATTAATGAATATTATTTTGAATATTAATTCGAGGGCTTATGACTCCGTTTATTTTATTAATGAATATTATTTTGAATATTCATTCGAGGACTTATGACTCCGATTATTTACTAATTAATATTCTTTATTTTATTAAAGAATAATGTGTCGATAATCAAACTCACTTTTGATTATTCAAATAAAGATATTACTTTCGTATAAGTATATCTTTGGTTATTTAATATTCATTTCAAGTATAAGTTTTACAACTTCTACTTCAATTATTTTTATAAAGATTATTCTTTATAGGAATATTATTTAAATAATAATATTCAGATATTTTCTAATATATTGGGACTGATTTATTTTATTAAATCAGCATCACTCCAAACATTCTTAAAAATGTTTTCGAGTCTTCAAAATGATTTTTAAAAGTTACAGCGGATCCCAAAACTCATTTTTATATTTAAGATCTTACTTTCGAAGGGGATTTAAATACTCGCTCAAAACCTGATGGATCCGGCTCAGTGGTGTATTTTTATATTCGCAACGAGGTTGCTGTTTTGATAAATGAATTGATTACTTACCCAACGTTCGGGAAGTAAGTCCATCTATTGAGTTGGCATAAGCAACATGGGCTCAGTGGGCGTCCATGAAAGTGTAAGTGGATCAGTGGGAGTCCATCAAATGCGCAAGTGGCTGAGTGGCAGTCCAGCATAAGGTCCTATTGCGGCCAGGGTGATGACCAGTGGGGAATTCGTCCATCTACTAGTAGAAAAGGTTACTTATTGGTATCTTTGCCTGATCAGCAAGATATCGGTTTTATGCCAAAATTCTTTTTCTTTCCAAAATTCATTGGATGTTACAAACTCTGTTCATACTTTACATAACAGAGGTTTCCAGGAAATATATAAAAGATATATATGTGGATATGTATATATATATATATCGGGACTGAATAAAGTATCTCGTAACTTCATTTCATTCAATAATATATCAAAGATTGAATCTATTCAAGTCTTAACTTGTGGTCTCATCTATGGGATGACCTTTTGAAACCTATAATACTTTGAACAGTGGTAGTTCAAGTAGCTTTATAAAATGATATAAGTATAGAGAAGTAATTGGTAACTTCATCTTCCTTTAAGCTTATATCCAGTAAGTATCTACCTTACACTTGATAAAGGTTTCCAGTAAGACATCCATTTGGATACTTGCATTATTGTTTACACTATATATTATCTTGCGAGCTGTAATGCTCAGTCTTGCTTCATTTCTTCATCACACAACAACAGTTAGGAAAGATGGCTAGACTCAAGCAGACCCAGCGCAAGCGCGTGGGAAGCATCCCGCGTCTTCCCGTTGATGTTTTAGCTGCTATAGCTGCAGAGGTAGATCTATTGGTAGATCAGGCATTCTAATTTTGGGAACCAAATATTGTATAATTATAACTTGTGGCAGATAATGGCAAATAACTGTAAACTTATCAAGTAATCATTTTGGGTTGTAATAACTTTTAAATTGTGGATTCAAGGACTTGTACTTATTTTAATTTCATCTCTGAGACTATAACGGGTTGTGGTGTGCGTTAGTGTGGGGTCATAACATGAGGTTATTTATTATTAATTAAGTTAAGTGATATTGTGGAAAGAAAGACCGTGACGACCCGGATCCTCGACCCCGGATCTGGGGGTGTTACAGAAATGGTATCAGAGCTAAGCGTTATTAACCTCAGAGATGATGCGATGATATAATAATCAACTCACAAAGATAATAAGAACTTTTTCCAAGTTCATAGTCGGACTACTTAAAGTAGCACTGACAGTTAAAACCCTTACGGGAACCCTTATAAGTATCATGATAGTAACTTAGCTTGTTTAATGTGTAGGCACATGAGATAGAGGACCCTGAGATGTTCGAGCGTGAGCATGAGGCACTGCTAGATGCCGAGGATCAGGAGGAGCTTGAGATGGAGGAGGATGAGGAGGACCCCTCAGAGGAGTCAGAGACAGAGGTTGTTGCTATTTCAGATGAGGAGGACCCGGATGAGGTCCCAGTAGCTGAGGAGCATGTCGGAGCTATAGTGGAGTATACTGGTACCCCTTTACCCTCACTCCCGGTGGTCAGAGCTCCTACCCCTCCACCCCTATCTTGGAGCCCCTATGATGACAGCTCAGAGACCCATACTCCCGAGCCTAGGCAGACTAAGGAGGCACCCCCAGCGGCTCCGGATTCACCACCTCTCGACCCTGCCTATAGGCAGTCTTTGTTAGCTCACGGCTATGTTCAGGATGTACTGAGGACCCGAGTGGTTGTTGCTGAGGCCCGGCTGGATGAGGTCAGGAGGGAGTTGGATGCGGAGAGGGCGGGTAGGCGTGTCTGAGCTTATGAGACTAGGGCTACTATACCCCGATCCTTGAGGAGGGAGCTGACGGGGATATAGCTCACATCCCGAGCGAGACTCCGATCGCTCCAGGGGGACAGGCATGGTAGGATCTCCAGGCGGCAGGCCGACTATATCTTCCGTCGTGTGATGGAAAGGGTATGGGAGCTGCCCCGCTCCGGTATGTGATTCATGACCGACGATGGGATAGTCTAGTTGTCTAGTTAGTCGAGGCCATAGTAAGAGCCAATTTTCCGGGATAGTTGACTTGTATATAGCATCCCTTTTTCTGACTAGACAGATAGACTCTTGTGTAGCACTTTTGGGCAGATGGCTGTAGCACTGTTGTACTTTTGACCAGATCAAACTATGTATTTCTCGTATTATTTATATATTTTTTTCCTTTCAGTTCAGTTCCTTAGTGACGAGATCACTATTTTTATCATTATTATTACTGCACTTCTTATTAGAACTGTCATAAAATAATAGAATTGCGAGATAGATTCTCCCCATTATAGAACTGTGCAAGGCACAATTTTGTGTATGATTGTGACCTAACGTTAAATTTCCCAAAATTTTTATCAGTATCATGCCGCCAAGAAAGATTGAAACTAGGGCGAACCCTAGATCTGAGGACCAGGGAAGCCATAACCAGGATGATAGGAACCAAGAACACAGTGAAGAGGAAGATGAGGATTATGTTGAACAGGATGACTCCCTGTATGAAGAGGAGGAGGAAACATATGATGTCGAGGGATTTGAGATAGAGGCTGAAGAAGGAGAAACTGAGGTTGAGCAACCAGTACCAAACCCAGGCATGGATCCCATGGGACAGTTCATGCAACTACTAAGGCAGAACTTGGAACGTCAACCCAACCCACCCCCTCAAGGAAATAACAATGTTGTGGCAAACTCCTTCAGGGCTTTCAAGTCCCTTAAGCCCCCTGAGTTCCACGGATCAGCCGACCCAGTTGAGGCAAGGGCATGGTTAAAGGAAATGGAGAAATCCTTTGAGATTCTGAGTACAGATGAGGCACAGAAACTGTATTTGCTACCTACCTTCTGAAAGGAGAGGCCAACTACTGGTGGGAGGCCAAGAAAAACATGGAGACAGATTCTATTATAACCTGGGAGAGGTTCAGTCAGTTATTTTTGGGAAAGTATTTCCTGAGGTTTATGGAAAACCAGATGGAGCTCAAGTTCTTGGAGCTAAAGCAGAGTAACTTATCTGTAGCAGAGTACGAAGAGAAATTTACTGAGTTATCAAGGTTTGTGCTGGAGTTTGTGAGCACCGAGGAAAAGAAAGCTAGGAAGTTTCAGCAGGGACTGAAACAGTGGATTCAGAATAGGGTGGCAATCATTGAGCTTACTGATTATGCCACTCTGGTGCAACAATTGTAGAAGCCGAAAGTAAACAGATACAGAAGGAAAGAGAGAAGAAGGGAATAAAGAGGAAAAGTATGAGCATGGGGGGAGGTTCCGTAGGAAGGAGCTTCCCAACTAGATTTAATCGAGGAGCAGTGTCCCTACCGGGAAAGAACACTGGGTTTAAGTGGCCACTGAGTGTGAATGTGAGCCAGAACGGCCAGAAGTCAAGAATGTCCTATTCCAACCAGTCTCGACCCCCATTGCCAGCCTGTAACACTTGTGGAAGGATGCATACTGGGGAGTGTAAAGGAAAGCCAGTAACCTGCTTTAAGTGCAGTCGAGAGGGTCACTATTCAACTAAGTGCCCTTCATCAACCCCTGCTGTCATTCCAACCACCACTTGTCATCAGTGTGGACGCCCGGGTCATTGGAAGAGGGAATGCCCAATGAACAAACCAGCAGCTTCAGGAGCCAGCAGGGCTACCTCCAATAAGCCACCTACTGCGAGGACTTTCAACATGACAGTCCAGGATGCTATGAAAGACTCAAATATGATAGCAGGTACCCTTTCTCTAAATTCAGTCAGTCCAAATGTTTTATTTGATTCAGGAGCAACTAAATATTTTATATCAAAGGACTTTGCGCGTTAATTAAGACTTAAGGCTGAACCCTTGATAGAACCCTTACGAGTAGAAATAGCCAATCATGAAGTTTGTAATAACCCCAATTTTGGGAAATTTTTGAAACCCTTATGAATAGTGATTTTGCAGATTATGCTGAATGAGAAAACTTTTCATGCCACACTATGTAGGGGTTCTGTTATTGATCTTCTGGGATATTATTAGTACTCTATGTGGTATATAAGTGTATGTAAAGATCGTCAGAATCCAATTCCGAACACTTTGATTTTTCCCGGAAATCCACTAGATATGGAAAGAATTGAGTATAAGGTAACATGATAAAAAGGATTTAAATTAAAGGATTATAAGAGAGGATCATAAAAGGAATATAATGTATTGAGAAAGGTTAAGGGAACCCAAGTAATAAGATCCCGGATATGATCTCTCAAACGATAAATGAGAACGAAGATAAGCGAACCGTAAAACAAATAAGTGACCAAGAGACAAGCTTGTACAAGAAGCCAAGGATTGTGACATCATCAAATCACAAGGTGTGGACAAGTGGAAGCATTATGACATGTGCAAGGTGACATAAGCATGACAAAAGGGAAGGAATTGTTGGATGATTGTAAACCACACAAAGTTCAAGGTTAGAAAGGTAATTAACCAAAAACAAAACCAAAACAACCTAGCTAGCCAAAACAAATCAAAGCAAACACAAAATTTTTCATTTCTTCAACATTGCTCTCGGATTTTTCTTCTTTTCAAGGGAAGAAAAATAAAAAATCAAGTTCCAAGCATTGTTAAATCACAAGGTAATTATCTAAGGTTCCTTGTACATAGATATGGATGTCCTATAAGTTTAAGCTTCTAATTCCTTCACAATATCTTCCATTAATTCAAGGAAGAAGATGGTGAATAGTAACTTTCAAAAAATAACTTTAGTTTTCTTGAATTTTTATGAAAGTTTAAGGTTATACAAGCAAGGATCAAGGTTCTTTAGGCATTCAAAGCTCTTGTGTTGTGTTAAGAAGCTTCAAGGAAGGTATAATCTCTTAGCCAAGCTTTGTTATTGAATGTTAAGAGCATAATATGAGTGTTATAGTTCATGAGAGGCTTGATGGTTGTGTATGTAGAGATTAGTTGGTTTTGGGATGTTTTTGGAGTTGTAAATCTTGGTTGTTGATTAATGAACTTAAGTGTAGTTTAAATTCATGATAAAGAATAGTATAAATTGTTAATGTTGAGTTGTTGGGGCTGTTATGATAAAGTATGGATGGAGTTTTGATTGGGTTGTGATTGTGGGTTGATTGGTGATGGTTTGGTGTTGAACTGGTTGGTAAAATTTTGGGAAATCGCGTAAATATAGTTGTCGTAATGTCCGATTTACTTTAGGCTGTTTTTGTTCTTAACATCATAACCCTTGAACTCACTGCTAGGTTTTGACCATTGCCATGTTTAGATAGTTCATGTTACGAGCTTCGTTTTGATATGTGGTTCGTTTGATTCCGATGTACGGTTTAGGAGAAACGGCCGTTTTAAGTAACGACATTTCGCGAACGAACCATTACCCCTCGCCTTACTTTGAAACCTAGGTTAAAGACCTAAAAGGACTAATTGGAGGATGGAACAATTATGTAAAGTGGATTAGGCAGTTGGTAAGGCACTCGCGAAAGAATCGCCTTAAAACTCGTAATGGTTAATTTATTAAAAATGGTGGAGCCGAGGGTACTCGAGCGACTTAAGTAAATCATTAAGCGCGAAAGTGAGCATAGGACTCTAAATGGTTTAAGTCTAGTTTCTGAAGCGACCGGGGTTTAATTCCGACTTATGTTGTTGTTCATAGGTTATCGGACCCACTCTAAGCTTAAGTCTATCCGGGAGCACTCAGGAAAGTTTTCTATCCGTTATACTGTTGTTGTGATGTATACACTTGTATATGTATTATCTTGTAATAGATGCATGATGGTTATATTAGCAAATTCTTGCGATATATTGTAGCATGTGATATGGTACATATGCATGCCTGTTTCTTATTCTTTCCATATATATCTGTTGGTTCAGTTGATAATACCTATGCTAGAGAATAGCGGTAATTTGCATATATCCTTAGTATAGGGACCCAAAGGTGAAAACATTTTCTAAAACCGGGAGTCGAGGATCCCGAGTAGATTATATATATATATATATATATATATATATATTTATATATATATATATATGGTTATAGTTTTCAAAAACTATTAATCGAACAAGGTTTATTCGATAACTTTTTTTTATTAATGAGTATTATCTTGAATATTCATTCGAGGATTTATGACTCCTTTTATTTTATTTCATGAATATTACTTGAATATTCATTCGAGGATTTATGACTCCTTTTATTTTATTTAATTAATATTACTTGAATATTCATTCGAGGATTTATGACTCCTTGTTAGGGCGAAAACACGCGCTAATATTCACGCAAGTATACGCGTTCGCAAGTAATATAGAATATTTTTTAGTTCGTTCCCTCAGAGACTCAGACTAAAATATTGTCTAATTAAACTCACTCACCAATGTATGATTACTTCTCAATGTTAAGATAATAACACTTAAAATTGTTGATTAAATATTAACTATAATTAACTACTTAATTAACCACTTAACTAACACTTCAATTTATCAATAATAAAACACTCATGAGATCACAACTTCATTATTACTTCCTTCTATAGCCATTGTTATTACCTTTAGCATGTGACAGTGATGATATTAATCGAATAACACGAAACTGATAAAAGCCAACTTTCATTGTACTAATACCATTCTACCAAGCATCCACAATTAAGATAGAAGTCGAATAGTCATCAATTATGTTGAGTTCCTATATGTCTACAGAAATTGACAACACAACAATTTAAGCACAAGTTATTCCTTTTAGATTACATAGGGCAAATAAAACTGTTAGAGTTACCCACTAATCATGCACAACGTACATGAACCTATGCTAGCATGGCAAGTTCTAAATCTCAAGATCCACCGTCGCTTCACAAGAGATTAACACCCTATCTTATATGTTCGCGACACACATAAGACGAATACGCACAACCAATACTAGATATCAAGCAATCATCACACACTAAAGTATTAAACAATTAACTAAAGAATTCCATAATAAATCCGTTGCAACCCCATGATCACGATTAGCCCATAATAGAACCTATCGCCATCATGGGTTCATATGAAATCATGATAAACAAACACAAGAAAATAATAACTAAACTAATTATATTAAAACAGAGTACGTCACAAGAGTAAATAAGTCAAAGCAAGAAAACTAGCATCCAACGTTACAACGAAACAAGAATCACAAGAAAATATGCTTCCTCTTCGTTGTGGTGTGCTAAATCGGTCTTCTTCCTTATCTCCTTCGCTTCTTGCGTAAAACACAATCTTCTTCTTAATCCTCCCTGTGAAAACGTCTCAAATCTACTTATATAATAGTCCCATAAAACTCAGATTATATAGAAGTTGGAAGCCAAACAGAAGTAGAAGTCTAAAATAATTCAGCAAAATTCCCGACCCTGCGCGGCCGCTCAGCATAGCTGCGCGGGCGCGCAGGTTGCTGCGCGGCCGCTCAGCATAGCTGCGCGGGCGCGCAGGCCTCCACTGGAAAAAATCTAAGTTTCCTCCGTTTCTTCGCCGTAATCTGCCCGTTCCTTTCCTCTCGCAATGGTGAACGCATGCCAAGGCTTATTCTTGATGATTCCTCCCCCAAAATCCAACTAATACCCTGAAATGAATAAACACTAGAAAAACCCATCAAATATACAAAATACTTGATTTCAAGACACCAATTTAAGCCATTTTAAGACGTTCTAAGTGGTATAAAATGCCACTTATCACACCCCCAAACTTAAATCGATGCTTGCCCTCAAGCGTCACAGACTCAAAAACAAATAAAAATATGCATGAATACAATCTATATGAAAATACAGCGATCCCCCTTACTACAATTAATCAACCAAATTGCCACATCTCAACGAATGCAGTTAGACAACTAAAGATCAATAAACTCATGCAAACGGACATACAGCCAGAAACGTGGTGTGTGCAAATGCTTAACAGATATGCTTCGGAACTAGACCAATTACTATGACTAGACTATCCTCAAGGCAATCCTACGATTATACAAAGAATAAAAATTCCAGGCACAAAGTGATATACAACACTACAAGAACTCTGGAGCTTACTACGAAATCGTGCTTTTTATTTACAACTCAAATGCTTATTTGACCGTGCAATGAGTGAGGTCCACAAAAGACTTATACAATGATATCCATGTAAAGAGCGTTAGGTTAGCGGGTCCCAGACTCTAAAAGCCTTAGGTCGCTAGGCACAAAGTCCCCTAAGAACTTAATAACTCGAATACCAAAGAGCCCACTCTTGATCAATTATGCCATTTTTTTTTTAATTTCTGAGCAAGTGCGTTTCGCTCCATCTTGCTCAACCTTAGACTACTCGCAACATACGCGAGCCGGCTACTAGCCATTTGACGCCTAGCCACAACTAGCAACAACTTCCATATTTTTTTCTCCAAAATTTTTCTTTTTCATGTCTTTATCACTAAGAACCTATAATCGAATTCTAAGCATAATAAGTAGATTGACCTTGAAAACAACCAAATCATAACACAATCTAGCCCTTTCGCATTCTCTAAGACTTAGTGGACTTACAATTATTTCTAGCATGCATATCAACCTACACAACTTAATATCACTTTAATGCTATCACTACACTCACATCAATATCACAATTCAGTCGATAAATCATTGCAAAAGGGATCATGGTAAATGCATGAGCTACATGACATTCATAAAAAAAACTATATGGCATAAATTATGCAACTATATGAACTAAACTATCATGAATATGCAACTAAATGACACACACACAAAATTCCTTAACTACCACCCCCAAACTAAAAATCTTCACTGTCCTCAGTGAAAGTAGTAGAAAGGAACACAGGGTATACCTATTCGGAGTCATCATCATCATCACCCTCAGTGGGTGGAGTATCAGGCGGCGGGTATGCAGAGTCCTCACCAAAAACTGGCCACTGGATATCAGCTCCAAGGCCTCGAAAAGCAGTCCCTAACGCAAGGGTGAGTTCCTGAGCAAACCTGCTCTGTGTCTCATACATGGCATCCATCCGCCGTGAAAGCCTCCTATACTGGACATTAACCATCCCAGCACCCTCCTGAGCTCTCGAAGAACCAGCCTCATCACGCCCTGGCCTAGCCATAGTAGCACCTCGTGCTGGACGCCCTCCTGGAAGATGATAACCCAGCCCATGCTCCTCAGGCTCACCACCGGTCCATTCCTGCATCCCATTCAGAGTGCCAGAATCAATCGGAGCGGCTGGCAACTGCAACTGCTCATGAGCCGGCCAGTTCACTCCCACTGCTCGGCATAGCTTCGTAACCGTAGATGCATAAGGGATGTTCATATGCTTTGATCCCCTCAAAAACTTCAGAATTCCTTGGTAGATAAACTCACCAAGGTCCACATAGTACTCCTCATTCATAATTCCCCATAACAGCTGTGCTCTCTCAACTGTGACCTCGTGTGCATGCGAAGAAGGCAAAATATTAGCACAAATAAATGCATTCCATGCACGGGCATACCTGTTCATGGCGATCGCCGGAAAGTGACGATACTCATTATTGCCTGTACTGCGGGTCCAAACTGTGCCCGGTCGACAGAGAGTCGCACAAATCAAATCCAAGTCAAAATCCTCAGCAGTCTTTTCATTCCAGTTCTCCTCCTTGGGCTTCCTCTCTCGCTGTCCAATCACACGGCGAATCGCCGCAGGATGATAATCAACCGTCAGCCCACGGACCACAGAAAACCCATTCTTTTCAGCCTTCGCGTTCGCGTAGAACTCGCGAACAACGCTCATCGGTACTGCTTCGGGTGACTCACAAAAAGCTATCCACCCCTTCTCTGCAATCATGGGCAACAACTCACCATCCCTCCCCGATGGTAAAAACCCCCTCTCCTTCAGAATCGGCTTACCCAACAGCCTAGTGTACTCCTCCTCCGCGGCTCTGTCAGTTAACCGAGGCCTTGCAGCAGTACCCCTCGATGAATCAACAGTAGGAACTGTGCTGCTGCTGTCAATAGTGCGTGCTCTCTTGGATGCCATTGATTCGTAAATAAAAGCGTGTAAGAACAGATATTTGATGTTTGTGAGAGGGTTTAAGTGTAGGAAGTTTTGTGGGAGATATGTAGGATAGGTGTATGTATATATAGGGTGTGGATTAGATTAGGGTTTGGGAATTAAGGGATAAAATGATGGGGTAGTGGGAACAAATCGTGGGTTTATGGGCTAAAACTGTTTTTGTGTTTGTTTTTGTTTAGTTTTTTTTTTTTTCTGAACTGTAAAAAAATTTCTGGTCCTCGACCCCTGCGCGGCCGCTCAGCATAGCTGCGCGGGCGCTCAGCTTGCTGCTCGGCCGCTCAGCTTAGCTGCGCGGGCGCGCAGGGGGTCACTGGAATTTTTTTTTTTAGCCCCTGTTTTCTGATTTTTTTGTATTTTTGGATAGGTTATTAACTTCTAAGGGTTCCTGTAACAATAATTCATGGGTTGCCTCCCACGTAGCGCTTCTTTTTCGTCATTAGCTTGACGTTTCGTACCCTGCTCAAGTAGTCAACAAAATGGCACTAACCACTTCTCGGTTTGCCATGTCCCCATAGTAGTGCTTCAACCGCTGACCGTTAACCTTGAATGCTTGGTCCGGATCATTCTCAAAAATTTCCACCGCTCCATGTGGAAACACAGTTTTGACAATAAAAGGTCCAGACCACCTTGATTTCAACTTCCCAGGAAAAAGTCGGAGCCGAGAGTTGAATAAGAGAACTTGTTGCCCTGGCACAAATAACTTTGGATGTAGCTTCCTATCGTGCCACCTCTTCACCTTTTCCTTATACATTTTATTATTTTCGTACGCTTGAAGTCAAAATTCATCCAGTTCATTAAGCTGAAGCATTCTTTTCTTACCAGCTGCATCTAAATCCAGGTTCAACTTCTTCAATGCCCAGTAGGCCTTATGCTAAGCTCCGCAGGTAGATGACATCCCTTACAGTACACCAACTGGAACGGTGACATCCCAAGTGGAGTTTTGTATGCTGTTCTGTAAGCCCAAACAGCTTCATCGAGCTTTAAAGACCAATCCTTCCTTGACGGACAAACAACCTTCTCTAGAATGCGCTTTATCTCTCTGTTAGACACTTCCGCTTGACCATTTGTTTGCGGATGATAGGCAGTAGCTACTCGATGATTCACATTATAACGCTGCATCATAGAAGTGAACTTACGGTTGCAAAAATGCGATCCTTCATCACTTATGATTACCCGAGGTGTTCCAAACCTTGTGAAAATTTGCTTATGAAGAAAATTTAGTACTGCCTTTGCATCATTTGTCGGTAAAGCTTTAACTTCGACCCATTTTGAGACATAATCGACTGCCAGCAAGATGTACTGATTATTGCAAGACGAGATAAAAGGCCCCATGAAATCGATTCCCCATACATCAAAGACCTCGACTTCAAGCATCACATTTAATGGCATTTCATCCTTCCTTGACAAATTTCCCACTCTTTGGCAACGATCACACCTTAAAACAAACTGACGAGCATCCTTGAACAAAGTAGGCCAGAAAAAACCTGCTTGCAGAATACGAGCTGCCGTCTTCTCACCTCCATAGTGTCCCCCATAAACCGTGGAATGGCAGTCTCGTAATATCCCCTCCGTCTCACAGAACGGGATACATCTCCTGATGATCTGGTCAGCTCCCTGTCTAAACAAATATGGTTCATCCCACATATACCACTTCACCTCATGCAGAAACTTCTTCTCTTGAGCGGATGTCAAATTAAGAGGCATTATATTGCTGACGAGATAGTTTACAATATATGCAAACCATGGTTCTTCCTCCTGAATTGCAAACAACTGCTCATCCGGAAAAGATTCATTGATTAACGTCCTATCTTGTGAAGTAGAATCGGGATTCTCCAACCTAGAGAGATGGTCAGCTACTTGATTCTCAGTACCTTTTCTATCTTTGATCTCTAACTCAAATTCCTGAAGTAAAAGCACCCAACGAATGAGTCTCGGCTTCGAATCCTTCTTAGAAACCAGATAGCGAATAGCTGCATGATCAGTGAATATTGTTACTTTCGTACCAAGCAGATAAGATCGAAATTTCTCAAAGCCAAAGACTATAGCCAAAAGCTCCTTCTCAATAGTGGTGTAGTTCAATTGGGCACCATTTAAAGTCTTACTCGCATAGTAGACCACATGGAAGAGATTTTTCTTGCGCTGTCCCAGAACTACACCTACCGCATAATCACTCGCATCACACATCATCTCAAATGGTTCTGTCCAATCTGGTGCTGTAATGACTGGTGCCGTGATCAAACTCTCCTTGAGAGTCTCGAATGCTGCCAAACATTCATCATCAAATTTGAAAGGCACATCTTTCTCAAGCAAATTGCACAACGGCTTAGATATCTTTAAAAAGTCCTTCATGAATCGCCGATAAAAACCCGCATGACCAAGAAAACTACGGATTCCTTTCACAGAATTAGGTGGGGGAAGATTTTCAATGACTCCCACCTTGGCCTTGTCCACCTCCAGACCCTTGCTAGAGACCTTATGCCCAAGGATAATGCCTTCACGCACCATAAAATGACATTTCTCCCAATTAAGCACCAAATTAGTTTCCACACATCTTTTTAGTACGGCGCGCAGATTATTCAAACATTCATCATATGAGTGTCCAAAGACGGAGAAGTCATCCATGAACACTTCGACGTTATTTCCAATCATGTCAGAGAATATAGCCATCATACATCTCTGAAAGGTGGCCGGTGCGCCACATAACCCAAATGAAACTCTGCAAAAAGCAAATGTGCCAAATGGACAAGTGAAGGTAGTCTTTTCCTGATCCTCTGGTGCAATACAAATCTGATTATACCCGGAATAACCATCCAGAAGACAAAAATACTCATGTCCCGCCAATCTGTCAAGCATCTGATCAATAAATGGAAGAGGGAAGTGATCCTTCCTTGTGGCTTTGTTCAATTTTCTATAATCCATGCATACTCTCCATCCTGTAACTGTTCGAGTAGGGATGAGCTCATTCTTTTCATTTGCGACCACAGTGATACCTCCCTTCTTAGGTACACATTGTACGAGGCTCACCCACGAGTTGTCAGAAATAGGATAAATGATGCCTGCATCTAGCCATTTCAGAATTTCTTTCTTCACCACCTCCTTCATGATGGGATTCAGTCTTCGCTGCTGTTCCACAGTTGGCTTACTACCTTCCTCTAGCAAAATTTTATGCATACAATATGAAAGACTTATCCCCTTGATGTCTGCTATGGTCCATCCTATAGTCGATTTAAATTCTCTCAAAATCCTTAAGAGCTTGTCTTCCTCACTACCTGAAAGGTCAGATGAAATAATAACAGGTAACGTAGATGAATCACCTAAAAAAGCATACCTCAAGTGTTCAGGTAATGGCTTGAGCTCCAAGGTAGGTGCTTCCTCTATTGATGGTTTGAGCTTCCCTTCAGCGTTCTTGAGGTCAGAAGTACCAAGAGATTCAAATGGTATGTCCAGCTTTCGCTTCCAGGGAGAAGCGTTCAGATATTGTAATTGCTCGTTGCTATCTTCATCATCGCTGTCAAAATCCCCCACTAAGGCCTTTTCCAATGCATCAGACATTAGCATGTGATCGAGTTCCAAAGTAACCGCAGAATCAATCACATCCACTTTTAAGCACTCCTCATCTTCTGTAGGGAATTTCATTGCCTTGAATACGTTGAAGGTCACATCCTGATCTTGGACCCGCATAGTAAGTTCACCTTTTTGCACATCTATCAAGGTACGACCAGTAGCCAAGAAAGGCCTCCCCAAGATTATGGGAATCTTCTTATCTTCCTCAAAATCCAGAATAACAAAATCTGCTGGAAAGAAGAGCTTATCCACTTTGACGAGCACATCCTCAACTATGCCCCTTGGGTAAGTAATGGAACGGTCAGCCAATTGTAGTGACATGTACGTGGGTTTTGGATCAGGCAGATCCAGTTTTTTAAAGATCGACAACGGCATCAGATTAATGCTTGCTCCCAAATCACAAAGGCACTTGTCAAACGTCAGATTGCCAATTGTGCAAGGAATGGTGAAGCTTCCTGGATCTTTCAGTTTTGGTGGTAACTTTTGTTGCAGAACAGCGCTGCATTCTTTCGTGAGAGCAACGGTTTCAAGGTCATCCAGTTTCACCTTCCTTGAAAGAATAGTCTTCATAAACTTCGCATAACTAGGCATTTGTTCCAAAGCCTCATCGAAAGGTATATTGATGTGAAGTTTCTTGAACACCTCCAGAAACTTCCCGAACTGTCTATCCAGCTTTTGTTGCTGCAATCTCTTAGGAAAAGGTGGTGGAGGATAGAGCTGTTTCTCCCCTGTATTAGCCTCAGGCAGAGTGTGTTCAACAGTAGTCTTCCTTGGTTCCGCCGCTTTCTCCTTTTGCTTAGATTCTTCACCTCTAATTTCAGCTTCTACTTTTTTTGCCTTTTCAGCATTAGCTACTTTTCCAGACCTTAAGGTAATAGCCTTGACTTGCTCTTTAGCTTCCTTCCTGCCTGGTACTTCCGTGTCACTGGGAAGAGTGCCAGGTTGACGATTGAGCACTGCATTGGCTAATTGACCAATTTGATTTTCCAAGGTCTTGATAGAAACCGCCTGACTCTTGCACAACAACTTAAGTTCCTCAAAATCAGCACTAGTAGGTGCAGCTGCACTTCCCTGTTGAGGATATGATTGCCTTGTAGCATACTGCTGTGGTTGCTGGAATCCAGGTGGGTTAAACTGTTTACTCACTCCTTGCTGATATGGTGGCTGAATAGCATTCTGATTATTCCCCCAGCTGAAATTTGGATGATTTCTGTTGTTAGCATGATAGGTCGCTGGCACAGGCTGCTGTTGTCGCTGATAATTATTCACATACTGAACAGATTCGTTTACAAGAGAACACTGATCCGTAGTATGAGAACCTGCACAAAGCTCACAAACCATAGCTATTTGATTAACTCCATACGTAGCCAGCGAATCAACCTTCATTGATAGCGCTTTGAGCTGGGCTGCAATAGCGGTGGCTGCATCAACTTCCAGAATACCTGCTACCTTGACTGACGTCATCCTCTGAGTTGGGTTTTGATGCTCATTTGCAGCCATCGTCTCGATAAGATTATACGCCTCAGTATAGCTTTTAGCCCATAAGGCGCCTCCAGCTGCTGCATCGAGCATGGGCCGAGATTGGGCCCCCAAACCATTATAGAAACCAGTGATCACCATCCAATCCGGCATTCCATGATGTGGACATTTTCTCAACATTTCCTTGTAGCGTTCCCAAGCCTCGCACATAGATTCTGTAGGTTGCTGCGTAAACTGAGTAAGAGCACTCCTCATAGCAGCAGTCTTTGCCATCGGATAAAACTTCACCAGAAACTTTTGCGCAAGATCTTACCACATAGTGATGGACCCAGCTCGTTCAGAATGTAACCAGTCTTTAGCCTTGTCCCTTAGTGAGAATGGGAAAAGCCTCAACTTGATAGCCTCATCAGTCACGCCATTATACTTAAAAGTGCTGCAGATCTCGACAAAATTCCTTATGTGCATGTTGGGGTCTTCAGTTGCCGCTCCTCCAAAAGAAACAGAATTCTGCACCATCTGAATAGTGCCCGGCTTGATTTCAAAGGTGTTAGCTTGAATAGCCGGATGAAGGATGCTTGACTGAATGTCATCAATTTTAGGCCGAGAAAAATCCATAAGAGCTGGATCAGCTTGAACAATACGATCTCCCATGTTTACTGGTTCTTTCTGCTCAGTTCCTGAATCCGAATCCTCAAAATCTAACTTCTCCGGAATATCAAGAACTTCGTCTGTCTCCTCAGCTGTATCTAAAGTCCTCTTGCGAGCACGAGAACGAGTTTGCATAAACGCTTGCTAAAGTACCTGAAACACAACCAGAAAAAATAAGTAACTACTACGTCCTAATCATTGAGTCCTAATGACCAATGATGGTAAGTACATAAACTAAACAAATACGCCGAGTCCCCGGCAGTGGCGCCAAAAACTTGTTAGGGCGAAAACACGCGCTAATATTCACGCAAGTATACGCGTTCGCAAGTAATATAGAATATTTTCTAGTTCGTTCCCTCAGAGACTCAGACTAAATTATTGTCTAATTAAACTCACTCACCAATGTATGATTACTTCCCAATGTTAAGATAATAACACTTAAAATTGTTGATTAAATATTAACTATAATTAACTACTTAATTAATCACTTAACTAACACTTCAATTTATCAATAATAAAACACTCATGAGATCACAACTTCATTATTACTTCCTTCTATAGCCATTGTTATTACCTTTAGCATGTGACAGTGATGATATTAGTCGAATAACACGAAACTGATAAAAGCCAACTTTCATTGTACTAATACCATTCTACCAAGCATCCACAATTAAGATAGAAATCGAATAGTCATCAATTATGTTGAGTTCATATATGTCTACAGAAATTGACAACACAACAATTTAAGCACAAGTTATTCCTTTTTGATTATATAGGGCAAATAAAACTGTTAGAGTTACCCACTAATCTTGCACAACGTACATGAACCTATGCTAGCATGGCAAGTTCTAAATCTCAAGATCCACCGTCGCTTCACAAGAGATTAAGACCCTATCTTATATGTTCGCGACGCACATAAGACGAATACGCACAACCAATACTAGATATCAAGCAATCATCACACACTTAAGTATTAAACAATTAACTAAAGAATTCCATAATAAATCCGTTGCAACCCCATGATCACGATTAGCCCATAATAGAACCTATCGCCATCATGGGTTCATATGAAATCATGATAAACAAATACAAGAAAATAATAACTAAACTAATTATATTAAAACAGAGTACGTCACAAGAGTAAATAAGTCAAAGCAAGAAAACTAGCATCCAACGTTACAATGAAACAAGAATCACAAGAAAATATGCTTCCTCTTCGTTGCAGTGTGCTAAATCGGTCTTCTTCCTTATCTCCTTCGCTTCTTGCGTAAAACACAATCTTCTTCTTCTTAATCCTCCCTGTGAAAATGTCTCAAATCTACTTATATAATAGTCCCATAAAACTCAGATTACATAGAAGTTGGAAGCCAAACAGAAGTAGAAGTCTAAAATAATTCAGCAAAATTCCCGACCCTGCGCGGCCGCTCAGCATAGCTGCGCGGGCGCGCAGGTTGCTGCGCGGCCGCTCAGCATAGCAGCGCGGGCGCGCAGGCCTCCACTGGAAAAAATCCAAGTTTGCTCCGTTTCTTCACCGTAATCTGCCCGTTCCTTTCCTCTCGCAATGGTGAACACATGCCAAGGCTTATTCTTGATGATTCCTCCCCCGAAATGCAACTAATACCCTGAAATGCATAGACACTAGAAAAACGCATCAAATACACAAAATACTTGATTTCAAGACACCAATTTAAGCCATTTTAAGACGTTCTAAGTGGTATAAAATGCCACTTATCACTCCTTTATTTTATTAATGAATATTATCTTGAATATTCATTCGAGGATTTATGACTCCTTTTATTTTATTTCATGAATATTACTTGAATATTCATTCGAGGATTTATGACTCCGTTTATTTTATTTAATGAATATTACTTGAATATTCATTCGAGGATTTATGACACCTTTATATTATTTAATGAATATTACTTGAATATTCATTCGAGGACTTATGACTCACTTTATATTATATATTGAATATTATTTGAATATTCATTGGAGGACCTATGACTCCGATTATTTACTGAAATATATTCTTTATTTTATTAAAGAATAAGGTGTCGATAATCAAACTTATTTTTGATTCAAATAAAGATAGTACTTTCGTATAAGTATATCTTTGGTTATTTAATACTCATTTCAAGTATAAGTTTTACAACTTCTACTTCAAGTTATTTATATAGAGATTATCCTTATGGGAATATTATTTAATAATATTCAGATATTTTCTAATATATCGGGACTGATTTATTTTAATAAATCAGCAATACTCCAAACATTCTTAAAAATGTTTTCGAGTCTTCAAAATGATTTTTAAAGTTAGAGTGGACCCCAAAACTCATTTTTTAATATTTAAGATCTTCCTTTCTAAGGGGATTTAAATACTCGATCAAAACCTGGGGGATCCAGATCTGTAGTGCATTTTACATTCACAACGTGGTTGCTGTTTTGAGAAAACAAATGAATTGATTACTTACCCAACGTTCGGGAAGTAAGCCCATCTAATTGAGTCGGCATAAGCGACAGGCCGGGGTACGGTCTATCAAAGTGTAAGTGGCTGGGTGGCAGTCCATCAACGCGTAAGAGGCCGGGTGGCTGTCCAGCACAAGGTCCTTATTTGGCCAGGGTGATGACCGGTGGGGGATTCATCCATCTACTAGTAGAAAAGGTTACTTATTGGTATCTTTGCCTGATCAGCAAGATATCGGGTTTATGCCAAAATTCTTTTCTTTCCAAAATTCATTGGATATTGCAACTCTGTTCATACTTTACATGACAGAGGTTTTCAGGAAATGTATGAGATATATATATATATGGATATATATATATCGGGACTTAATGAAGTATCTCGTAACTTCATTTCATTCAATAATATTTCAAAAATTGAATCTATTCAAGTCTTATCTTGTATTCTCATCTATGTGATGAACTTTTGAAACTAATTATAACTTGAGCGGTGGTAGTTCAAGTAGTATTCGGAAAGATATAAGTATATTGGAGTATCTTGTAACTTCATCTTTTAAACTTATATCTAGTAAATGATTATCTTGTGCGTGTCAAAGATTTTCGGAAAAACGTTTAGACAAGGTTAGATATATGAGATCACCTTGCAACGATATTTTTATACAGTTATACACTGGAACTCTATGTGTATTATGCATGGAAGAGGACTTCCAATATTTTGAAAAGTATATATGTATATATATACTGATTATTTTGCGACTTCATCGCATTAAGATATCAACTTGGTTCATTTCTTTTGACCAAGACTTTCATGAGTACTATGAGAAGGCTCATATATTGTTAATCATTATACATATTATTTTGGTGGGCTTGCTGCTCACCCTTGCTTTCTTCTTTCATCACACAACAACAGATAAAAAAGATGAACAGGACCAAGCTCCCGATTCGCAAGCGATTAGGAAACGTTCCGCAGTTTCCTATAGGCGTTGATGTCGCTGTAGCTGAGGTAGGAACTACCAATAGGCTAGGATTTCAACTTATGATGTACCAGACTTATGTATAATTATGAATTGTAATAATGGCAAAGAAATGTAAATTTATTCAGAAACCTTTTTAAGGTGTATTGACATACAATTGTGGAATAAAACGACTTGTGATTATTTTTGGATATTCATCTCTGAGACTATAACTTGTGGTGTGTGTGTTTATTGTGGGGTCACAGTACAGAGTAGTTGATTGTGTATTAAGATTGGGTGTTATTAAGGGAAATGGAACTCGTGACAACCCGGATCCCCGACCCCGGATTTGGGGGTGTTACAGAAATGGTATCAGAGCTAAGCGTTATAAACCTCAGAGATGATGTGACGTTAAGATAATAAGTTCACTAAGATAATAAGAACTCTTGCCAAGTTCATAGTCGGACTACCTAACGTAGTACTGACAGTTAAAACCCTTATGGGAACCCTTATAAATATCGTGATAGTAGCGTAGTTCGTTATCTTATATGGTAGCGGGACTCCGAACCCTGAGGTTGAGAAGTGACCTCGCGATGATGTTTTATTACTAATTGGAGATCGGATGGTGGATCCGATAGAGCGTCCTAACGCAGGACCGGATGAGGTTCATATTGAGGATGTAATGGTTGAGGATGTTGTCCTAGATGGGATTGTTGCTGAGGAGGATCTCGTGGAAGATCCTAACAAGAATGAATAAAGGACCATTGAGGAATTGATGACCATGGTTAGGGAAACTACCAGAGGTAGGATTGGCCGGTCACTACCAGAGGTTCGTTCAAGTTTGTAAAGATAGTAGCCCCTTTAACGTGGCTTACTCGTAAGACTAAGAAGTTTGAATGGACAGAGAAATACGAGAAAAGATTTTAACAACTAAAGCAAAGGTTGGTGGCGACCCATATGTTGGCATTGCCGGATGAAAAAGGAGATTTTGTGAATTGTAGTGACGCTTCGCATAAGGAATTAGGGTGCTTCTTATACAGCACAACAAGGTAATCGCGTACGCGTCAAGATAATTAAGGGAATATAAAATTTGATATCCCCACCTATGAGCTTGGGCTCATGGCAATAGTTTTGCCCTAAATATTGGAGGCACTACTTGTATGGAGAGAAGTGCGAGAATTACCTAAGCCATAAGTGCTCTAGTACATTTTCACGCAGAAAGAGCTCAACATACGCCAGAGGAGGCGGTTAGAGCTAATCAAGAATGATGAGTGGGAGATTCTTTATCATTCGGGGAAAGCCAATGTGGTGGCTAATACCCTTAGTAAAAAGGAGAGACTCAAGATGATAATATCTTTGGGAGAGTTTATAAGAGATTTTGAGAAAATGGAAATAGAAGTGAAGGTAACCGGAGCTGGTACCGAAAAGCTGTTTGAGATTGCAATACAGACCGAATTTTCGGAAAAGAACATATTATGCCAGAAAAAGTGATGAATGAAGGCAGAGAGCCAACAACTAGATATGAGATTAATACCGAGAAAGATGATAAGGGAACAATGAGGTATTCCTACAGAATTTGGGTTCCAAATGTTCAAGAGCTTAAAGATGAGATCTTAGATGAAAGCTAGTTTGAGGAATAAGATTTAGAGCAAACCCTGAACGTGATAGTCAGGGAGGTTGACATCAAGATAGAAGGAACCCATAACATAATGAAGTGGAAAACAAGGATTTTTAACGTATAAGATAACCCCGATTATGGGAGAAGGTTGAAACATTTCACACTAAGGAAACAGAAAGTCGAGTAAGGAAAGGAGACCTGAGACGGTACTCCTATACAGCAATTTATGGACCTGTCTAGACAGAACTTAGACTATTATCCCCAACCACCACCTTGAGGAAACAATGCGGTAGGAAATTCTTTCATGACCTTTAAGTCGCTAAGCTCTCAGAGTTCCAAGGAACAGGTTGACCTAGTCGAGGCAAGAGCCTGGCTAAAGGAAATAGAGGAATCATTTGAGATTCTGAATGATTGACGAATCACAAAAGACTGTTTTTGTCACTTACCCTCCCAAGAGAGAGACCACCCGCTGGTGAAAGGCCAAGGATGGCACGGAGCAAGAGATTATAATAAACTGATTTAAGTTAGTCAATTGTTTTCGGGAAAGTAATTCCCAAGGTTATGGAGATAGTGTAAAATCTTTAGAGCCAGAACAAAGGTGGACGAGTATGATGAAATATGAAGCTAAGTTGTAAAAATTGTCAAGATTCGTTCGGATGACAAGAATCCCAGAACGATGTGATGTTTGAAGTCAATGATTAGTGGGTTCATGAAATAATGATAAGAGAAAGGAAAATAAAAAGAAACTGAAGTGGAAAGGAATATAAAGGCAATAGAGTTTGAGGAATGATAAGGGAGTTGGGTATGAGGAAACCCTAAAGACTCGTAGCAATAGAAATAGAAAAGTATGTAATCGTCAGGATGAGGGTGATTCACCATGAGTTAAAGTTGATGGTTTAAGGCATAAGTGATATATATATTGTATCCCCTTTAAGTTGGGAGTATTAGAAGACTTCGAGATAGATCGATGGGCTAATAAGAAAACACGGATGGATTGAGGAGACAGGATAACAAGATATAAAAAATTAAGGATAGAACATCGGTAACTTAAAACGAATCTTAGGGGAATGCATAAAGGTTGGCATTTCACCCTTAATAGGGATAGTATGAGTTTTGACAGTATGAATTAGAAAGGATTAAGGTAATAACAACCTTTAAGAATCAGTGGAGAAATTTTTTTCAGAAGTATATAGACAATGATTCTGGTATAAATAAATGGTATTTCGATATGCCCTGTATCTAGGGAATACAGGAGGAACGATTCAAGGATAACCTTAGAGGTTTTACAAGGAGAAAGGTAATATTCAAAATTCTCAAGAATAGAAATGTTGATAAAGGGAATATGACGTAATTATAATGATGCCAAGTGGGGCACGTGTTAAACCACGAGAAAGTATGGATCGAACCAGTAATGGTCGAAATTGTTCAGGGCAATTAGGACTTAAGATAAAAGATGTTCTAAGTATGATTGAGAGTCAGTCGTGACAGTGATTAACCTCTAAAGATTGAGGCAATATCTTATGGAAAAATGGTGATTTTTTTTTATTTACTCATCAGATATTAAAGAAAAGCATTTTCACATAAGCAGTGATTGAAATGAGGTAGAAAATTTATTTGGAGGTGGTTAAAATGACATTGACTGTAAGAAAATTTTACTATCAGGAAAGGCCAAAGAGGTGGCCGACACTTTAAGTGTAAGAGGACAATTACATGCGCTCGTGCCAGAGGAATACAGTGATAATGGTTGAAGCCGTAAAGGTTGTATTATGGTTGGAAAGATTGACATTCCTTCTGATGACTGTACAATACCCAACCGTAATAGTAGTTTGGTAAAGGTTTAATTCGTGTAATCGCCATGAGCGGGCTATCTATCTCAGAAGATACTATCTTGAGATAAGCCAGGACCATGTTTCCAAAAAGGACTAGATGAACCTTTGAGTTAAGTCTTCTATTTAAGGCATACGATTAAGAATGGTATTCACCTGCTATCGTTGCTTTGACTGAAAGTCTTCTGTAATTTTATCTGCTTCATGTCATGAAAGTACGTCAGAGTTTGGAGTGTTCTTCATGAATTATGATTGGTGATTATGTTAACTCCTTAGAAGTATTCTATATGACATGTATGGACTCCGTATGGTTAGATATTAAGATTTCATGGAAAGTGAATGACGACAGTAGGTCAGTGGTGGACCATAGTAATGCAGTAATGATTCTGCGAGTAATGAGCTGATTACAACCGTGAGAGTTGTATTGGAATGGATGTTGAGATTGAGTACCACTAATTGGGTCGTGGTAATGTATAAGTTATCATTGATAGACTAATTAAGTAGAGTATCTACCTATTGAATATTTATTCCTTCTTATGAAAAGAGAGTCATATTACTATATGAGGAAGGTTGCGGTGCAAGCATAGAATTCTAGTAACGATGATGTCTAGAATGAGATCCTAGATTCGATTTTCGATATCGAGGGAGTTTCAAAGGTGATTGTGTATAAGCTCGAGGAAGAGCATGGGTCCATAGAATGATGGACGGAATAGCAAAAATATTTAGGCATGTGAAATATGATACTATAATACTTGATGTTGATATAAATACATATATGTTTTGTTCTTCTAAGACAAACCTCTATAGTTTAGAGTTAGGTTCCAAGCCAGATATTTTGTGGCAGTATATATATATTTTTTTTCATATATAAAATTCTCTTCAATTCGTTCTTTTCTCTTCTTTTCATTTTGTATAAGCTGAGAAGAACAACCCTTCCAGAAGGGGAGGTATTGCCGAATGACTATCTATCTGTGTGATAGAAGCCGAGTAGGATACCAGCTATTGTTTAATTGCTTGTCAAGTACTAAAGGCTGGCCACCTTCTGTACTAACTATGCGATATAACAAGTGTTCATGATCATAGTGATCTCTCAACAAATTCCTTTACTTCTATATGATTGATCAAACTTTGGGAAATAGAAACAGCTGAAAAAGGAGTAATAAAGTTGTGGTGGTATTCGGAATGGAAACACATTCGTGATACTAAGGTTGACGAGGTTATTAAAAGGTTATAGAATGCAAACGAGCAAAAGTGTAACCAACATAGTATTATGTATGGAAGATAGTAACGCTTACGAATTAGAAAAGAATGAGTATTGAGAAGCAAAAGCTATAACGCTAGAAGCTATAATGAGAGTCTGTGCAATAGACTTGAAAGAAATTGGAATGATCACTTAACACGGATTGAGTTTTCTTACGACAATAGATCGTATGTCAGGTATCGAGATGTCGTCTTATGAGATCCTTGAGGGAAGACAATGTCGATCTCCCTTATGTTAGGATGAAGTTGTAGAGCGCAAGATGATCGGACCAGCAGTGGTCCAAAGGACCAAGGATATGATAGATCTAATTAGAGGACGGCTGGTAGTAGCCCAAGATGGACATGATAAGTATGTTGATTTGACACGAAAGGACAAAGAGTATGAAATAGGGGACCTAGTAATGTTATAGGTATCCCTTGGAAAGGATTGATGAGGTTCGGAAAGAAAGGAAAGCTAAGTCTACGAATTGTTGGACCCTTGGATATAGTAAGACATATTGGGAAGCTAGCATACGAGCTAGCCCTACCCCCGAACCTGTAGCAAGTTCATAATATGTTCCACGTATCAATGTTAAGGAACTGTAATTCGGATGCCAGACAAATAGGGGCATATGAGCGCATAGACATGCAACCCGACGTAACCTATATGGAGCAACCAGGAAGGGTTATAGAGTGAAAAGGAACAAGTGCTTAGGAGAAAGGTTATCAAACTATTCAGAGTTTGATGGAAGAACCACAATGTGGGAAAATTTACTCGAGAGTTAGAAAGTGCAATGCTAAGAGAGTATCCCTATTCATTTTCTATCTGATTCCGGGACGGAATCCTTTTAAGGAGAGGAGACTGTAATAACCCCAATTTTTGGAAATTTTTAAAATCATTATGAATAGTGATTTTGCAGATTATGCTGAATGAGAAAACTTTTCATGCCACACTATGTAGGGGTTCTGTTATTGATCTTCTGGGATATTATTAGTACACTATATGGTATATAAGTGTATGTAAAGATCGTCAGAATCTAATTCCGAACACTTTGATTTTTCCCAGAAATCCACTAGATATGGAAAGAATTGAGTATAAGGTAACATGATAAAAAGGATTTAAATTAAAGGATTATAAGAGAGGATCATAAAAGGAATATAATGTATTGAGAAAGGTTAAGGGAGCCCAAGTAATAAGATCCCGGATATGATCTCTCAAACGATAAACGAGAACGAAAGATAAGCGAACCGTAAAACAAATAAGTGACCAAGAGACAAGCTTGTACAAGAAGCCAAGGATTGTGACATCATCAAATCACAAGTTGTGGACAAGTGGAAGCATTATGACATGTGCATGGTGACATAAGCATGACAAAAGGGAAGGAATTGTTGGATGATTGTAAACCACACAAAGTTCAAGGTTAGAAAGGTAATTAAGCAAAAACAAAACCAAAACAACCTAGCTAGCCAAAACAAATCAAAGCAAACACAAAATTTTTCATTTCTTCAACATTGCTCTCGGCTTTTTTTCTTTTCAAGGGAAGAAAAATCAAAAATCAAGTTCCAAGCATTGTTAAATCACAAGGTATTCATCTAAGGTTCCTTGTACATAGATATGGATGCCCTATAAGTTTAAGCTTCTAATTCCTTCACAATCTCTTCCATTAATTCAAGTAAGAAGATGGTGAATAGTAACTTTCAAAAAATAACTTTAGTTTTCTTGAATTTTTATGAAAGTTTAAGGTTATACAAGCAAGGATCAAGGTTCTTTAGGCATTCAAAGCTCTTGTGTTGTGTTAAGAAGCTTCAAGGAAGGTATAATCTCTTAGCCAAGCTTTTTTATTGAATGTTAAGAGCATAATATGAGTGTTATAGTTCATGAGAGGCTTGATGGTTGTGTATTTAGAGATTAGTTGGTTTTGGGATGTTTTTGGAGTTGTAAATCTTGGTTGTTGATTAATGAACTTAAGTGTAGTTTAAATTCATGATAAAGAATAGTATAAATTGTTAATGTTGAGTTGTTGGGGCTGTTATGATAAAGTATGGATGGAGTTTTGATTGGGTTGTGATTGTGGGTTGATTGGTGATGGTTTGGTGTTGAATTGGTTGGTAAAATTTTGGGAAATCGCGTAAACATAGCCGTCGTAATGTCCGATTTACTTTAGGCTGTTTTTGTTCTTAACATCAGAACCCTTGAACTCACTGCTAGGTTTTGACCATTGCCATTTTTAGATAGTTCATGTTACGAGCTTCGTTTTGATATGTGGCTCGTTTGATTCCGATGTACGGTTTAGGAGAAACGGCCGTTTTAAGTAACGACGTTTCGCGAACGAACCATTACCCCTCGCCTTACTTTGAAACCTAGGTTAAAGACCTAAAAGGACTAATTGGAGGATGGAACAATTATGTAAAGTGGATTAGGCAGTTGGTAAGGCACTCGCGAAAGAATCGCCTTAAAACTCGTAATGGTTTATTTATTAAAAATGGTGGAGCCGAGGGTACTCGAGCGACTTAAGTAAATCATTAAGCGCGAAAGCGAGCGTAGGACTCTAAATGGTTTAAGTCTAGTTTCTTAAGCGACCGGGGTTTAATTCCGACTTATGTTGTTGTTCATAGGTTATCGGACCCACTCTAAGCTTAAGTCTATCCGGGAGCACTCAGGCAAGTTTTCTATCCGTTATACTGTTGTTGTGATGTATACACTTGTATATGCATTATCTTGTAATAGATGCATGATGGTTATATTAGCAAATTCTTGCGATATATTGTAGCATGTGATATGGTACATATGCATGTCTGTTTCGTATTCTTGCCATATATATCTGTTGGTTCAGTTGATAATACCTATGCTAGAGAATAGCGGTAATTTGCATATACCCTTAGTATAGGGACCCAAAGGTGAAAACATTTTCTAAAACCGGGAGTCGAGGATCCCGAGTAGATTATATATATATATATTTATATATATATGGTTATAGTTTTCAAAAACTATTAATCGAATAAGGTTTATTCGATAACTTTATTTTATTAATGAATATTATCTTGAATATTCATTCGAGGATTTATGACTCCTTTTATTTTATTTCATGAATATTACTTGAATATTCATTTGAGGATTTATGACTCCTTTTATTTTATTTAATGAATATTACTTGAATATTCATTCGAGGATTTATGACTCCTTTATTTTATTAATGAATATTATCTTGAATATTCATTCGAGGATTTATGACTCCTTTTATTTTATTTCATGAATATTACTTGAATATTCATTCGAGGATTTATGACTCCTTTTATTTTATTTAATGAATATTACTTGAATATTCATTCGAGGATTTATGACTCATTTATATTATTTAATGAATATTACTTGAATATTCATTCGAGGACTTATGACTCACTTTATATTATTTATTAAATATTATTTGAATATTCATTGGAGGACCTATGACTCCGATTATTTACTGAAATATATTCTTTATTTTATTAAAGAATAAGGTGTCGATAATTAAACTTATTTTTGATTATTCAAATAAAGATAGTACTTTCGTATAACTATATCTTTGGTTATTTAATACTCATTTCAAGTATAAGTTTTACAACTTCTACTTCAAGTTATTTATATAGAGATTATCCTTATGGAAATATTATTTAATAATATTCAGATATTTTCTAATATATCGGGACTGATTTATTTTTATAAATCAGCAGTACTCCAAACATTCTTAAAAATGTTTTCGAGTCTTCAAAATGATTTTTAAAGTTAGAGTGGACCGCAAAACTCATTTTTTATATTTAAGATCTTCCTTTCAAAGGGGATTTAAATACTCGCTCAAAACCTGGGGGATCCAGCTCTGTGGTGCATTTTACATTCGCAATGTGGTTGCTGTTTTGAGAAAACAAATGAATTGATTACTTACCCAACGTTCGGGAAGTAAGCCCATCTAATTGAGTCGGCATAAGCGATAGGCCGGGGTACGGTCTATCAAAGTGTAAGTGGCTGGGTGGCAGTCCATCAATGCGTAAGAGGCCGGGTGGCGGTCTAGCACAAGGTCCTTATGTGGCCAGGGTGATGACCGGTGGGGGATTCATCCATCTACTAGTAGAAAAGGTTACTTATTGGTATCTTTGCCTGATCAGCAAGATATCGGGTTTATGCCAAAATTCTTTTCTTTCCAAAATTCATTGGATATTGCAACTCTGTTCATACTTTACATGACAGAGGTTTTCAGGAAATATATGAGAGATATATATATGGATATATATATATATACCGGGACTTAATGAAGTATCTCGTAACTTCATTTCATTCAATAATATTTCAAAAATTGAATCTATTCAAGTCTTATCTTGTATTCTCATCTATGTGATGAACTTTTGAAACTAATTATAACTTGAACGATGGTAGTTCAAGTAGTATTCAAAAAGATATAAGTATATTGGAGTATCTTGTAACTTCATCTTTTAAACTTATATCTAGTAAATGATTATCTTGTGCGTGTCAAAGATTTTCGGAAAAACGTTGAGACAAGGTTAGATATTTGAGATCACCTTGCAACGATATTTTTATACAGTTATACACTGGAACTCTGTGTGTATTATGCATGGAAGAGGACTTCCAATATTTTGAAAAGTATATATGTATATATATATATACTGAATATTTTGTGACTTCATCGCATTAAGATATCAACTTGGTTCATTTCTTTTGACCAAGACTTTCATGAGTACTATGAGAAGGCTCATATATTGTTAATCATTATATATATTATTTTGGTGGGCTTGCTGCTCACCCTTGCTTTCTTCTTTCATCACACAACAACAGATATAAAATATGAACAGGACCAAGCTCCCGATTCGCAAGCGATTAGGAAACGTTCTACAGTTTCCTATAGGCGTTGATGTCGCTGTAGCTGAGGTAGGAACTACCAATAGGCTAGGCTTTTAACTTATGATGTACTAGACTTATGTATAATTATGAATTGTAATAATGGCAAAGAAATGTAAATTTATTCAGAAACCTTTTTAAGGTGTATTGACATATAATTGTGGAATAAAACGACTTGTGATTATTTTTGGATATTCATCTCTGAGACTATAACTTGTGGTGTGTGTGTTTATTGTGGGGTCACAGTACAGAGTAGTTGATTGTGTATTAAGATTGGGTGTTATTAAGGGAAATGGAACTCGTGACAACCCGGATCCCCGACCCCGGATTTGGGGGTGTTACAAAGTTATTCTTGTTAACCAGATTCACCCCGCCTGTGAGTTAGGCATAGGGGAACAATCTTTTAGTGTTGATCTGATTCCTTTTAAATTAGGGGAGTTTGATGTAATTTTGGGAATGGACTGGCTATCTAGCAATGATGCTCAGATAGACTGTAAGGGGAAGAAAGTTAAGTTGAATATCTCAGGAAAGAAAGAAGTCATATTTAGAGGAAAGAGGCAAATGCAGAAATTTTTGACTATGGCCCAGGCCAAAAGGATGCTACAAAAAGGAAATGAGGCTTACCTAGCCTATGTGGTGGACACGCAGAAGGAGGTGTCCAACTTACAATATATTCCGGTAGTCAACGAATTTGAAGATGTATTCCCACAAGACCTTCCGGGATTACCACCCGATAGAGTGATTGAATTTGCTATTGAGTTGGCCCCAGGGACGGCGCCAGTTTCAAAAGCACCTTACCGGTTAGCCCCATTAGAAATGAAGGAATTAGCTACTCAATTGCAGGAACTCTTGGATAAGGGTATGATAAGACCCAGTGTGTCTCCATGGGGAGCACCAGTGTTATTTGTTAAGAAGAAGGATGGGAGCATGAGGCTGTGCATCGACTACCGAGAGTTGAACAAGCTAACCATAAAGAACAGGTACCCGTTACCTAGAATAGATGATCTGTTCGACCAGCTAAAGGATGCTGTTTATTTTTCCAAGACTGACCTGAGAACTGGATATCACCAGCTAAAGATTAACCCCGAAGATATTCCCAAGACCACGTTCCGTACTAGGTATGGGCACTATGAGTTCTTGGTAATGTCCTTTGGATTAACCAATGCCCCAGCGGCTTTCATGGATTTAATGAACAGAGTATTTAAGAAGTACTTGGACAAGTGTGTGATAGTTTTTATCGATGATATTTTATTCTACTCAAGGACTAAGGCAGAACATGCAGAGCATTTGAGGATAGCTCTAGGAATACTCAGAGAGGAACAGTTATATGCCAAATTCTCGAAGTGTGAATTCTGGCGGAATGAAGTACAGTTTTTAGGACATGTGATCAATAAAGAAGGAGTATTGGTCGACCCCTCCAAGATAGAGGCGGTCTCAAATTGGGAAAGGCCAACCACACCCACAGAGGTAAGGAGTTTCATAGGATTGGCCGGCTACTATCGTAGATTTGTACAGGACTTTGCGAAGATCGCAGCCCCTTTGACATGACTTACTCGTAAGACAGAGAAGTTTGAATGGACGGAAAAATGCGAGAACAGTTTTCAAGAATTAAAGAAAAGGTTGGTAACGGCCCCGGTGTTGGCATTGCCAGACGGAAAAGGAGATTTTGTGATATATAGTGACGCGTTGCACAAAGGATTAGGGTGTGTGCTTATGCAGCACGGTAAGGTGATTGCGTATGCGTCGAGACAACTGAAGGAATACGAGATTAGATATCCTACTCATGACCTTGAGCTCGCGGAAATAGTTTTTGCCTTAAAGATTTGGAGGCACTACTTGTATGGAGAGAAGTGCGAGATTTTCACAGACCATAAGAACCTCAAGTACATATTTACGCAGAAAGAGCTCAACATGCGCCAGAGAAGATGGTTAGAGCTAATCAAGGACTATGATTGTGAGATTCTCCATCATCCGGGGAAAGCCAATGTGGTGGCTGATGCCCTTAGTAGAAAGGAAAGACTCAGAATGATAATGACTTCAGAAGAATTGATAAAGGATTTCGAGAGAATGGAAATAGAAGTAAAGGTAACCGGAACCGGAACTGAAAAGCTGTTTGAGATCTCAATGCAGCCAGAGTTATTGGAAAAGATTAGATTGTGCCAAGAGAAAGTAATGAATGAAGGCAGAGAGTCAATGACTGGAGAATAGATCCATACTGAGAGAGATGATAAAGGGATAATGAGGTACTCCTACCGAATTTGGGTTCCGAACGTTCAAGAGCTTAAAGACGAGATTTTGGATGAAAGCCATAGTTCAAGATATTCCATTCACCCGGGAAGCAACAAGATGTATAGGGATTTGAAGGAGTATTACTGGTGGCCCAACATAAAGAGGGACGTAGCAGAATGGGTAAGCAAATGTATGACTTTCCAAAGAGTAAAGGCAGAGCACCAGAGACCTAGTGGACTTTTACGACCCCTGGAGATTCACGAATGGAAATGGAAACAGATAGCCATGGATTTTGTTGTCGGTTTACCAAGGACGAAAGCCAACCATGATGCCATATGGGTGATTATAGACCGACTGACAAAGTCAGCTCATTTCATTCCTATCAATGAGAGATACATAGTCGATAGACTGGTGGACATTTACCTTAAGGAAATAGTGACGCGACATGGAGTCTCAGCGTCCATTGTCTCAGACCGAGACCCCAGGTTCAACTCCAGATTTTGGAGGAGCTTTCAAGAATGTGCGGGGACCAAGTTAAATATGAGTACCGCTTACCATCCCCAGACGGATGGGCAGAGTGAAAGGACCATCCAGACACTAGAGGATATGTTGAGAGTCTGCGCAATAGACTTTAAAGGAAGTTGGGATGATCACTTGTCATTGATCGAGTTTTCTTATAACAATAGCTTTCATGCTAGCATCGGAATGCCGCCTTATGAGGCCCTGTACGGAAGAAGGTGTCGATCTCCCTTATACTGGGATGAAGTAGGAGAGCGGAAGATGCTCAGACCCGAAGTGGTCCAAAGGACCAAAGACATAGTGGATCTTATCAGAGGACGGCTGGTAGCAGCCCAAGACAGACAGAAGAAATATGCAGACCTAGCCCGAAAGGACAAGGAGTATGAAGTAGGGGACTTAGTACTACTAAAAGTATCCCCTTGGAAGGGATTAATGAGGTTCAGAAAGAAAGGGAAACTAAGCCCAAGATACATTGGACCTTTTGAGATACTAGGACGGATTGGGAAGTTGGCTTATGAGCTAGCCTTACCCCCGAACCTACAACAAGTTCATAATATGTTCCATGTGTCAATGCTAAGGAAGTATCATCGGGATGCCAGGCACATAGTGGAGTACGAGCAGGTGGATATACAACCAGATCTGACTTACGTGGAAAGACCAGTAAAGATTATGGATAAGAAGGAGCAGGTGCTTCGGAACAAAGTAATCAAGCTAGTCAGAGTGCTATGGCAGAATCAACTTAGGAACTAGAGAGCGCAATGCTAGAAAAGTACCCCCATTTATTTTCTATTTGATTCCGGGACGGAATCCTTTTAAGGAGGGGAGACTGTAATAACCCCAAAATTTTGAACTTTTTTGTAACCCTTATGAATAGTGTTTTTGCTGATATTGCTGAATAAGAAAACTTTTCATGCCACACTATGTAGGGGTTCTTTTATTGTTTTTCTGAGATCTTATTAGCACTCTATATGATATATAAGTGTATGTAAAGATCGTCAGAATCCAAATTCAAACACTTTGATTTTTTTCCGAAAATCCACCAGATACCGAAAGAATTGAGTATAAGGTAACAGGATAAAAAGGATTTAAATTCAAGGATTATAAGAGAGGATCATAAAAGGAATATAATTTATTGAGAAAGGTTAAGGAAACCCAAGTAATAAGATCCCGGGTATGATCCCTCAGATGATAAACGAAAACGAAAGTTAAGCGAACCGTATAACAGATCAGCGGTCATTAGCCAAGTAATTAGAAGCTAATCAAAGAGGTTAGTGAGGATGATGTCATCAAACCAATAATAAGAGGACAAGTGTGGGAGGATGACATAACATGATGACCTAAGCATGACCAAAGAGAAGTGTGTTGTTGGTTGATTAAGAACCACACAAAATTCACCATGGTTAAAAGTAATAAATCAAAAACAAAAGCAAGCAACCAAGCAAAACAAATCAAAAAATCACAAAAACACAAAGTTGACTTCATTTCTTCAAGAAAGCTCTCGGCCTTTCTCTTTTTTTCAAGAAGAAAAATCCAAAATTCAAGATCCAAGCCTTGTTAATTAGTGAGGTAATTATCTAATACTCCTTATGCATAGATATAGCTATCCTATAAGTTTGAGCTTCAAATTCCTTCACAATCTCTTCCTAAAATTCATGGAAGAAGAGGGTAAATAGTGTTTTTCAAGAACTTAAAATTTTGTTCTTGAGTTTTTGTTTATATTAAGCTTGGGTAAGGACTTTCAAGGGTGATTCCAAGCTAATTAGTTACTCCCACTCACAAGGAAGGTATAATCTCTTAACCTAGCTTTGTTATTGAACGTTAAGAGCTTAATATGAGTATTATAGTTCATAAGAGGCTTGATTGTTGTGTATGTAGAGATTAGTTGATTTTGTGATGTTTTTGGAGTTGTAAATCTTGGTTATTAGTTAAAGAACTTAAGAATAGTTTTAGTTCATGTTTGAGATTAATATAAATTGGAAAAACTTGAGGTGTTGGGGCTGTTGTAGTGAGGTATGGATGGAGTTTGGTTGTATGGTTGAATTGTGGTTGGTTTGTGGTTGAATTGGAGTAGAATAAAAATTGGTAATCGCGTAAACATAGCCGTCGTAATGTCCGATTTACTTTAGACTGTTTTTGCTCTTAACATCAGGACCCGAGAACTCACTGTTAGGTTTTGACCATTGCCATTATTAGATAGTTCATGTTACGAACTTCGTTTTGATATGTGGTTCGTTTGATTCCGATATACGGTTTATGAGAAACGACCGTTTTAAGTAACGGCGTTTCGCGAACGAACCGTTACCACTCGCCTTACTTTGAAACATAGGTTAATGACCTTAAAAGACTAATTGGAGTAAGAAACATTTATGTGAAGTGTATTATGCAGTTGGTAAGGTACTCGCGAAAGAATCGCCTTAAAACCCTTAATGGTTAATTTATAAAAAATGGTGGAGCCGAGGGTACTCGAGTGACTTAAGTGAATCGTTAAGCGCAAAAGCGAACGTTAGGGTCTAATTGGTTAAAGTATAGATTCATAAGCGACTTTGGTTTAATTCCAACTTATATGTTGTTTATAGGTTACCAGACTCGTCCCAAGCCATTTATCACCCCCAGTCGCTCAGGCATGTTTTCTACCCGTTATACTGTTGTTGTGATGTATACATATGTATATGTATTATCTTGTGATAGATGCATGATGGTTAATTAGCAAATCTTGCGATATATTGGAGCATGTGATATGGTATATATGCATGTCTGTTTCGTAATCTTGATATATATCTGTTGATTCAAATGCTTATAGTTGCATAATACCTATGCTAGAGATAAGCAGTAGTTGCGTATACCCAAAGGTGGACATTTTTCTAAAACCGGGAGTCGATGTTCCCGAGTATATTATATATATTTATATATATATATATAGATATAGTTTTCAAAACTATGAATCGGATAAGGTTTATTCGATAACTTTATTTTATTAATGAATATTATTTTGAATATTAATTTGAGGGCTTACGACTCCGTTTATTTTATTAATGAATATTATTTTGAATATTCATTTGAGGGCTTATGACTCCGTTTATTTTATTAATGAATATTATTTTGAATATTCATTCGAGGGCTTATGACTCCGTTTATTTTATTAATAAATATTATTTTGGATATTCATTCGAGGACTTATGACTCCGATTATTTACTAATTAATATTCTTTATTTTATTAAAGAATAATGTGTCGATAATCAAACTCACTTTTGATTATTCAAATAAAGATATTACTTTCGTATCAGTATATCTTTGGTTATTTAATATTCATTTCAAGTATAAGTTTTACAACTTCTACTTCAATTATTTTTATAAAGATTATTCTTTATGGGAATATTATTTAAATAATAATATTCAGATATTTTCTAATATATTGGGACTGATTTATTTTATTAAATCAGCATCACTCCAAACATTCTTAAAAATGTTTTCGAGTCTTCAAAATGATTTTTAAAAGTTAGAGCGGATCCCAAAACTCATTTTTATATTTAAGATCTTTCTTTCGAAGGGGATTTAAATACTCGCTCAAAAATTGAGGGATCCGGCTCAGTGGTGTATTTTATATTCGCAACGAGGTTGCTGTTTTGATAGATGAATTGATTACTTACCCAACGTTCGGGAAGTAAGTCTATCTATTGAGTCGGCATAAGCAATATGGGCTCAGTGGGCGTCCATGAAAGTGTAAGTGGCTCAGTGGGAGTCCATCAAATGCGTAAGTGACTGAGTGACAGTCCAGCATAAGGTCCTATTGCGGCCAGGCTGATGACCAGTGGGGAATTCGTCCATCTACTAGTAGAAAAGGTTACTTATTGGTATCTTTGCCTGATCAGCAAGATATCAGGTTTATGCCAAAATTCTTTTCCTTTCCAAATTTCATTGGATGTTACAAACTCTGTTCATACTTTACATAACAGAGGTTTCCAGGAAATGTATAAAAGATATATATGTGGATATATATATCGGGACTGAATAAAGTATCTCGTAACTTCATTTCATTCAATAATATATCAAAGATTGAATCTATTCAAGTCTTAACTTGTGGTCTCATCTATGGGATGACCTTTTAAAACCTATAATACTTTGAACATAGGTAGTTCAAGTAGCTTTATAAAATGATATAAGTATAGAGAAGTGATTGGTAACTTCATCTTCCTTTAAGTTTATATCTAGTAAGTATCTACCTTACACTTGATAAAGGTTTCCAGTAAGATATCCATTTAGATACTTGCATTATTGTTTACACTATATATTATCTTGCGAGCTGTAATGCTCACTCTTGCTTCATTTCTTCATCACACAACAATAGTTAGGAAAGATGGCCAGACTCAAGCAGACCTAGCGCAAGCGCGTGGGAAGTGTCCCGCGTCTTCCCGTTGATGTTGTAGCTGCTATAGCTGCAGAGGTAGATCTATTAGTAGATCAGGCATTCTACTTTTGGGAACCAAATATTGTATAATTATAACTTGTGGTAGATAATGGCAAATAACTGTAAACTTATCAAGTAATCATTTTGGGTTGTAATAACTTTTAAATTGTGGATTCAAGGACTTGTACTTATTTCAATTTCATCTCTGAGACTATAACGGGTTGTGGTGTGCGTTAGTGTGGGGTCACAACATGAGGTTATTTATTATTAATTAAGTTAAGTGATATTGTGGAAAGAAAGACCATAACGACTCGGATCCCTGACCCCAGATCTGGGGGTGTTACAACATCCCATACTGAAGTCAACACCAATCATCTGTACTAATACCACCTTTGATATTAAATAACAAACTAAGTATCCAAAAAATCAGAAACTGAATCAAAACTGCATTTCATCTTTTATCCAAAAACAAAATACTTAATAAATCATTCCTTATAAGATTATCAAAAGCAATATAATAATTAAGATTGGAATCCTCGAACGACGGTGTGTTGCCGCCGGTGATCAGCCGCAGAGCAACACCGGTATGCCGAAGCATATCCAACTAAACAAATGGGGCACCCAAGGCACATATCGGCTTAAAGGTATTATATCATGTATAATACCGAAATCTCTGCTGGACCGCCGCCACGGTCTCTTACGTAATTTGTGATCATCTAATCTTAAAACGTTTTATTGAGAGGGGTCATAATACTCGACACCCTTATAAATTTTATTCGCCCATTTACTTGGGCAGGAATACTCGCAAAACCAAATCATTTTCCTCAAAATCCAAAACATTTATAAATCCATTAATTTGATGAGTAAAATCACTTAGCTACTCTGAACATAGGATATCAGAAGAGTATTTGCATAATAAGCATTTAATTCAGCGATATGTAAAACATTTATCTATTCTGAACTGAGAATAGGGAAAGCAATACTTGCATGATAAGATTCAAAATAAATATCACTTGAACAATAAGTGATGATAGGGATACTTGCCTTTGGATTTTTAGCAGTTAGTCACGCTCGTAGAAACACAATTATCTAAGTCTGGCATCTCAAGGCATCACCGTCTTTCTTTTCAACACTTTACTGATATACTGCTCCTGCGATTGCTAGAAGCCAGATATCCAACATTACTTCATCTCATTCTCCCCCATGTCTGGTCCTGATCAACTCGAGCGATCTGCATCTTTGATGCAGATGATGGTACTAAAAGAAGGAGAATGATGAGAGCTTCGATTCTGATACTCGAGCTTCAAAAACAGAAATCAGAATTACCAGGAATCAATGGATTGATTCCAAAACTCAAGAACACCCCCAAACCTGTTCTTGGTTTTCTTTTTTCTATTTTCTGAAATTTTAAGAAATAAAAGAATAAAGTAATTACAGAAAATTATACCCCTAAAATTAATTAAGGGTGTTTTTATTCCCATAATTAAAACAATTAAGCCCCAAAATAATAATTACGGTGAATTATTTTAAAAGTAATAAAATATAAAATTTATGTCAAAATTCCCCAAAAATTGTGAATAATTTAAAAATACAGAAACATAGGGTATTTGAAACACGTATAATTCTATAAAAATAGAAACATGAATTTTGCGGGCCTTGACGTCACTGTGGGTCCCGGTCCTTTTATTTTGAAAAACCGAAATGTTACTTAAATTAACAGAAAACCCCGACAACACCTACAATACATTCTAATGCACATAAAATGAAATAAAACTAGTAACTCGATAAAGACGCAAATAAACACGCGTCTAAATTATGAATCGATTCATATAAATGCATCTTAAACACGTACCAAGTATCCTATTGGATCATATCGGATCCGAGAATAGATTACTTAGCCGCTAAGTAACTATAGAAACGATACAATTTAATATAATATTTGGATAATTATCAAAATCGGGCTTCTTATAAAACACTTTATACGGAAATAATGTAATAATATCCCGCCTTTCGAGAATACAGGTTTTCTTGATTTATCAAAACATTCATCGTATCGGAAATTTTGCGCCAGGACGTGTACGGGTCAAACCGTAACCCGGATTGAAAAAGTTAAAACTCGGAAAATGTTTAGATATCCAGATTAGGTTAGGAAGGAGTTTTCTAAAGTGTTTCGGGTTGTAAAAACATAAAAACGGTTAAGGTTGGATGATCCCAATTTTATAAAATAATTTTATAATTACTCAGAAAATAATTAATAAATCCATAAATCATTATAAAATCATATAACAGTCCAAAAATTACCAAAAAATATCACAATTAACTATATTTTATTTTGGATACATAAAAATTAGAATACTCAAAGAATATCATATATAAACACCCAAAACATCAACTCCAATTACCAGATAATTCACTAAAAATCACATTAAAATCACATAAATAACTTCAAATAATAATAATAATAATAATAATATCTGAAAATATAGGATATTTCACTGTTGGTTCTTAAGAGTTCTTTGGAGATGAAGATGATGATGATGATGATGATGATGATGATGATGATGATGATGATGAGCCAATGGACATAAGGGGAGAAGCAGGCCCTAGCTCCAGATATGGCATGCCATCTTGGGCATTTTCCAAAGATTGTAATGAACACCATTTCAAGTCCACTCTCATCCATATAATAAAACAAACACAGACTGCTCTTCAAGCCACCACTAATGCTAGCACCAAGAAGCTTCTACATGCACACCTTAACTCTCTACAATTACATCAAATATAATCTCTTCAACACAATCTGGATGTCACTTAATCAAAATAGAGATTGACCAAGTCAAGAAGGATGTGTCTGAAACAACGGATGCTAAATTTCCAAATGCAACAGTGCTTGACATCAACAGACAGTTACGGAAGAATTCTAGTCTTGCAACCAAAGTGGATTCCCTGGATACAAGACTGAAAGCAGTTGAAGCCTCTCTCACAGCTATTCATTTACATTAAGCACATCAAACTCAGTTGCTTCAAAAGCTGGTGGTTGCACAGACTTTTAACTCCACTCTACTTGATGCTAACAAAAAGGGGGAGAAAGAAGATTCAATTGTCCCAGTTAGTCAAGGAGGGTCAACAAGTGAGGGGGAGAAATTAAACATTCAAGTCAGCAAAGTAATTGTTCCAGCAATTACCTACACAAAGCCACCAGTCTTGGATATCATTGATCTAATCAAATTAGCAGCTGCTAAGTTGAAGTCAAGTGAACACCTTAATCAAAGTGACGTAGTGGCTGTTGAAGAAGCAGTAGATGCACAATGGCAAAAGTTAGGTGAAAGCATCAAAGAAAGATTTGGACAGATAGAGAAATTAGACAAGATCTTTCATCACTACTCACAAGTCAAGCAAATCTCTGTGGATGAAATGAGTCTAGGTAGCTTGGAAAAGGGACAAACTTCATGCATATAGTCTCCAAAGGCGAATATGGTTTTGAAGCCTAAAAAGAACTATCAAAAGTCATCAGATAAAAATCATATGGATCTTATATTTCAGACTCCAAGGCCAGATGAAAAGAAGGTGTTGGCAAGGTCTATTGCATTTTTCAAAGATCCATCTGACTCAGTCCTAAAGAGAAGAATTGCCAAAATCTATAGGAATAGTAAAGAAATCCGGGTGGTGGCTGGACACCCTCAATTTGCAGCAGCTAAGAAGGAAGAAAAAGAAAGAATCAAGAAAGAAAAGAAGTAAGCTGCTTTAGATGCTAAAAAGCTCAAACAAAAGAAGAAGCAAGCTGCTTTCTTGGCCAAACTTCAAGCTGTGAAAACTACAACTGAGATCTCTGAGAAACCACCTGTGATTACTGAAGCTCAAGATCAGAAAATGTTCAATGAACCTCAACAGAAAAGTAAATTCAGATACATACTCCATTCCAAAACAAAATTGGACTTCAGTGATGAGGAAATGAAAGACTACATTCCCAAACAGTCTACAACTTTAATTCAGACATCCAAGCCCTTAGTGGTACATGAGGAATTCAAGGTTGATCCCACAAAGAACTTTCACGGTGAACCTATAATTCCCAAGGATGAGCCAATAGACTGGGAAAACTTTCCAATTCTTGAACTCAATTTACCTATCTTCAACAAGCCAAAGAAAACAAAGATAAGAGCAACCAAGAAGATCAAGCCTGTGAGTTACAGATCCAAAGCCCTAACCAAAGCTCAACCAACTGTCACCAAGGGAGATCTTCTATACATCTGTCATATCACAGAATTTTCAGAGATTAATCTCTACATGGATGAACTAGAAGAAGTGAGAGCAATTTATGCTCACAAAAATCTTCCTGAAAGATTGGTGTTCATGTACAAGGGAGGGAAGGAAATCACATCGCCTCTTCACAGGATTCTTCAAGAAAGCTGCTCTGTACTGATAAAAATCTTCTCATCATTCAAGAAAAACTTTGGGTTCAATGTGTCTGCTAAGAGAATGGTACTAAAGAAGATAGAAGATCTAAGGAGTAATATAGCCAAATATGCACTTCCAAAAACTCTATCAATTACCTTCACAGGAAAACGGGTGCATTTGAGGCCTTACTGGCTGATGAAATTCATGGATGACAAAGGTGTTAGAAGATTCTTTAGACTGGATGACCAATTGAGTATCTCTAGCAATGAGACTCTATTGGAAATGCAAGAGAAGCTGGATCTATCAGATGCTGAAGAACTTGAATTCCACAGAAAACTCCAAAATCAAATAGAAGAAAATAACAGGAAGCTTGGGAAGAAATCCAGACAATCAAGGAAATAGAAATCATCTGCTCAGGCTAGAGGAGCACCTTGATAATGATTGTGAGAACTCTTTGTACACTTTACTTTGTTCAATTTTCAAATAAATTGTAGCACTTGTCAGTTTTATCTACTATATTTCAATCTGTACATTTAGGGTATATTGTTATCATCAAGTTTCTCTTAATTTATGTCTATAATTCTAGTAGACATAAATTGGGGGAGATTGTTAGGAATATGTTGTGAACTTGATGATAAGATAAACAAAATACCTTAGTAGATTTAACTTAGTGACTTTGTAGCTCTCGATGGATGTTTTATTATAGTCCCAACGGATGATCATTTTAGTCCCAACGGATGATAACTGAACATCCATCGATAGTGTAGCTTATGTAACAATAACTACTGTAGCATATATCTGCAAATAACTATGTATTAGTTCAGTAAGATTCTGTAGGATTCTCAAAGTCATGTTGACTACTAGTTTGATATACAGAATAGGGTGACTAATTATAAATATATGATGTCTTATAATTGTGTATAAATGAAATACAGTCAAATGAAAGAAAAGGCTCCCGACGGATGGTCTACAAAGACTCCCGATGGATGATCAATAAAGGCTCCCAACGGATGACTAACAGAGTCCTGACGGATGATCTAATTCAAAATAGAAGTTGATAGTGACAACACAGTCATATGTGTCGGTTGTTTGAAAATGGAATGTGGCAGCATAATTGCAAAGGTTAGAGAACAAATAAGTATTACCATTTCCATGCAAATGTGAAGACAGTTAAAGATGCTGGATATATTAATGTAGCATCATGATATTAGACTAGATTAATTTTATTTTATTGTCTTGTCTTATTATCATGTTACTTGGTGATATATAAACCAAGAGTAGCAAGTGGAACTAAAAAAAACTATGAAAGCTTATTTTTCAAGAGAAATAGATAAGGGTGTATCTACTAATAATTTCTCTGTAAGTTTTTTATTCACTTGTGAGCAGCTATATGATATTTAAAGCAACACAAGGTTCTCAATTTGATATATATATATATATATATCTGGTGGATAAGCTTTGTGTTTTATTACTTAGTGTTTTGATTTCTTCTATTCTTCTATTCCATAGTACTGCAAATCAAACATTGTTATATATTAAGTAAGAACATTCTTAAAATTGAAAAGGAGCCAGAATTACATTCAACCCCCTTCTGTAATTCTTGTTGTATTGTTTGGGAATAACAGAATTTGAAAGGAACAAAGTCTGGACTCTTGTGCCAAGACCAATGAACAGATCTATAGTTGGCACAAAGTGGGTGTTCAGAAACAAAACTGACAGTGAGGGCATTATCACAAGGAATAAAGCAAGACTGGTTGCAAAGGGTTACTCACAACAAGAAGGCATTGACTATGATGAGACATTTTCTCCAGTTGCAAGGTTAGAGGCAATAAGAATCTTTCTTGCCTATGCTGCTCATAAGAAGTTTAAGGTGTTCCAAATGGATGTGAATAGTGCATATCTAAATGGAGAACTTAAAGAGGAAGTTTATGTTGAACAGCATCCAGGGTTCATTGATCCAAAGTATCCAGATCATGTCTACTTACTGGATAAAGCCCTCTATGGACTGCAGCAAGCTCTAAGGGCCTAGTATGAAACACTTGCTCTATTTCTGCTAGAGAGTGGTTTCAAAAGAGGTAGAATTGATAAAACTCTCTTTTATAAATACCATAATAAGGACTTGTTATTAGTACAGATATATGTTGATGATATCATTTTTGGATCTACTAATGATAAACTTTGTGAGACATTTGCAAAGCTAATGCAGTCCAGGTATCAAATGAGTATGATGGGAGAATTGAGTTACTTTCTGGGGTTACAAGTTAAACATACTGATGAAGGAATCTTAATAAATCAATCCATATACATCAGAAACTTACTCAAAATATTTGGAATGCAAGATTGCTTAACTGCATCAACTTCCATGGCCACTGCAACCAAGTTAGATTTAAATATTGGTTCTTCAAGAGATATAACTAACTACAGAGGTATGATGGGCTCACTCCTATATTTGACTGCTAGTAGACCTGATATCATGTATACTACCTGTCTATGTGCAAGGTTCCGAGATGACCCTAGAGAAACTCATCTATTAGTTGTGAAAAGAATTTTTAAGTATGTCAAAGGCACCATGAATCTGGGATTATGGTATCCTAGAGATTCAGACTTTAAGCTAATTGGATATTCACATGCTATTTTTGTAGGATGCAAAATAGACAGGAAAAGCACTTCTGGAAGCTGCCGATTCCTTGGTGGCAGATTGGTTTCTTGGTATAAAAAGAAACATAAGTCAATTTCCACATCAACCGCGGAAGCAGAATACATTGCTGCAGGAAGCTATTGTGCTCAGATTCAATGGATGAAGAATCAGTTGCTGGATTATGGGTTAAATTATTCTTCTATTCCTATATATTTTGATAATCAAAGTCCTATTAAAATGACAGGAAATCCCGTGCATCGTTCAATGTGCAGCATTCAATGACTAAGCACATCAGCATCAGATACCATTTCATAAGGGAACATGTGGAAGCTGGTACAGTGGAATTGGTCTTTGTTCCAACAGATCAGCAAGTAGCATATATATTCACCAAGCTTCTCTGTGAAGTGACATTCACAATATTGGTGAATGAATTGGGAATGATATCAGGACAATTCTCAAATTCTGATAATTAAATCTGCTGATATTATTGAAGCATGGTATCTTATTATGTGTCAGTACTTACTAGATACTGATTTTTATGCTAAATGTTTGATGCCATGATAAAATGCAAATTTTGCAAAATGATCTTATGTGAAAATTGCATGTTGAACTACTGATTATGCTTATAAACTCTGTTATTAGTTAAACTTATTTTGACTAATAGTTTATATCAGTAGTTGATAAATCCTGATAATTGTGATTACCTGCTATTAATGGTCAAACTTTGATTGACTATTTTTATGAGAATAATGTTTAAATCAGAATTATAATTACAAGGATGAAGTTAGCCTCAGATGGGAATTTTTTCATTGTTACAGGAGTTTAGCGTTGAGTAGGATTTGGAATATGTTCGTTTAATGCATAACTTTATTCTCGGGAATTGTGCATACAGTAACACACGATTACATATTACTTATTAAGTCAATTGTATATCGCCACATGTCCTATTAAACTGCACGTGACTAAATTAGTGGAGAAAAGTGTTGTATAAGATCAATTTTTGATTTTAGATAATACTTTTCTTATCTGTGTTTTTTTCTCTCCGCTACTTTACCCTTCTCAAAATCATAAACCCTCAAACCCTAGATACTGTTCGTTAATTATTTCTTGAAATATTAACCATGGCTTCACCTGCTGCTTCTAAACCATTTGACTATGATGGTGCAAAGTTTGTCACTAACAACTATTCAACTGTTTTGTCTAACAACAGTGTGAAAGTTGATTTTATCATTTTTCAGGACTTTCTTAGATCCAGTGAGATTGGTTTTGCTCTCAAAGCTCCACCCACAATCTCTGGTGACCAGGTGCTTGCCATCTGGAGAACTAGCGTATTTGGTGATGGAGGAGCTAATGGATCTCCAAGCCTTGTTTTTGTATTTGACAATACTTCAAGGATAGTAACTCCTCAAACTATACGGGATGCATTGCAGTTGCCTACTCATACCTCCTACTCAAGTTTAGTAGGGGATACTGAGATGAGGAGATTCTTTACTGAGATTGGTTATGAAAAGGATTTGAAGAACCTTTGTCAATTAAAAAGGAATGGGCTAAGGAAGGAATGTAATTTCTTCTTTGATTGCATCAGAAAGGCTTTTAACAACAAATCTTCAAACTTTGATGCCTTGCCCATTATGACACAGCAAATAGGGTACTCTCTAATTCATGGTTCACATTATGATTATGGTATAGTAGTTCTGTCTTTTATTGATGATAGGATAAATACTGATAGAAATATATTATATTATGCTAGATTCTGTCAGTTGATTTTCAATGCTTGTCTTCCTAATATCCATATTCCCTCTAATCAAATAGTGTCAGTGTTTAAGTTGATAAAAAGGGCTTTTTCTGACTTAATTTCACAAGATGAAAAACGGTTGTATTTAGCTCCTTTGAGGTTACCTTTAATTGCACGAAACTTGATTTTGGAAAGGCTTTATGAGACTTATGGTTTGCTTAACAGTCAAAGTGCTAAGCTGCAAGAAATCACCATTTGAAACCGCCCTGTAGCTCAGCTCAGCACAACAACTCAAACACTAAAACAATCTCAAACAGAAGCCACCTCAAGTGTCTCTCGAAAGACACTTGCTGGAAAAATAAAGAAAGACTTGGTCAAAAGAGCTATAAATCTTGATGTACTCAAGTCAAAAGTCAAAGCATCTCAAGTTCCTCATTCCTCAAAACCTTCAGAAATTGTTAAGAGGAAACTTGTACTTTCTGAATTAGAATCAGATTCATATGAGGATGATGTTTCAGAAATTGCTGAGGAGATACAGATTGCATCAAATCTAAATTCCGACATCCAGTCTACTGTTGAGGCGCCTGTAGAACTGTATGAAACTCCAGTTACACAATATCACAAGAGAGCAAGGGAAGTCTCTCATAAGCAAGTAGAAACTAGTGTCAAGAGGCTGCAAGGGAAAGGACTTTTTCCTGGATCAAGCACACAAGAACCTATATATCAAAGGGGTACAACAACTACATCTTCTTATCCAATCTTGCAAGAACCTGCACCTCAAAGTGGTGCAGCAGATATTGAAGCACAAGAGCCTCTGATTGAAACTGCTAAGGAGTCTATTACTGCAATTGTGGAGAAGAGTACACAAGAACCTGGTTGTCAAAGTCATCCAGCAATTCCTGATTCTCCAGCTACACAAGAACCATTGCATCAAAGTTCCAATATAATCCTTACTCCTGCTGCAGTGATTCTTATTATTAATACTGAAGGCAGAGTTCATCCTCTCAACTTTCTACTGATATTTTATCAGTACCACAACTGAATATTCGCACGAAAATGCATCTTCACATTCACAAGGTATAAATACTGGTATTACTTTATCAGCATTTATTTTAAATACCGATTCAGTTCTTTCAGCATTTATTATATGATTTTCCTGATACAAATTTTGTTGACATGATTACATCTAGACCTTAGTTAATGACTACCTCTAGTTGTATTATCACATACGACCCTTCTTTAGCCACCTCTTATTTCTATAGGACAATCTTTCTGAGCCTTTTTCTGTGAGATGTGTGAAAAGATTGAGAGAAAATAGAATTTAAGAGAGACATGATCCTTCCTGGCAAAAGAAGAGGTAGATGAGAGATAGGATTTAGTAATCCTTGTGAGGAAGCTCTGACTATTAAAAGTCATGAGATGTGTGATGTGAGGAGTAGGGAGACTACTATAAAAGAATAGAGAGATTAAATTTTATTTTCTATATGTTTGCAGATGCTCAGAGTACTAAAGGAACAGATGTTGAATATCAGTATGTTGAATCTCTGGAAAATTCTGATTTACCAAAGTCTTTTAATCTCCCTACAAGTCTAAGTACTGATACTTTCTTGCAGTCCATACATTCTACTATTCCACCACATGAGATAATCCCTATTTTTTTGAAAAATAGTCCATTTACTCTACTTTTCCATCACTTGAGGAAATCCCTATTGTTGCTGAAGATGTAGTAGCACAACAGTCCATTTATTAAGTTTCATTCATTTCAGAATCACCACAACATTCTCAGGAACTGAGCTCCTGGAAGTTCATCTTGAAGCTCCAATTCATTTATCTATAATACTTGAAGATGTGGAGTTAACTGTTGAAGGTGTGGAAGATTCTGAAGCTACTGGATCATATGCTGCACTAATTTCTCATTCTATTCTACATGCTGAAGCTAGTGATAAAGTTTAGCAATTAGTGCAAGATCCAGCTGCTCTTGAAGAATCTAATGATGGTAAAGAAACTCATATATCTAATGATATTTTAGATCTTGAGGATGATCTTTTCTTCCCTGAAGATATGCCGATGTATATGAGATAACAGAAATGAAATAGTTAGATGCTAAGAAGAAGCATAATTATTCTGATAATCTATGGAATGCTCATCGGAAAGATGATACATATCCTATTTCCAGAATATAAGCTATTGAACATCTGGAAACAACAGAACAAAAGATTACAAATCCTGATGTGCTGAATCATCTGAAAGCATCAACTTTGGTTATTAGATCCTTACATACAGCTCATGAAGCAACAACTACTCAAATCAATCAGATCAAAGAATCATTGATTGCTTCAAAGCTGCTTACTCATCAGGAAATTCAGAAACAAATTTCACCAAAAGTTGCCAGACTAACTACAATTGAAGCCAGTCAAGCTAGATTAGAATCTGATAAAGTTCAAATGTCTAATCAACTTACAGAAGTACAAAATTCAATGGAGCTGATTCATTCTCTACTGCTTGGTGATGATGCCAAAAAGGGGGAGAAAATTATTAAATCTAAATGCAAGCAGCTGACATTAACAAGTACTGATGATGAAAATCCCGATGGAGGTAATAAGGGGGAACAAAAGGAAAGAAAAAGGAGAAGAGGTAAAGAGCTAGTTGGAGTTAGTGGTTCATCAAAAGTAATCACTAGATTTCAGTATAGACAAGGAGGAGAAAGTAAGAGGAATGAAAGAAGAGTTGAAGATTTGACTGTGACTACTAAAATGCAACAATCTTCACAAGTCACAACTGTTGCCGATGAAGACCAAGGTATTCTGAAGAGAGAAGTTGGTGCTGAAGCAAGTCAATATCTTCAAACTCTGAAAGTTAAAGGAAGAAAGATAACTTTGTTCTACAAGGATCCAAAGATTCAGTTATTTGACTCTGAGGTGAGTAGAAGAATATTTGCAAAAGAAAATACTGGAATTGATCTTGAACAGCTAAGGCCAATGGAGGAACTCTATAAAATTTCTATGAAGACAACAAATGCTGATATTGCTGTTATTCCTCAAGTACCACTACGCCATAGATGACCTATTTGCACGTTTTTCTTTGATGTTGCCTTAGAAAATGTTGCAATAGGTATGAAATTATGGTCCTATTAGAACACCCAAATTTTGGTGTTGCAATAGATATAAAAATATGTTGTTATAGCTCAATACATTTCTGAAGTTGGCATAGATATCTTCCTTATTCCAACCCACCTGGTGGTGTTGCCATATACAGCTGAATAATTTTTTTTTAATTAAACTCAAAAAATAAATTATTTTAAAAAGTAAGTAATTTGAATAAACTAATTTATGAAATTTTTGTAGAAAGTAAATGTACACAAACTGAATAAATTAATCTTATTTTATAAATATTGATATATTTCCTATAGATATAAAACTAAATGAATATATTTTAATTCTAATTTAAAAATAAATAATTTATAAGATACATTGTTTTCATAGATTATAAATAAAAAAATAAAGTTTTTTTTATCAAAAATCAAACTAATATTTAAAAATATTTGATTTGGATAAAATGATTTATTGATTTGTCTTATAAATGAAATATATTTCAAAAAAATTATTTATTTAATTTTTTATATATTAAATAATTTTTTCATAATTACGTATAATAATAGTAAAATGTTTAGATCGGATAACGCTAAAACATTTCCATATAAAATATTAAATCATATAAAAACTTTAAATTTTTACAAATTAAATATACTAATATATTAATTATAATTAAAATAAAATAAATATTTATATTTAGGAAATTTTAAAATTTATAATTTTGGAAAGAAATAAAGTAAAATTGGGTTGGGTTGGGCCCTAATTTTGGGTAGGCGGTAACATTTTAATAGACGCGGATGAAGTGAAATATTAAACCAATGAAAGGGGGAAACTGAAATTGAAGAAATTAGGGTACTCCCTGAAAGAGATATGTCCTAAGTCCAATCATGTATGAGGATTTAGTAATAACTTTTATGTAATCTGTTTTGATTTCATTGATATTAATAAAAGACTTGTTTTGTTTTTATTGCGGGCTCTATCTATTTAAATATTTAAATAAGATATACCACAGTTTAGAGTAAAGCTTTTTATGGATTGTGATGAGATCATAATAATGAGACCTAAAAGATGATAACTCTAAACTTAAATAGTTCCTGGTCGTAGGATTACTAACTGGTAATTGATAATCCGCAAAGATAGGTACATACTATGCTTTCTTCATTATGAAGGATGTCTGTTCTCATAGACATTTGTGTGGTGACACTATAGCTAGTATGTAGGTGCTTATTATAGAATAAGTTCACTGAACATGACTCACACAGCTGAACAACTGATGGAGTTCACTCACGTGTCAGCAGTTGTTCACAAAGTGATAGTTGTACAAGTATCCTTAGACTTGAGGTCATCATAGTCATCTTGTGTACACTGAACTATGCTTTGGTTTAGTTCTTAGTCTCAAGGGACAATTATAAGGGCTCTACTGAGTATAGGAATTTGTACACGAAGATAGTGTATGATCAATAAATGATCTACCCCTTCCAGTGAAGGAAGAGAATGTTCAATGCTGATCTACTTATGGTAGTTCAGGAATCTCTGGCCAGAGTGAATGAAATTAGAAAGGAGTTTCTAATTTACATTAAATAGAACTAAGCATAGTGAATGGCAAAGCAAGTGATTAAATAATATAGGCTTGACACAAGTTCCATGCCTTATATTTAATCGTGACATTGCAGGGTAGAAGGAATTGATTGTACGGTAACTATTCACTGAATAGGTTCTTGATATTCTAAGCAGTGAATTCGTATTATCCGGATAGTCGCGATATGCTGAGAAGTATCCCTCACGATGTAGAATAAATATGATTTATTAATTAATCATATTTAATGAATTAGAGAATTTATATAAATAATGATAAAATAGTTTTATTATTATTTATTTCTACTACCGGCTTAATATTGAACCTACAGGGTCACACCATAAAAGAGAATAATTTAATGGTGGAGAAATTAATTAATAATGGCTGATAATTATTTATTTATGAAATAAATAATTAATTGGCAAATTTAATAATTGATTAAATGAGATTTAATTGATTATAAATTAATTAAGAAAAAGTTCTTAATATTATTAATTAAGAATTTATTGTTTGGAAATTAAATCAAGTGAGAGAATTATTTCTAAAGTGTTTAGAAAAAGAATTAGTAATTAAAAGGTGTTTTAATTATTAGTGAGAATAATAAAGGGTTAATCATAATAATATTTTATGCGAAAATTTTCAGCTGAAAATTTTCCCTATAAATATACTATTATAGACCCTATTTTTGCCAAAAACCAAAAGATTTACAAAACCCTAATTCTCTCCATCTCCTCCTCCTTCATTACATCGTTTTCTTGGTGGATACCGGTGGAGTGCTTCACACTTGAGGAGCAGCTGCTAAGGATCTCCGTTTATCATTTTTGGATAGCCATTAAAGACCTCCATCTTTCCATTAACATAAATCTTCTTAAGGTAAACATATTGAACTACGAATTAAATATTATTTTTCGCATGGATCCTGTGAAGGGTTTCGGTTTTTTAAGATTTAAATTTACGTTTTCGCTGCGTTTATGTGCTAAAAACCCTTCAATGGCATCAGAGCTACTTGCGAAAAGTTTTTAATTCGTTTATGTGTTTAACTGTTTTCGATATAAGAGCATGTACGTGATTCGCCATGATTTGATGTTGATATAATATGCTTATATATGTATGGTTTTGAATATATGATATTCATGCTTATATATGTGAGGTATTAAATAAACAAGTAAATGTAAAGTGCAATAAAGTAAATGGTGAATCACGTACATGCTCTTATATCAACATGAATATAAGCATGAAGATAGGCATATATTTACCATGCGATGATAGATTTAGGTGAACTTAAATCAATATATAGGCATATATTTACCATGCGATGATAGATTTAGGTGAACTTAAATTCATGTACGTGGTAAATATAGGCATATATTTACCATGCGATGATAGATTTAGGTGAACTTAAATCAATATAAGGCGTGCTCTAGAAAATCTAGAATATGAATCATTTCTTGCCTTAACAATAAATATTATGAATACGATCATGAGATTCTTGTGTTTATGAAACACGTAATTGAATATGAATTTTCAATATTGAGAGAAAGGATGATTCTGTCAACAACAGATTTCTATCTGTAAGAAAGGGTTATTAAGTGACGCCTCTTGACAATGCTCCACCCGATCTGGGAATCATCTGATTATCGATTATTGATTTGAAATATTTAATTTAAAAGGAAGAATCTCTTTATAATATGATTATGATTGTAATGTAATATAATCCCTCTAAAATTAAATAATATCAAGTAGTAATTGGTCAATGACACAACGGGCTTGTGTCGGTCATAGCCTTCCAACATGGTAGAAAGTGGTTCTTATTTTTAAATCATTGTCGTTTCGTGCTACAGCCGAGGGCTTTGATTTCGAAATAAGAAATACTTGTCTATTACATAGAGATGTGTACATTGAATTATAATCTAAAGGTCGGTACGTGCTACATTCGTGGGCCGTTGGAGACTGATTCAATTGTACGAAATGTTGGGTTAGACTTGACTTAGAATATTGAGTTTGTTGTGCCACAGCCGAGACTCAATTATTCAATAGGCTAAAGTTATATTAGGGAATAACATAAGATGTAATTGACAAGAGTTATCTGCCTATTGAACATCACATGACGTTTCGTGCCACAACTGAGGTTGTGTGATGGAATGTAGGATCCCTATTCCCACTAGCATTATGAATGCTTAATTTTCAGTTAGGGGGTTGCATAAATTAGATAAACTAGTGGGAGAAATTTATGAATAAAGACCCGATTCATATAGTGTTTTGAAATGAAATTGAATATTTGCTAAGTGTTGTTATGTGTTTATCATTTACAGATTTACTATATTCATCATGTCTTCTGCACTATCACTCCGGAGCATACTAGATGCTCACAAGTTGACTGGTCCTAATTTAGCTGTTTGTTTTCACTGTAACAAGTTGGGGAACTGGAAGAGGAACTGCAAAGTTTACCTTGCAGAATTGAAGAAGAAGTATAGTGAGAAAACCGCTTCTGATTCAAGCATGTTAATGATCGAAGTTAATATGTCACTGGGTCAAATTTCTACTTGGGTATTAGATACCGCCTATGGTTCTCATATTTGCAATTCGTTGCAAGGACTAAAGGGAAGTAGGACTCTTTAAAAAGATGAGGTGATTCTACGTATGGGCAATGGAGCAAGGGTTGCGGCCATATCTGTAGGATCATTTAGTTTACATATGCCTACGGGTAAGACTATTATTTTGAATAATTGTTATTACGTTCCCTCTATTGTGAGGAATATTGTTTCTATTCCTATGTTGGATGTGGATGGTTTTTCATTTATTATTAAGAATAATGAATGCTCTATCCTTAGAGATAATGTTTTTTTTGGACGTGGCATTTTAAATAATGGTATGTATGTATGTGACGTAGAGCATGATTTACTTCAGATTGAACAAACTAATAAAAGAAAATGAGATGATGAAAATCTGACCTATTTATGGCACTGTAGGCTAGGTCATATTAGTGAAAATAGATTGCGGAAATTGCATAAGGAAGGGTTACTTGACCCCTTTGATTTTGAATCATATCCTACATGCGAGTCTTGTCTATTGGGTAAAATGACCAAATCCCCATTTAGTGGACATGGAGAGAGGGCTGCAGATTTGCTAGGATTGGTACACACAGATGTATGTGGACCAATGTCTACGCAAGCCATGGGTGGATTTTCGTACTTCATTACTTTCATAGATGTTAAATCTAGATTCGGATATGTGTATTTGATGAAACACAAGTCTGAAGCCTTTGAAAAGTTCAAAGAATATAAACATGAAGTGGAGAAACAAACCAAACACAGTATTATAACTCTTCGATCAGATCGAGGTGGTGAATACTTGAATGGAGAGGTTCTAGATTATCTAAAAGAAAATGGTATAGTCTCCCAGTGGACTCCTCCATATACTCCACAGTTAAATGGGGTATCTGAAAGGAGAAATCGAACTTTGTTAGACATGTTTCGGTCCATGATGAGCTATGTGAATCTTCCAGTATTCCTATGGGGTTATGCATTAGAAACCTCAGCATATTTACTGAATAAAGTGCCTTCCAAATTTGTTCCTCAAACACCATATGAGATATGGAAAGAAAGGAAACCGAGTCTTAAACACGTTAAGATTTGGGGATGTCCAGCTTATGTCAAGAAAGTTGACCCAGATAAGCTGGAATCTCGATCCGTAAAATGTAATTTTGTGGGATATCCTAAAGAGACTTTGGGGTATTACTTTTACACCGATCATCGGGTGTTTGTCTCCAGACATGCTACCTTCTTGGAATAGGAGTTTATCCTTGAAGGAAACAGTGGGAGCAAAATTGAACTTGATGAAGTTCAAAAAGCACAAACTACTACGGATCAAGTGGAAACACCTGTTCAGACTGAACAACCTTCTGTGGACCATCCCATTCGTAGGTCAGGGAGAGTGTCTCGCCAACCTGAGAGGTATTATGGCCTTGTCATTGAGAATGACAATGAGTTGTTAATCATTGATGATGACGACCCTGTGACCTATAATGAGGCTATGAGTAGTGTTGACTCAGAGAAATGGCATAGTGCCATGAAATCCAAAATGGAATCTATGTATGCCAACCAAGTATGGACTCTGGTTGAGGCGCCTGAAGGTGTTAAGCCTATTAGGTGCAAGTGGGTATGCAAAAGAAAGATTGGAGCAGATGGCCAAGTGGAGACCTATAAGGCCAGGCTCGTGGTAAAAGGATTCAAATAAAGGCAAGGGATTGACTTTGATGAAACTTTTTCTCCTGTAGCCCTCTTAAAATCAAATCGGATTTTGCTTGCGATTGTTGCTTACTACGACTATGAGATATGGAAAATGGACGTGAAAATGGCCTTCCTCAATGGGGAACTTGAGGAGGAAGTGTATATGACACAGCCAGAGGGTTTTCTTTCCAAGGAAAATGAAAACCTAGTGTGTAAGCTGCTGCGAACCATATATGGTTTAAGGCAAGCTTCTCGTAGATGGAACATCCGTTTTGATGAGACAATCAAAGAGTTTGGTTTTATCAAAAAATATAGATGAACCATGTGTCTACAAGAAGGTTAGTGGGAGCGCGGTAACATTTCTTGTATTGTATGTGGATGACATACTTCTTATAGGAAATGATATACCGATGCTACAATCAGTCAAAGTATGGCTATCAAAGAACTTCACCATGAAGGACTTGGGAGAAACATCCTACATTCTCGGTATGAAGATCTATAGAGATAGATCTAGAAGAATGATAGGTCTTACCCAGGGTACATACATCCAGAAAGTGCGTAAAAGGTTTAGCATGGAAAACTCCAAAAGAGGTCTCATACCGATGAGCCATGGAGTGTCCCTTTCTGAAAAAATATCTCCTAAGACACCTGAGCAAAGAGAGCATATGAGTAAGATTCCTTATGCTTCAGCAATAGGATCTATCATGTACGCGATGTTATGTACAAGGCCTGATGTTGCTTATTCAATTAGTGTGACGAGCAGATATCAGTCCAATCCAGGTGAAGACCACTGGAAAGCAGTGAAAAACATCCTTAAGTACTTGTGAAGGACTCAGGACATTTTTCTTGTTTTTAGTGGTGAATCTGAGTTGAAAATAGAGGAGATGTCAACGTCAAAAAAGTTGACACACATAACAACGTAGCAGACCCACTCAAAAAGCCACTTTCTCAGTCACTTTGATCATCATAAAGACAAGATGGGGTAGTTGATACCAGAGTGATTGGTTTTAGTACAAGTGGGAGATTGAAAGAGATATGTCCTAAGTCCTATCATGTATGAGGATTTAGGAATAACTTTTATGTAATTTGTTTTGATTTCATTGATATTAATAAAAGACTTGTTTTGTTTTTATCGCGTGCTCTATTTATTTAATTGTTTAAATAAGATATACCACAGTTTATAGTAAAGCTTTTTATGAATTGTGATGAGATCATAATAATGGGACCTAAAAGATGATAACTCTGAACTTAAAGAGTTCCTGGTCGTAGGATTACTAATTGGTAATTAATAATCCGCAAAGATCGGTACATACTATACTTGCTTCATTATGAAGGATGTCTGTTCTCATAGACATTTGTGTGGTGACACTATAGCTAGTATGTAGGTGCTTATTATAGAATAAGTTCACTGAACATGACTCACACAGCTGACCAACTGATTGATTTCACTCACGTGTCAGCAGTTGTTCACATAGTGATAGTTGTACAAGTATCCTTAGACTTGAGGTCATCATTGTCATCTTGTGTACACTGAACTATACATTGGTTTAGTTCTTAGTCTCAAGGGATAATTATAAGGGCTCTACTGAGTATAGGAATTTGTACACGAAGATAGTGTATGATTAATAAAGGATATACCCCTTCCAGTGAAGGAAGAGAATGTTCAATGCTGATCCACTTATGTTAGTTCAGGAATCTCTGGCCAGAGTGAATTGAATTAGAAAGGAGTTTCTAATTTACATTAAATAGAACTAAGCATAGTGAATGAGAAAGCAAGTGATTAAATAAGATAGGCTTGACACAAGTTTCATGCCTTGTATTTAATCGTGACATTGCAGGGTAGAAGAAATTGATTGTACGGTAACTACTCACTGAATAGGTTCTTGGTATTCTAAGCAGTGAATTGGTATTATCCGGATAGTCGCGATATGCTGAGAAGTATCCCTCACGATGTAGAATAAATATAATTAATTAATTAATCATATTTAATGAATTAGAGAATTTATATAAATAATGATAAAATAGTTTTATTATTATTTATTTCTACTACCGGCTTAATATTGAACCTACAGGGTCACACCATAAAAGAGAATGATTTAATGGTGGAGAAATTAATTAATAATGGCTGATAATTATTTATTTATGAAATAAATAATTAATTGAAAATTTTAATAATTGATTAAATGAGATTTAATTGATTATAAATTAATTAAGAAAAAGTTCTTAATATTATTAATTAAGAATTTAATTTTTGGAAATTAAATCAAGTGAGAGAATTATTTCTAAAGTGTTTAGAAAAAGATTAATAATTAAAAGGTGTTTTAATTATTAGTGAGAATAATAAAGGGTTAATAATAATAATATTTTATGGGAAAATTTTTAGCTGAAAATTTTGCCTATAAATATACTATTATAGGCCCTATTTTTGCCAAAAACCAAAAGATTTACAAAACCCTAATTCTCTTTATCTCCTCCTTCATTATATCATTTTCTTGGTGAATACCTGTGGAGTGCTTCACACTTGAGGAGCAGCTGCTAAGGATCTCTGTTCATCATTTTTGGATCGCCATTAAAGACCTCCATCTTTCCATTAACGTAAAGCTTCTTAAGGTAAACATATTTTACTACGAATTAAATATTATTTTTCGCATGGATCTTGCGGAGGGTTTTGGTTTCTTAGGATTTAAATTTACGTTTTTGCTGCGTTTATATGCTAAAAACCCTTCACTCCCACCTTCACCGAGCGGCGGGTTTGGAAAAAATATCCAGAAATAAGGGTTCTGGGGCAAGCTACACTGGGTTTCAATTAGAGGTATTCAATCTCTATCTCTCCCTTACTAATTAAGATCATCTCCATGTCCCTTTGTAGAATGAAAAAAACAAAGATGTAGAAGCAGGGTTCTACATTTCCAAGTCTTTTGATATTCCCTGATGTCCTGGGTTCGCAACTTCAGGATCTTTTGGAGAAGGAGGGTTCTGAACTGAAATAGGCAAATCAACTTATTCCGAGTTCGCAGAGGCAGGTTACCTCTCTTACCGGTCAACTTCATTATCTCGATGAGGATCTCAAAGAGGTAATTAGTGTTTTTGGTGTATATTTAAAGCTATTTTCTAAAACTAGTAACATGTTTGATGATTTGATCACTACTTGTTTATTTGATTGCTGATTTCTTATGTGCAAATAATAAATTGTTTCTAATCGCTACTTGTTTATTTGAGTGCTACTTTTAATTAGTTAATTCAATTGTTTGTACTAATCAGTTGACTATGAACACTTCAACTACAGTCTAGGAAGGTAAGGTGTTGATATGAGGAAATTGACTTTTCCAATCTTATGTATCATTGTTATAATATATTTTATCTGCTTCACGAGGGTATTACAATGAATACTACTGGAAGTGTATTTTCCTCCCATGTATTTCCTGGTTTGTGTATAGCACCTTCATTTTTCATCACTTGATTAGCTTTTGTGTTGCACTACTTACACTAAAGTATCTTTTGGATGTTTTAATTTAAAAAATGTCCGGAATCTGTGTTTGACAATGTTACATCTAATCGGATGGTAAAAGTACTGAGGATTTTGGATCTCCAATAGAAAAGGCAAAGTAACAGCAACTAAAATCCTTCTATGTGATAATAATAATTTGTTTTGTTATTATATGTGGTACATTTTCTGTATAAATTGGCAAAGTAACATCAGAGAGAAAAGCCATCAGGCTTTAGACCCCTAAAATTGGCTTGCAAAGAGAATCAATAGAGCCTGGAGGAATCAATAGAGCTGCTTTTAATCTTATACTTTAATATGAAAAGCCATCAGGCTTGCAGAGAGAATTGGGTTTCATATATTTTTATTTGTCAGGATGTTGTTGAAGAAGTCGAAGAAAAGTTTAACAGGAAGATCTCTGATGATGTTGCCAAGGTTAAGAAGGTTCAAGAGAACATGAGCTTGGTCCTGCGGAAATTACTTGAAGCAAACCCCGAGTTGAACATGATATGGCTCAAATTTGTGGGATAATTTCAGGGGACACAGGAGCTGATGGTACTCCTCTTACCAGTGGTCGTAGCACTTAGATCATTTGTTATCTCTCTTCTATGTTATTTTCAAAGACTTGTATGCTTTTGCATTATCTTGCACGTTTAGTTCTTAGTAAGAGTACTTGTATTTCTTAAGTTATATTTTGGTGTGATGGATTGTAATTTTTGGTTGGATAGAATGTAATGGTTGGATGTGTAGTTAAGACTGGTTGAATAAATTGAATTGGTTGGGAATGTTGTTGCATTTATGGGAAATTAAATATTTGAAAAGTATATTTCAATTTTTTACAGTTCAGGTGTTGCAATAGCCTATTAGTATGTTACAATAGGGTGCTAATTTATGCACATAAATTTCTTTTTTGTAATATTAAAGGTGTTGCAATAGGTGTGTTGTCATAGATGATAAAGGGCCCCACACATGGGTCCCACAAGTGGGACCTGAAAGAGATATGTCCTAAGTCCAATCATGTATGAGGATTTAGGAATAACTTTTATGTAATCTGTTTTGATTTCATTGATATTAATAAAAGACTTGTTTTGTTTTTATTGCACGCTCTATCTATTTAAATGTTTAAATAAGATATACCACAGTTTAGAGTAAAGCTTTTTATGGATTGTGATGAGATCATAATAATGAGACCTAAAAGATGATAACTCTAAACTTAAATAGTTCCTGGTCGTAGGATTACTAACTGGTAATTAATAATCCGCAAAGATCGGTACATACTATGCTTACTTCATTATGAAGGATGTCTGTTCTCATAGACATTTGTGTGGTGACACTATAGCTAGTATGTAGGTGCTTATTATAGAATAAGTTCACCGAACATGACTCACACAGCGGAACAACTGATGGAGTTCACTCACGTGTCAGCAGTTGTTCATATAGTGATAGTTGTACAAGTATCCTTAGACTTGAGGTCATCATTGTCATCTTGTGTACACTGAACTATGCTTTGGTTTAGTTTTTAGTCTCAAGGGACAATTATAAGGGCTCTACTGGGTATAGGAATTTGTACACGAAGATAGTGTATGATCAATAAAGGATCTACCCCTTCCAGTGAAGGAAGAGAATGTTCAATGCTGATCCACTTATGCTAGTTCAGGAATCTCTGGCCAGAGTGAATGAAATTAGAAAGGAGTTTCTAATTCACATTAAATAGAACTAAGCATAGTGAATGGGAAAGCAAGTGATTAAATAAGATAGGCTTGACACAAGTTCCATGCCTTGTATTTAATCGTGACATTGCAGGGTAGAAGGAATTGATTGTACGGTAACTACTCACTGAATAGGTTCTTGGTATTCTAAGCAGTGAATTCGTATTATCCGGATAGTCGCGATATGCTGAGAAATATCCCTCACGATGTAGAGTAAATATAATTAATTAATTAATCATATTTAATGAATTAGAGAATTTATATAAATAATGATAAAATAGTTTTATTATTATTTATTTCTACTACCGGCTTAATATTGAACCTACAGGGTCACACCATAAAAGAGAATGATTTAATGGTGGAGGAATTAATTAATAATGGCTGATAATTATTTATTTGTGAAATAAATAATTGATTGGCAAATTTAATAATTGATTAAATGAGATTTAATTGATTATAAATTAATTAAGAAAAGGTTCTTAATATTATTAATTAAGAATTTAATTTTTGGAAATTAAATCAAGTGAGAATTATTTCTAAAGAGTTTAGAAAAAGGATTAATAATTAAAAGGTGTTTTAATTATTAGTGAGAATAATAAAGGGTTAATAATAATAATATTTTATGGGAAAATTTTCAGCTGAAAATTTTGCCTATAAATATACTATTATAGACCCTATTTTTACCTCAACCAAAAAGATGTACAAAACCCTAATTCTCTCCATCTCCTCCTCCTTCATTACATCGTTTTCTTGGTGGATACCGGTGGAGTGCTTTACACTTGAGGAGCAGCTTCTAAAGATCTCTGTTCATCATTTGTGGATCGCCATTAAAGACCTCCATCTTTCCATTAACGTAAAGCTTCTTAAGGTAAACATAATGAACTACGAATTAAATATTATTTTTCGCATGGATCCTGTGGAGGGTTTCGGTTTTTTTAAGATTTAAATTTACCTTTTCGCCGCGTTTATGTGCTAAAAACCCTTCAGGACCCAACCACGTGTCCTGCCACGTGTCATGCCCATGCGGGGCCTCACATGCAGGCCCCATTTTTTATCAGCTAGTATACCTATTGCAACACCATGTCTGTGTTGCTATACTCTGAAAATTTTGTTGCAATTGATATCTATAGCAACATATTTTGCTATATTTCTATAGATTGACACTGGTATAAGGTTAGATACCTATAGTGACAACCTTAGACCCAACACCGAAAAAGTGCTGCAATAGACTCATTTTCGCCTATAGCAACATTTTTAGGGGTCTACAGCAACACATTTTTGGTGTTGGTTAAAGCCATCTATAGCGTAATGTACTTTATGAAGATCATCCTTCTAACAGACCAACAAGAGGTACAGTTATAAAGGAAATCAGTCAGGAAGAAGATGAGAGATCTCTCAGATCACAAGTTATTGGAACTGCTGACATGAAGCTTAAAGGAAAAGAGAAGATAGAATAAAAGTCAAAGATTTTAAAGCTAAAGCTATTACAAAGAAGGAGTCAGTATCTAAGGAATCTAAATCTCAACCTTTGATAGATCCAATCTATACAATAGTTCAAGCTCATGATACTGAAGATAATTAAGTATAAGAAGAAATCATTCAAGATTGTTTAAGAAGGAAGATTTCTGAAAGCATTCTGAGCTGATAAAGTAGAATTAACCTCTGACATTGCTCAAGTTAAAGAAGCAGTTCAGGATGAAGAGTAAAGTATGATATTCAATGAAGCAAGATTGACTATGCATACTTGATTCCTGCATTTAGATAGTTTTGATATCATGAATTAGAACTTGTCCATATTTCCATAATCAAGTTGGGGGAGATTGTTAGGAGCAATTGATGATATCAAATAGAAACTATCAGAAGTTCACTTCAGAACTTATATATCAACGGATGCTGATGACATCAACGGATGATAAGATATCAACGGATGATAGGATATCAACGGATGATGATTTTGACGGATGATGATATCAATGGAATCAATCTGGGATTCCTTAACAAATTTTTGGATTTAACAATTATGATTTTAAATGTTCCACTCTAGTGCAGATGTCGGTTTTATATCAAAAGACTTTATATATTCTATAATGAATTTGTTGAGCATTTCATTCGCTCATACTTGTCTATTTTTAAATTTAACCTTCTAGTGAGGATTAACTAGCGCTGTTTAGCTGCATAATTCAAAAAAGCAAAGAACAAGTTTTTGGAAGGTAGTTGGTCCAGGGTTTGCGGACTAGTGTAAGTTCTATTTTTTTATAAAGCTTATATATATATATATATTAGTTACGTTATCTTATATTTGGGCCTAGTATACTCCTTTTTGAAGTTATACTAGCGGGTTAACTTTTGAGTTTGGAAATTTGTTGAAAAGAGTTTTAAAAGAAAGAGAGAAATTTATTTATGGAATTTGGAATTCTTATTTCTAGAACTATAACCTAAAAAGATCTTGGTGTAGTTTGGCGTCACAGATGCTATATTTTAGTTGCTGGCATTTATTTATTAATTAAACATGTCATTTTGCATTAAGGTTTCATCATGACGACCAAATCCTCTGACCCTGGATTTGGGGGCGCAACAGGTTGGTATCAGAGATGAGGTTATAGTAAACTAGTTACGAGAGTGTGTAGGAGTGTGTATAGTTATGTATGGACGCTTGAGCTCATATCGACTTCCTGTTGGACTATTGGATATATTACCAATGAGTAAGCTAAGATAGGCGCATTTGTTTGAGATGGTTGTATTAATCTGGAAAAGACTCCTGGAAGTTGCAAACTTCTATTGTGAAATTTTCTGAGGCTACTAAGATTCGACGATGATGAAGATTATCGATATCCTTAGAACATGAAGAAGTGTCTAGAATCGGATGACGAGTCAACAGAAGAGTTCAAAAAGAAGATAATTATTAAGACCTTGGCAATAGCTTCTCTTTCTATAACTTGTTTTGACATCTCTCAAAAAGAGGTATCAGTTAGAGGACATATTCCCTGACACTCGTTTTCAAACATGTTTATGTTTTAAATGTGCCAGAGGCTATCATGAAACCTATTTTCAGGTTTTCATAGCTCTGTCAAGTTGTGATATTGGACTTCCACTTTTCTTATATGGTGGATAGTTTTATTGGTAATATGACACCTTGTTCATTTTATGCCAGAATCTTATTTTCTGGATTTCATTTTTCTCAGAAATATCAGCTTTGAAACCTTTTTCAGTTTTGATCCAAGGATTACATTAACAAGTTATTTATTAGAAACCCTTGATTATTCATTTGATTTTGAATTCCTTATTCTGACTGAGACGAACAACCCTAACTATAGGGGATACAAGGTATACATGTCTGTGTGATAGGAGTTGGATGGGATGCCATCACTTATGTGTGTTGTGACTAAGAGAAGGTTAACAACCTTTAGTAGTGTCTTAATTCGGGCACACAACACCAAGTTCGTTTGATCATACTGATCTCTCAATTTTTCTTTCATTTCAACAATACCTTCTAAAAAATTCAGATTTTTGGTAACCACAATCGTGGGACACCCGGTATGATATGAAATTTTTTTATTTCCAGAGATCCAGGATTTTATTATTCAAAATAATTAAAGGTATACCAACCAAGTATGAACAAACCGCTCTGGTCAATGTAAAGTACGACTTCGTGTTAGAGCTACCCTGAACGGCAGTGGATTACAATGCGATTAAAATATCTCTCTTTCTTTTTCTTTCTCTTTATCTTCCTCTCTATTCTTCTTTCTCTCTATCAGTAAAAGTGATTCTATTGAGGAATTGGTCAAACTACATGTGAATAAATAATTGATTCTATGAGAAAGAACGATGATGCGGAGTGAAGCTCCCGTGATAACGGTGCGGTATAAGGAATTTCAGTGTTATTTGAAATTTTGAGAAAAGTTACATATGCAAGATTGGAAAGTTGGCAAAAAGATTCCTAGTGCTCTCTTCTGCTGATTTCGAGGAGGGAATCCTTATAAGGTGGGTAGATTGTGATATCCTGAATTTTTCAGAATTATTATTACCGTTATTTGAGTATGTTTATGTGATTTTCTGATTTGAAAGGAGTAAAATGGTGGATATTTTATTCTTGTTTGGAGAGTTTGTGTTTTTAAATGGTATTATGCTAATTGTTAAGTGTTGTATCTATCCTAATAAAATTCTGAAAATATTTACTTAAATGTATTATTTTCAAAAGTTTATTTGAAAGCCGGTCATTTTATTGATATCGATAAATTGAGTTCGTTTTTTTAAATAATAGAGATTGAGTGGATGTTCTGTCAGTTATGTGTTGTATGTAATATTAATTGTGTGTGACTCAGTGCTGATTGAGGATTATTTGTATTATAAATTACTGAGTCGTATCATTTTGTTTTTGTCTTTAAAAGTGATTTTATTGAGGATTTATTTTCATAGATATTGGAATTATCTCTAAGTTATTTTTATGGTTTTATAATTTCATTAATTATTAATAGAAATTTATAAAATTTAGAAAATAATATTTCGTCAATTATTCATCCTTAAATGATTTTCTGATTGTATTTAAGTGTAAATTTAGTATTAAATTCAAGAATGTTTCAAAAATCAAGAAACTCATATTTTCTTAAATTTTGAATATTTTGAGAATTTTAAAATTATTTCAAAAAAATTTTGGTTATATTTACCCGCACGTTTGTTCGTTAAATCGTAAAATGCGGATCTGATGCACAATTCCAAAATGTTTTAAAAATTATGAAAATTTTATTTTATTATTTTTTAAATATTCCGAGAATTTTAGAAGTATTTCGGTAATTTTTCGAGTTAGTTTCACTCGCAAGTTTGTTCGTTAAATTACGAAATGCGGGACAAAACTAGGCTGGTAGGGGTTGGATTTTACACGTGTTGCATAACTTGGAGTACTCCTGGTTAACCAGTTGAAATGTGGCATGCATTCAAATATATTATTTCTTCGTGTTGTTGTTGTAAAAGAAAATATCCTAAGCACCCCCCACCCCCGTATACTCCCTCGCCCCTTATACATGTCTTTCTTTCTTTCCCCCATATTACTCCCTTCCCCCTCTCTCTGTCTCTCCCCTCTCTCGTATATTTATATATTTTTAATTTTCAAAATTCTTATCTCATAATCCGTTCGTCCAAATTTCAATTATTATTATAAAAACGATCAGCGCTTCGATACCTACGCCGAGGTATATATGTTGCGAGATTCTGAGAAGAAAATTTGCGGAGCATATTTTCCGTTTTAATTTATTTTCGGGGCGTATAAAAGTAGTTTGACGATGTTGATTACTCCACATGGCATTTCAGCGTGTGTATGTCCATGACTATTAATTTCGGATTCTCTGGAGATATTTTCCGGACATCAAATAATCTCTTGGGGTGTTCCAAATTTATTTTGGGTAAGGATTTTGAGATTCCGGTTTTGTATATGGGTATATTATAGCATGTTAGTATATAAATGTTTATTTCATAATTTTTAGAATTTGTTGTAGAAGTCGCTTTTGGCCGTATTTTTCGTTTCTGGCGTGTTTATATGTGCAAATATAAATTATTGTATATTTTAAATTTATTGATTTTATTAGAGTATAGTTGGATTGTATTGTTTGGGATTTATTTTAAGGGGTTCTGACCCCGGGAAAAAGTCCATTTTACAAAGACGTTATTTTAAATTTTTTTTGTAAAATATTTATTTTAATTTCAAATCATTATCTTTTATTATTTTTGAAAATCATAGTTTGATTTAATTATTTATAATTTATTTTGATTAATTATTTATTCATTTAATTAATTAATAAATTCATTTAATCAATTAATTTTATTTATAAATAGTTGAATGAAGTCTAATTATTTATAATTAAGCCAAGCAATATTTTAGGATTATTTTGAGTTTTTGTTTTATATATTGATATTGAATATTCAATTTTAATTGAATTATTCTTATTTTATTCGTAGAAAATAGACCGTTCATCCGTTTGATACGAAACGAACGCGTCTAGACTCAGAAAGATATTACGCTTTCTTTAAAAATACTTTGGAGACCCAAATTATTATTTTTCGAAAGGTCTCTTGTTTTGCGAGTCGTTCAGAGTCGATTATTGATCGATAAATCATATTTTTGACCCAAATTCAGTTTTAAATATTCCGAGTCAAATATTTTGACAAACCGAGTCATGTGTTATATGAATTATGTAATATTTGAGTTATATGTTTACGTGCTATGTGAATTATATTCGTGGGTCAAGAGTCTTGTGTTTGACTATTTTCTTTATGTGTGGGCTATCGTATGGGTAGACGATAGGGTTTTGATACGCAGTTCATTGAGTAACTATCGTTTAGACGATTAAAGTTGTATCTTTTAATTATAGATGCGGATCGTTTGAGTTGATCAGAACCATATATTGGAAAAAATGCAATGGAATGGTGTTGGTTATCAAGCTTCTAGCTATTGTAGGAGCAACATATCAGTGAGTCGTCGAAATAGAAAGACAGTGAATTTATGAGATTCTAGACTGAGATAATTGTGTTGTTGCGAGTGTGACTAACTGCTAAAACCAAAGGCAAGTTCTCTATACTATTCTAATTCCAGAATAGGTCAATATTACATATCAAATTGTTTATGATTATGCAAATATTTCTTTTCTATTCTCAGTTCAGAATAGATAAATGTTTTACATACCGCTGAATTAAATGTTTACATACTCAAAAGTTTAGATTATGATATAAAGATTTTTGGAGGACATTGCATGCAAATAAACACTGGATTATTAAAATCATGGTATTTTAACAATTATTCTGCTAGAACATAATTCAATCTCCAGATAGATAATGAATAATTATTCTATCCAGATATACTCTGTACAGTGGATTTTGATAATATATTAAGCAAATAACTAATCATTCTAGTTATCTCACCATCAGCTGATGCGGTTACTTCAGACCATGTGAACTGGGGAGCCGGTTATTTGGGGATATCGATTGATTCGATTCCTCAGTGAATTTTTTTTTGAGATTGGATGAATGCATTAGTGACTGGGAAAATGGTTTAGCGGAGGGCCATGTATTATATGAAATATTTATAATATAAACTATGCCATAGGAAGATATATTGGTTTTTTATTTGAGTACTCGTGTTTTGGGATATGTTTCTACGAATCATGATCCAGTGCTATCACACGAGCTGATCAGCATGTGATAGTACGTCCGTCGGAGAAAGATTCCAATCTAAAACTAATCGCTTACTCTTTAAGCTTATGATAACTTTTATTCTCATGCGGATACTATTGTTGATAATAATAAATAAATAATTTATCAACTGTTTCCGGTTTGGATAAATGTGAGATAAAATTTTGATTGATATTATGATTGGGGTTTGAGTTAAATTGATATAAAGTTTATGATTCAGTTCATAATCATTGTTTCATGTTATTGCTGTTTACAATATTTCCGTAAACACTGTTTTACGAGTTTTATTCTCGTCGAGATTCAAAATATTGCTTGAAAGTATCAAAAGGGTTTTAATAAAATTAGGGAATCAATTCTGGGATTCCTTAACAAATTTTTGGATTCAGTAATTATAATTTTAAAAGTTCTGCTCTAGTGCAGATGTCGGTTTTATATCAAAAGACCTTATATATGCTATAATGAACTTGCTGAGCATTTCTTTCGCTCATGCTTGCCTGTTTTTAAATTTAACCTTCCAATGTGGATTAACTGGCGCTATTTAGCTGCATAATTCAAGAAAGCAGAGAAGAAGTTTTTGGAATGTAGTTGGTTCAGGGTTTACGGACTAGTGTAAGTTCTATTTTTTATAAAGCTTATGTATATATTAGTTATGTTATCTTATATTTGGGCCCAGTATTCTTCTTTTCGAAGTTATGCTAGCGGATTAAATTTTGAGTTTGGGAATTTGTTGAATTTTTTTTAAAGAAAGATGAAAATTTATTTGTGAAATTTGGAATTCTTGTTTCTAGAACTATATCCTAAAAAGATCTTGGTGTAGTTTGGGGTCAAAGATGCTATATTTCAGTTGCTGGCATTCATTTATTGATTAAACATGTTATTTTGGATTAAGGTTTCATGGTGACGACCAAATCCTCTGACCCCGGATTTGGGGGCGCAACAGATTGGTATCAGAGCTGAGGTTATAGTAAACTAGAATCAAGAGTGTATAGGAGTGTGTATATTTATGTATGGACGCTAGAGCTTATATCGACTTCCTGTTGGACTATTAGATATATTACCAACGAGTAAGCTAAGATAGGTGCATTCGTTTGAGATGGTTGTATTGATCTGGAAAAGATTCCTGGAAGTTGAAAAATTCTATGTGAAATCTTCCGAGGCTACTACGATTCGACGATGATGAAGATTATCGATATCCTTAGAACATGAAGAAGTGTCTGGAATCGGATGACTAGTCAACAGAAGAGTTCAAAAATAAGATAAGTATTAAGACCTTGGAAATAACTTCTCTTTCTATAACTTGTTTTGACATCTCTCAAAAAGGGGTATCAGTTAAAGGACATATTCACTGACATTTGTTTTCAAACATGTTTATGTTTTAAATGTGCTAGAGGCTATCATGAAACCTATTTTCAGGTTTTGATAGCTCTGTTAAGTTATGATATTGGAATTCCACTTTTCTTATATGGTGGATAGTTTTATTGGCAATATGACACGGTGTTCATTTTATGCCAGAATCTTGTTTTCTGGATTTCATTTTTCTCTGAAAATATCAGCTTTGAAACCTTTTCAGTTTTGATCCAAGGATTACATTATCAAGTCATTTATTAGAAACCCTTGATTATTTATTTGATTTTGAATTCCTTATTCTTACTTAGACGAACAACCCTAACTATATGGGACACAAGGTATACATGTTTGTGTGATAGGAGTTGGATGAGATGCCATCACTTGTGTGTATTATGACTAAGAGAAGGTTAACAACCTTTAGTAGTGTTTTCCATATCTAGATTCCTTCCAATTAGTATTTTTTTGTTGTTCCTCTTATCAGAGTTTGAGGATTTAGAGCCTTTTCTGGAAAATCTTCTCCCTTTCTTGAAGTTTCTGTAGACCATCTTCTTGAAACTTTTAACCAGTAGCGTAGCCATTTGATCCATATCTTCATTGTTGTTGTGATCACTGTCAGTATCAATATTTGAGTCGTCATCAGAATTTGATGATTCAGTATCTGACTTTGCAATCATGGCCTTCCCTTTGGAGTAGCTTTTCTTCTTAGCTTTCTCATTTGTCTTCTATTAAACCTTGAGTGCAACTGGTCTAGCTTTTGATCATTTCCTCTTTCTTATTTGCTCCATCTCTAGTTCATGAGTTTTCAGAATTCCATAGATCTCATCTAGAGGTGTGATATAAAGTTTATAGTTATCCCTTATTGATGTGACTTTAAAGTCCCACTTTTCAGGGAGAGCAAGTAGGAAATTCAAGTTTGAGTCCTCCAAATCATATTCTTTGTTGACAAGGGATAGGTCATTCAAAAAATTCTGAAATCTGTCATAGATCTCAGTTAAGGACTCATTGTTCCTTGAGTTAAAGTCCTTATATTCTTGACTAAGTACTGTCCTCCTGTTCTTCTTGGTAACAGTTGTACCTTGCACTTTACATCTAAAACATCCCATATCTCTTTTATTGTCTGACATCCAATGACTCTATTGGACATAACACTATCAAGACAGCTGTGCAGGATATGCCTTACCTTAGCATCCTTCATGATAGATGAGAAATCTTTAGGAGAGTAGTCCTTCTTGTCTTTGTCTATCATCTTCTCTAGTTCTCCTACAAGTGAAACATCTACCTTCATTGGTCTATGAGGACCATCATAGATCCTGCTTAGGTATTCAGGATCTGTGGCTTCCAAGCACATGGCCATCCTGACTTTCCAGATTGGATATTCATGTATTTTTAGGATAGACAACTTGATTGCTTGACACCTACTCATGTTGCAGCTTATCTGTGATGTGGCTGGGGTGGTGGTTTCGGATTCTGTGTCTCTTCTTCTTTGTCTCCCATTATAGATTAATTTTCATATCTTAAACTATTTTTAAGTTAACATCAAGCTCTGATACCAATTGTTAGGCCCTTAATCAACTGTAGAGGGGGGTGAATACAGTTAATACAATATATTCGACAAAGCTTCAACGGAATCAACAGTTTTTATATTAACTGATAAAAACTTATTACAAATGCACTCTCTCGAAAGGATTAACAATTATCTTTGAGAGCTGCTAGGATATGCGAAAGATATAAAAATATCGCAATGCATATAGCATGAACCTAATCTATGCTTTATATAGAGCACATCTACACAATGTATAAGGAATCCTATTCTATCAACAACAAGGAAACCTATAAAATTGTTTCTGAGATAAAGTCGTTCACCACCTTGAGTTCATGTTTCCTTTTCCTCATCGAAGATCAATTGATGTGACAAATAATGATTTCATTATCCGTTGACATCATCATCTGTCGAATTCATCATCCATTGATATGCTATCATCCGTTGATATCTCATCATCCGTTGATGTCATCAGCATCCATTGATATATAAGTTCTGAAGTGAACTTCTGATAGTTTCTGTTTGATATCATCAATTATTCCTAACATTAAAAATGATGAAAACTGGGAAGTAGATGACACTTATACAGTGAGGATTACCTCTGTAAAATTTGAGCTTAAAAGGTTAAAATTTTGAATTTATAAAAATATTGAGGCCGAGGTTGCGCAAAGAGTGATCACCTAAAATGGCTACTGCCTATAAACTGCTGCTTGGAGAATTTTGGCCCTCTGTCAAAAAATACATCTTGTGTCATTCTGTTCTAAATTTTGTCTAGACCGTGCACGTCAAAATTGTGCGTCAATTAAGTTTACCATTTGAGAGAAATCAATGTTTTAGTTAGAGCTATATGAATAGTAAAACTCTGTAGTTGACCGAATTTTTAAAATATTTTTCGCCCATTTAAATTCATATTTTCAAAATGAAACTTCTTTATAAATATTAAAAATACTCAAGAAGCTCTTTAAGGTTGTTTCAGAATTAAATATTAATTTTCCAATTTATTTGAAATGTTGGAGTGCGAGTCGCTTAAGGGTTAATAGTAATTTCGCATCAGTCGAATAACGAAAATTGTAAAGTATTATACTTATTAGAAATATAAGTCGTTGATGAGATTAGGAATGTTGATTAAGATTATTATATTTGTTAATTAAAAAACCCGGAAAGAGTCAAAGTCGGGAAACATATCTTGGGCTCGAGGTCAGTTTACAAACCCTACTCTTGAAAACTGCCGTGTTGTTTTTGTTTTTGAATAACTGCAATATTTGCATGATGTTGTTTAAATTGTTTTACAAGTCGAGATATATTAAATTATCTGATGGTTAATGATTTTGTTATAAGTATCATTCCTGTATTAGGTAATAACGCTAGCGAGTAGCGTGTTGCGATTTATTTTAAGCCGAGAGTCGGTCGGTATAATTATATTAAAAATCCAGATGTATTTCAGAGACGTTTGAAAAATTATTTATCTATTTTAATGATAAGCTAATATTCTAAAGAACTCGATACCCCTCTATAGTTTATCAAATACCTCAAGTCTTTTATCAAACGATTTCCAAAAAATAATATTTATGTATTTTAATAGTCGATGAATATTATTCCAAATATTCATCTAAAAAGGGAAAATTATTCCAAGATTTATTATTTAATAATTATTTAAAAATTATTAACTATATATTAGAGATAATTGATTTCACTATATCTTAAATCAGATAATGAATATTATTTTAAATATTCATTTAAAAGAGACGTATTCGGTATTTAATTATTTAATAACAATTATTAAATATTTATAAGAGAATTTTATTAAATTAAAAATCATAAAACCTACTTCAAAAATACTTTCTGACTTTTAGAAAACCATCCAAGTATTTTTCAAATTTTCAGAAAATATTATTTCCTCTTATTATGAATATTTTGACTATTGTGTCAAAATAAACTCGCCCTTAAATATATATATGTTGACAAGAGTCAACCCACATTACTTATAGTACTTCCCCAAAACTTCCCGTAAGTACATATATTATATATAAGATGAGTTATACCTATCAACAAGCATTACGCTTGGGGAACTATGATATAATTCAAGTTCCAGGTACATGATAGGATTCTTTGAAAGGATTGGGAGGGGTAGACTCTAGTACTACGGTACTAGTGAGACTACCAGTACCATCGGAGAAGGTACCATGTGTACTCAAGTACATGTGAAGTATGTGTATACCCAGAATGAGACACATAACCCGAATGCAACCAGGGTGATGACAGGGATTTAAGGTGTCTTTTTTCTACTGGTAGAAAAGGTTATAGATTTTCTAATATACGACTGATCATCGTATAACGGTGGCTCCAACGAATGGCATATTCCTCTATTTTTTAATTGTTATGCAATACTGTAACTAAAGCAAATGTGCTTAGTTATCGAGAGTATTAGCGAATTATTTTGATATAAATAAATTCCGAGGTGAATTAAAAAGAGAAGGTGTGGATCATCGAGATCTCATTCTTCCTATTATAAGATAGCGTTTGGAAGTATTATTTACTATAATAGTCATTTTCAAACTATTTTATATTATGGCTGAGCATTATTGCTCACTCTTGCTTTCTTTAAATGTCATGACACAACAGATAACCAGTATGCCGTTGAGAAAGTTAACCGACTACAACACGTGAAAAACATATATGCTTTTCGTAAAGTCCTTGCCTCTTTGTCTCATGGAGGCCAGAGCTAGATAGTATAAGATATTAGTAGGAATTATTGTAACTTCATGTAAAGGTTATGAATAGTAGTTTGAGATCCTGTAATGAACATTTGAGTTGTAGTAACATATGTTACATTTTGTACATTGTTTCTAAGACTACTAATTGTGTGTATAAGATATTGGAGGTCTGTAATATAAATTATTGAATTGTTAAAGTAATACAGGGTTTAGATGATTGGATGATTGCGTGATGACCCAGATTACTGACCCCGAATTTGGGGGCGTTACAGAAATAGTATCAGAGTAATAAGTTATAGTACTCAGAGATGAGAGTATTAGAGTTATGTCTAGATGTGAGATCAGCGTAAGAGCTCACATATAGTTTGTTATTGGACAAATGGATGTAGTGCCAATGAGTGAGTTAGGTTAAATGTATATTTGAGGTATTAAATTAAGATTAATGGAATCATTGGAGATTATCAAAATGATGAGAAGAAAGTTTAGAATCGCACATGATGTGGAAAAGATGTGATATAGAACTCGAAGCTGAGTTTTCAGTGCATTTGAGGTAAAGATGGTATTACAACCGCCATAGGGTGATTTGAATAACACGAACCTTGTTATCATAGTTATTTATAGGTTGCCCATGAGAGGCATCACTTATGAGAACCATGAAGTCTCATTATGATTACACATTTGAGGTTAATGACTTACCAGGAATAGTTGGATGTATTGTTTTGTTTTGAGGATCCAATACCCTATGAAAATCGTATTCACTAGAGATAGTATCCACTCCACCCTTGAGGATTTTATTTCCCTTAAGAAAGAGAACTAAGTATGAGGACGGTATCGTAAGACGAGCAAGCTATATGATATTATGAGTATACTTCATATATTAGACCATGATGGGTTAAATCATAAATTTAGGACATTAAGAATTTACGGAATGTCTGGAATTAAATTGCGTGTGATTACAACGACCGATGGTTCAATCTTAAAACCTACTAAATAAGAAGAGACTATGAGTCTAGAATAAAATTCTTCAGAAAAAAAGTTGTTAAAGACTACGTATATATACTTGTAGACCTCTATATATTTGATAACATATGTTCACTTACACACACATGCCACTAAACTTATGGACTGCATTGAGATCCCTGTGAGATCTCTTTGATCTGTTCTCAGGAAAATTGGCCACTTGTAATTCGTGAATAATTCGTGTAGTAGGACCCTATCATCTTAATAGATGCTTTCGGAATAATGTGTAACAAGATCTTTGAGATAAAACACAGGAACAACAGATAAACTTGCGAAAGCCAAATTAGTAAGCGACTTTAAAATGATGTTGAGAGAGACACTAGTTGAAACATGAAATTATGAAGGCGAGGAGATGGGATCATCCTCGGCCGGGTAATGATGACATTTAGGGTAATTAGTGAATTATTTTGGCATCTACTCACCGTCACACTACTCCCTCCAAACTGTGTATCATTCGTATTGCCTTGATAAGTCATATCAAGAAATTCTTTTAGTTCTATACCTTGAACTTTTGATATGAACAACAACTTTAATAATTTTTTCTTCGAACCAGGACTTGTCTAATTCTTTTATTTGATCCATGAACTTCAATTCAAAAATTTTGATTATCTTTTTCAGGCTCGGACCGATTTATCCTTTCTTTCAATTATCCAAGGAATTTGTGATAAATATTTCCTTAATTAATTAATAAATATCCCTTAAAGAATATTTCATATGATTTTCTTCTTTCATACTTATAATCCTCAGTTGAGCTCTTAATAATTAACAAACTGTTAAGATTATGGATGATCTAATGTCCAAAGATTCTTTGTGAATTCTTTTCTTCTATTCGAAAGGAGGTTGTACCTCGAACGTTGAAATTATAGTAAGGATATCAACTTTACACTAATATTCTAAATTAATTTCTATTCAGAATTTGATCAGATATCTATACAGAAGCACCTTTGGTTATGCCGTTTCATTAATACGAATATTTGATGAGAGGATGTCGATTGTTCCGATACCAATAATATTTTATTCAGAGTTATAATTTCCTTTCTCGGCCCAGATTTGAAAACTATATATTTCAACTTGTTAACCGGGTAGCCACAAATTTCTTCGATGGCTACAATGTTGAGATTCTATACAAACAGATTCAATCTGCTTAGTTACATATGTCCGCATGAAAGACTAGTTAATTGTTCTAACTAGTTAATATTTTAAAGGATATGATGAGAATCTAACTAATTATTCTAGCTAGTTATTATGTGCTAGCCTGATTGAGTTAGCCGTTTTGCTAGTCGGTTGTAATATTCCTTGAAACGGACTAGTTACTTTTTCACTGGTTCCACTTCCAAATAATTTTTTTAAAGCAAATTTACCATGCATTATATATAAAAAAATATATGATGATCAAATTTTCTAAGAATAATTTAATTGAGATATAACTAGGTTGCCCACTTAATATAATAACCCAAATTTTTAGGACTTTTTAAAATGATGAGTGAATAGTAATCCTGACGATCGAGGAGAAATTTTTTAGCCCGCATTATATTAGAGTATGAAAATTAAGTTTTCGAGTTCATATTGTGGTTATGCGTATTAAATGAGTGTATGTAAAAGTCGTTAGTTTTCGAAGAAAACCAATATTGCAAAATGACCTTATTTTACGAACTATCAAGGAATATGTTAGGTCACACAACACCATAGAAGGGGGTTGAATATAGTGTTTATACAATCAAATCGATTTCGAACACAAGTATGTAACAGTAATCAAGTATATTTAATATAATTGACTCTGTTACAATAGAACAGTTGTTCTCACTCAGTGATGAACAATATCACTAAGAGCTGCTAGGTTACAATGTATAATCTTTCTCGTAAATGATAACACATATAATGTAAACCCTAAGCTGTGTTTATATAGTACACAGTTACAAGATATCTTCTAATTGATATGGAATATAATTGTGTCTCCTAAAATATATCAATCAGATATTATCTTCTACAAGTCTTCTAACTGTCCAACTCTTCATGCATATCTTCTATTATTTTAGTCCAGATCCTCTCCTGTAAATCAGCTACATTCCCTATCTGAAGTATCAGCACTTAAGTCCTGATATAAATCCTGACGACCTAAAGTTCTGATATAAGTTTTGACTTCAGTAAGTTCTGATTTCCAGTAAGTCCTGGTATTAAATTCTGAAACTAAACACAACAGATTAGACATGACATCACAAATATATCTAACAATCTCCCCCAACTTGTAAATTATGAAAAATATACAAGTTAATAGATTTGATGATGTCAAAAACATTTAAGTACAAATGCAATGAGAGTTTATTTAGACAACTAACTACAACTTACAGTCCATGTAGCTTTTACCAATCTTATTGAGTCAATCTGAATCCAAAGTGATTCTTGACAAAGCTTGATATCAGCTTCTCTTCTGTATACCTCAGGACTTGAGCTAATGTAGCCTTGACTTGCTTCATTTCTTCATCTTGACTTCCAATCTGGTAGATTGCAGTCCTAAGTGCTGAGATGTGATTTCTTTCCAATCCATCACCAAGTCTGATTACTCTTGGATGAGATGAGTCTTCATTATAGCACAAACATTTCTCTTTTAGAATAACTTTAAGTTTAGCAGAATTCTTCTTAATTGGAATTTCACTTCCATCATCTTCAACTATATTTGGAACAAATTATGTACCCTTGATCTAGAGATTCTTACTTTATCCCTTATGGTTTTCATGATGAAATTTGACCATCTCCTGGTAGTCTCAGACTTTATCTCCAAAAGATAATGAAAGAATTGAAGTTCTTTCAGAGATTTGTCCAGCACATCTGATTCTGATATTCTATATGTTCTTCCATCTTCAAGAAAGAGAATCAGCTTTTCTTTGACATTACTTTTATCATGAGCATCCAGTACCACGTGAACAGATATAACCTTGTCAAGGTGTTTATGTGTAACTTCTTCAAGAAGTTTATCAGTTAATAAGAATGCATCTCTAGTAAGTACTTCAACTCCTGTCTTGATCTTGTCTTCTTCAGAACCTAATCCAGTTGTGGCGCCGTCCAAACCAGGGTCAGAAGTTTGGGGTCCACACACACACACACCTTATTTATAACCTGCTTATAACAATAATAAAGATAATAATAATAAGCAGTGACCCTACTTACCAACTACCACGGACCGCAACAGGTTAAAGTATATACACAAGCCACACACACACACTTATTACAAACGCCCAAATCCCAACTATTCAAACTTACAACTGAATATTAAACATCATTACAAACTTTACAAACTTAAACTATCTCAAAAGTTGTCAGCTAGCTTAACTCGATCAACCTGGATCCCTAGCTTTCGCACTAGATTGGGGATCCTCGCTACCAATAGGTTCCTTCTTAACTGGAAAAGAACATAAACAATATCGCACAAATGAGCTAACTAGCTCAGCAAGTCACATTGACAAGACTGAGAATAATGATCCTCAAGTGAAAAGAGTTAAGGTATCAAATGAACAATGAATAATGATTTAGAATTTGATATTATATTTTCATTTTAAAAACCAAGGTTAGGCTGCTGATCAGTCATGCACTAACTGAAAGTGTTTGTCCTAAATCCAATCATGTATGATGAGTTAGGAAGAACCTTCTTGTATTCTTATTTGATTTCATTGAAATCAATAAAAGACTTGTTATGTTTTTATTATGGGCTTATCTATTTAAAGTGTTTTAAAAAAGATGGTCCATAGTTTAGAGTAAAGCTTCTAGAATTATAATGAGATTATAATAGTGAGATCTAGAAGATGATAACTCTACACTTAAACAGTTCCTGATCATAGGATAACTAATCGGATGTTACTGGATCCACAAAGATTGGTACATACTATGCTTGCTCCTTTCAGGAGGATGTCTATTCTCATAGGCATTTGTGTGGTGACACTATAGCTAGTATGTAGGTGCTTATTAGGGAATAAGTTCACTGAAAATGACTCGATAAGTTGAACAACTAATGGAGATTACTCACGTGTCAATAGTTATTCACTGAGTGATAGTTGTACAAGTGTCCTTAGGCTTGAGATCGTTAAAGTTGTCTTGTACATAATGAACTGTGCTTTGGTTTAGTCCTTAGTCTCAAGGACATCCATTAAGTCTATTCAGGGCATAGGGATTTGTGTATAGAGATAGTTAACGTCAATAGAGGATCTACCCCTTCCAGTATAGGAAGAGAATATCCTATGTTATTCTTAGTGTGCGAGTTATGGAATCTCTGGCCAGAGTGTATGAAATTAGAAAGGAGTTTCTAATTTGCATTAATATGAACTTTGCATTATGAATAAGAAATCATATGATTAAATTTGATAGGCCTGACACGAGATCCATGCCTTGTATTTAATCGGGATATTGTAAGGGTAGAAGGAATTCATTGTACGGTAACTAGTCACTGACAGGTTCTTGGTATTCTAAGTAGTGAATTCATATTATCTGAATAGTCGCGATATGTTGAGAAGCATCACTCACGATGTAGAATAAATATAATTAATCAGTTAATTATATTTAGTGAATTTTATTATTCATGTAAATAATTAATAAATGTTTATGATTATTTATTTCTACTACCGGCGTAATATTGAACCTACAGGGTCACACCATAAAAGAATATTTTCTTTGATGAAATAATGAGAGAGAGAATTATTTTCTAAATAGTTTAGAAAAAGAAATAATAATTAAAATAGTTTTAATTATTATTAAAGCATTTTATAAAGATAAATTATGGGGCTAATATATATATATTGATATATTATTATAAAACCCTAGGAGAGCCCTATAAATAGAATGAGATGGCTCATTCTAAACACACACTTGGTTTTGTGAAAACCCTAAGAAGAACTAGCCTCCATCTTCTTCCTCTCTCTCTCCCCCCCAAAACCCATTTTTATAAAAGCTTGGTTTTATAAAAAGCTTCATCGAAGAGGATCATTCTTGGTGGATACCGGTAGAGTGCTTCACACACTGAGGAGCAACTACTAGCAACCATATTATAAACCTTCGATTTTCAAGGTATGGTTACGATTCCTCCGTTGTTCTGTTTTATACGTCTTTCTATATGTGCGATACATGGTTTTTACGGAATAATTGTTATATCATGCTTCCGCTCATCCGTAAACTCCTTCAATGGCATCAGAGCTAGGTTCTGCATATAGTAATTCATATAAAAAAAATTCAGATTTTTTTATGCATGTATGGATTTGTTATAATTTTTGCAAGTTTATTTGGATTTAATTATTAATTAATTCGGAATAATTCTTGCATGAGAAATTGACTACTGATTTGGGTTCTACAAGTGCTGTAGATCATCTAGGTATTTTTTTCATAATTTTGTGATGTGTAGATTATTTGTTATGAATTTTTAAAAATTGTTTTAATTAAAATTCATGAAATAATTATGCATGTGAATAAAAATATGATTAAAATTTGCACTAGTACCCCTGGCTGATCTGTTAATTTTCTGCTACTGCCTGATTTAAGAAATTATATTATTTTGATTTTTATTAATTTATTAATTAAATGTCAATTAATTTATTAATAGTAAAATTAAAATAATAACATTTAATAAAAGTTATTAAGTGAGGGAGTAAAGGAAAGGGCGTTACTCTTTTTTTTTCTAGCAGCAGTAAGCAAACAAACGGAAAACGGCTGAGAAGAAAGAAAACAAAAAAAAAAATTCTGCAAGGTCGGTTGTGCCAGGCGCGTGTAGCGCACGCGGGGGGGGGGGGTGTCGCGCATTCCGTGAATGCGTTACAGACTGTTGCGCATTTACGGAATGCGTTACGGATATTAATGGTTTAAAAGTGTTGTAACGCATTACCGGAATGCGTTACAGCCCTTGTAACGCGTTTCGGCAATGCGTTACACCCCGTCTGTCCACATTAAATTTTATTTTTTGGGAGTTTCGTAACTCCGTTTTGGGCGTGTAATATATCGTTGGATTCGTTTTTCCGAGACGAATCTAATGGAGTGGTAAAATATTTTTTATATAAAAGTTTTGAACTGTTTATATTCCCGAAATTGTTTTAAAGCATGTTTTAATTGTTTTAATTGCTTTTAAATGCTATAATAAGTCCATACATCATTATATCTATGTGTGACATGATATTACTTGCATGCTTACTTGTTTATTTATTTTTATATCTGAGATATATGCCTATGTTTACCATGCGATGATAGAATTAGGTGAACTTAAATCAAAATAAGGCGCGCTCTAGAAAATCTAGAATAGGAATCGTTTCTTGCCTTAACAAAAATATTATGAATACAATCATGAGATTCTTGTGTTTATGAAACACGAAATTAAATATGAATTTTCAATATTGAGAGAAAGGATGATTCTATCAAAAGCAGATTTCGATCTATAAGAAAGGGGTATTAAGTGATGCCTCTTGACAATGCTCCCCCCGATCTGGGAATCATCCGATTATCGATTATTGATTTGAAATATTTAATTTAAAAGGAAGAATCTCTTTATAATATGATTATGATTGTAACATTATATAATCCCTCTAAAATTAAATAATATCAAGTAGTAATTGGCCAATGACACAACAAGCTTGTGTCGGTCATAGCCTTCCAACATGGTAGAAAGTAGTTCTTATTTTTTAAATCATTGTCGTTTCGTGCTACAGCCGAGGACTTTGATTTCGAAATAAGAAATACTTGTCTATTATATAGATATGTGTACATTAAATTAGAATCTAAAGGTCGTTACGTGCTGCAGCCATGGGCCGTTGGAGACTGATTCAATTGTACGAAATGTTGGGTTAGACTTGACTTAGAATATTGAGTCTATCGTGCTACAGCCGTGACTCAATTATTCAAGAGGCTAAAGTTTTATTAGGGAATAACATAAGATATAATTGACAAGAGTTGTCTGCCCACTGAACATCACATGACGTTCGTGCTACAGCCGAGGTTGTGTGATGGGATGTAGGATCCCTATTTCCACTAGCATTATGAATGCTTAATTTTTTCACTTAAGGGGGTTGTATAAATTAGATAAACTAGTGGGAGCCACTTATGAATAAAGACCCGATTCATATAGTGTTTTGAAATGAAATTGAATATTTGCTAAGTGTTGTTATGTGTTCATCATTTACAGATTTACTATATACGTTATGTCGTCTGCACTATCACTACGGAGCATACTAGATGCTCACAAGTTGACTAGTCCCAATTTTGCTGACTGGCTTCGAAACTTGAGAAATGTTCTCAGGGTTGAGAAGCTGGAATATGTGCTTGACTCACCTAAGCCTGCTGAACCTGTTGACGATGCACATAATGATGAACATGTTATGTATTGTAAGTGGATAGATGATGCAAATGTTGCTCAATGAATCATGCTAGCTTCCATGAACATTAAGTCAGGGAAGCAGCATGAGCATATGGATGCTCACACTATCCTAGTGCATCTATAAGAGTTGTATGATGTGGCAGGGAGGACAGCTCGATATGAGATATCGAATGAGTTGTTCGGTTGTAGGATGTCTGAGGGATCATCTGTGAATGACCATGTACTTTAGATGATCAATTTGATTGAACATCTTGGATAACTTGGTTTTGCCATGGATGGGGAGCTGAGCCAAGACTTGGTCTTGCAATCACTTCTGGGTTCATTTTCGCAGTTTATTGTGAACTTTCACATGAATAAGTTGGATGTCAGCCTGGCTGAACTCCACAACATGTTGAAGACTGGAGAATCGAATTTTCCCTCTAAGAAGAGCTCAGTTCTTCTAATTGGTGAAGGTTCCAATCCTAAGAAGCTGAAGACCCCAAGAGCAAATCTGTTTGCTTCCACTATAATAAGGTGGGGCACTGGAAGAGGAATTGCAAGGTTTACCTTGCAGAATTGAACAAGAAGAAGGGTAGTGAGACTACCGCTTCTGTTTCAGGTATGTTCATGATTGAAGTGAATATGTCATTAAATCAAATTTCTACTTGGGTATTAGATACCGCCTGTGGTTCTCACATTTGCAATTAGTTGCAGGGACTAAGGAGAAGTAGGACTCTTAAGGAAGATGAGGTGATTCTACGGATGGGAAATGGAGCAAGAGTTGTTGTTGAAGCTGTAGGATCATTTCATTTACATATGCCTACGGGCAAGACTATTGTTTTAAATAATTGTTATTTTGTTCCCTTGATTGTGAGGAATATTATTTCTATTCCCATGTTAGACTTGGCTGGATTTTCGTTATTATTCAGAATAATAAATGTTCAATTCTTAGAGATAACATTCTTTATGGAAGTGGTATTTTAAATAATGGTATGTATGTATGTGACGTAGAGCATAATTTACTACAAATTGAACATACTAATAAAAGAAAAAGGGATGATGAAAATCTCACCTTTTTGTGGCACTGCAGACTTGGTCATATTAGTGAATATAGACTGTGGACATTGCATAAGGAAGGGTTACTTGACCCCTTTGATTTTCAATCATATCCTACATGCGAGTCTTGTCTATTGGGTAATGTTAGGTCCCAATTTGTTTGTAGAAGGGGGGTTGAATACAAACAGTACTGAATAATCGAATAAATGCGGAATAAAAATGTGAAACAAAATTCAAGTTAAATAATAATATTATTAAACTTGAAAGGTGTTACAACAACTGTATCGATTACAAGGAATTAATCTCAACTTAATTATCACAAATTTAGAATAAATTCGACATGAACTTTTTCTATTTTTGCAATAATTAGAATCAAATACTAAACACGATTTGAGATTAAGTTATAGGGATTTTGATCCGCTAGATTGTTACACAAGAACAAGATAAAGATTTCTAGTGGTTTGGATTTAACTTTATAAACTAGAAATTTGATCTTGAAATTAGCAGAGAAGATGAAATATTTGTTCTGCTTCATTTTCTTTTTTTGTTCTCGAGTTCTATTGTGTTGGATGATAGAATGACTTCTGCTGCTTGTCTTCTTTTTAAATCAATCAACAGACTTGATCGAACTGGAGTGACAATCGGTGAGACAATCCAATTATACTAGCAAGACAATCTGTTGAACTGGAGAGACTTTCGGTATGACTATTGTTTGTACTAGCATGACTTTCGGTATGACTATTGTTTTCATACCGATTGTCATATTAGTACAAAAGATTGTCTTGCTGAATTTAAATGAATTTTAATTTAATTTAAATTCTGAAAATCCTTAATATTAATTCTGAATTAATTAATCAATTAATTCAATTAATAAATAAATTAATCTTTGCAGATATAATTTATTTTCTTAATTAAATTATATGACTTAATTAATTAATAGAGAATTAATACTAACCTTGAGCAGCAACCATTCTTCTGAATATCTTCTGAAAATCACTGAGAATTATGAATCAATTCCATCACTTCAATGTTGACACTCGATGTACTGTCTGGTTCATGAGTGACTAACTTCCGTGATATTTCTTCATGTCTTGACTTTGATTTCAAATTAAATCCCTGTAATTAATTGATACCCTGACGAGATCTCTGTCACTTCTTCCAGTGAATTAATTCCTCAAGTCTGTAGATGAACCTTATTTCTGAATCCTTTGACAAATGTTACTTTATGAGATCTCTTTGACGGTAGATCCACTATTTACTTGTTACATTCTTATTTGAGTTGAGTTAAATCCTCGAATAAACAAATAGGCTATGACATATGCCTTATAATCTCCCCCTATTTGTTTGTTAGACAATAACACACAAATACCTAGAGGATAACTCAACTAACAAATAAGAAAAAGATAAAAATAGAAATGCAAAGTAAATAGCAGAAAAGTTCTGGATAACATTTAACCTTTTCCAGATTCCAAATAGATGTTCCTCTAGACTGAACATATCTTCAAGTAGTTTCATCTTCTTTTGTACAACCACATTTCCTGTTGAGAAGTGCATATATGTCTTGCTTCTCCCCCTATTAGAATCAACTGATTAAAGAAGATTACATTCGTTTACCACCTCTCCCGTACAATAGGATCCACAGATAAAAAACCAATGGTACTCCCCTAACAGCTTCTTCCCTTACTAGAAAATCACCTTGTGTTTACCACCTCTCCCGTACAATAGGATCCATAGTTACAAACAACAATGGTGTGGTGTAGTGTACATGTTTGATCTTTTTCTTCCTCCCTGCTATTTCTCCCCCTTAGTTGAGGAATCCTCCAAACTATTACTTAAGCTTTTATCTCCCCCTTAAAGAAGGAATGTATGTCGTCGTCTGAAGGAGTTCTCATATTTCACTTGGTTGGAAAAGAAATAACCAGAAGTTTCTCTTTCTTCCTTACTCTGAGTGTGTGATTCTGTTTAGTGTACCTCACATGTGTTTCACTCTTCTCTCCACTCGTGTTTACACTCATTCTCACGAGTGTATCACTCCTCTCATAGCTCCAACATTCAGCTGTACCTGCAAGGAAAATCACCTTAGTCATCCTTAAGGAGGTCTTAGGTGGTGCAATGGGAGTTTGCAAATCCCCATCCTTGTTAAACTCATCAGATGAATCTGAGTCATAATCTATAAGTTGCTAGTTTCCCTTTTAGGGTTCCAGATTTGAATTCTGGTAAGGTAAACAATGATCCAAAGAATTTAACATAAAGATCAAGATTCCCTTCTAATGTCTGTGAAGACATTTCCTTGTGACTCATCAGGTAATATCTGAATCATTGTCAACAAGTTGCCGATCTGCACCTATGTCAGATCCACTATCCGCAGATGCATCCAGGGATTTAAGCCTGGGGAGGTAGACACTGACCACTGACATATGGCTTTTGGATCAGTATCCTCTCCTAACACCTGTAAAGGGAATTGGTCCATTAACGAACCTTGAACAATCAAATCTGACCTTAAAATGGTCGAAACTCTTGTTTCCGTCAACTCATCCTTTGTGTGTGTAACCTTTCCTTGTGCATCAAGAATTGTTTATATTTGAAGGGGTGACACTACATCGGATGCCTTGGCCGACAGGCAAATTTCAATAGACGCACCCTGATGAGAGAATGAATCTAGTAACTATTTTTGTGCCTTTTCAGCCATTACATCTTTTTGAGAAGATGTATGGGGGCTAGCAGTTGTCTCGGTTTAAATACTACTCATCTATGTAGGAGACAGAGCTACTGGGTTGACTACAGAACCTTCCTTATGTGGTGCACTAAGGCACTATCTCCCTCACGCTCATTCATACTACATTTAGTGGTAAGAGAGTGTTGGTTGGTTCTGTTTCTGTGTTTGTCTTTACAGTCTGGGATAGACGTTGTGGGTTTTCAACCTCATGACTGTCAATGAAAGAAAGCCATTGGAGACTGAACCTATATCACAGAACATAGGGCAATATAGAGAGATAAAATGTACTTAAGATCTATAAGGAATGAAAATTATACATTTAATCTTTTGAGAGTAATGATGTACAATAGTGATTTCAAAAGATTTTACATGAAATAAGAAATCACTAATGTAGAAAGAAGTTTGATTTACTCCTAAAACTCACTGCACATATAAAATAATATGATTGTGCCTAGTGATTAGAGAGTTATAAATATGACGATTACTTGAGCAGTACACTAGTTCATACCAACCTGAAGTGAGATTGTGAAGAAGAGATTGCATAGTCCAATAGATCTGCAACTGCAAATTCCATGAACTGAGGTGCATTGACTTCCTCTTTTGACTCACCAACCAGGAGTACACCTGTACACATCTTACTAGAGTCCAATTCCAAGTGTAATGTGCATCAGGTGCCTGATATGTCATAATATTCTCAAGTCTCGTCACTAGTGCTATATGTTAGATACTGCTTTCTGATAATAACCTAGCACACTATACAAAATTTTACTGATAACATATCCAGCTTGCAAACAGCCATATCCCTCAGATAAACCTTTGCTGTTATCTCCAAAGGTAACCAGGGGGCCAGTTTTCTCAATCCACATTTGATAGTAGGGCTCTATCTCCGGTCATATGTCTTGATGATCCACTATCAAGAATCCACACTACCAGTTCCACCTGTTTAATGCCCTGCACTACAAATGGATTAGACCTTCTTCGGAACCCAAACTTGGTTGGGCCCGACATACTTGTAGAATTGTCCTTTGTCAGGCAAAACAACATTTTTAATTTTAATGGTCTCAACTTTCTCAATGACTGAACATTTGACCTTGTAAACAGCCTTAACAAATTTCTGTTTAAGCTTAGGCACAAATGTCTCCTTTCTAGCCTTAGAAGGACTAGCAGTCTTAGACCTATCATTCTTCTTATTATTCACATGTTGACGAGGAGTAGTCTTATCATTAGAAACATACTTACCATTAAAATAAGCATACATCATATTAAAAGCACAAGATATACAATTAGAAACACCACATGCTTTATGAGAGATATTAACAGCAGGCAATTTATGCATGGTAGATATGTCATTTTTGTTATCCAACTCATGTGTGTCTGAGTTAGTCTCAGTTGCTTTCACAACTTTGACTGGAACTTTCGACACACTTGACTTGGAAACAACCTTCTCATTAGCATGATCTTCAGCACGTATTTCTTCTTGAATAACAGAAGAGGTCGCATCATATGGTTCAACAATTGATGCTTTATAGAGGGGTTCATCAACACCCTTAAGCACATGTGGTACTTCCCTCCCTTTAGCACAGACATGAGGAGGGGAGTTTATGCCTAATTCTCCAATAGCAACATTGTAATCAGAACCTATTCCAGATGTTTGATTAACAGCTTGCTTACTGTAGAACTCTTTAGGCTTCGAACAAGAATTGAAGTAGGCTCTAACCTTAGTCTCAAGACCGTTGATCTTGTCTTTGAGAATAGTTTCGAGTTTTCTATAACAGTCAACTCTATTCTCTAGAAAAGATACTTGTTCTTTTAACTTGTCTTGATTAATGTGCACAAGTCTTAATTCATTGACCTCTTTCTCAAGGTCTTTGATCTGTAAACTTAACAGTTCATTATCACGACGAGCACAATCTAAGTTACCTCCTAGATGATAAACTAATTCAGCATCAGTATATTTTACCTCTTTTCTTGACGATGAAGCTTTTCCATCAATAGCCATAAGAGCAAGATTATCATCTTCTTCATCTTCACTATCATTATCATCACAGCTTCTTCCCTTTGCCAGGTAAGCCCTTTCAGAGTTACTCTTCTAATTTGAATCATAAGAGTTCTTCCTTACTTGCTTTGGCTTCCTGCATTCTGTGGCAAAGTGTCCCAACTCATTGCAGTTATAGCATCTAATGGTGCTCCGATCAACCATCCCTGTTTTGTATCCACCACTACTGGTGTTAGAGGATGAAGATCCACTTGTCTGGAATCTGTTGTAGTTGGACTTGTACTTGAACTTGGGATTTCTCTTGAATCTGACATTGGAGAATCTCTTGACAATTTGGGCCATTGACTCATCTTCCAATTGCTCCAGCTCTTCCAAAGAATAAAAATCATCACTGGATTGATTTGTACTAGGAGGATCATATTCTGCTACTATCACATTTTCCTCAGCCTTGGAAAACTACACCATTCTCTCCGACTATTGAGATTGTTGTTGTTGTTGACCTTCAGCTACAAGAGCAGTAGATGTGCTGACCATTCTATCTTTCCCATAGACTTTCTTTTGCTGAATCTGCTCCAACTCATAGGTTTTCAACACACCATAGAGTCTATCCAAAGAAATCTCACTCAGATCTCTAGCTTCTCTAATGGCAGTGATTCTATGTTCAAGATGAGTTGGCAGTGTTAAAAGGAACTTTTTGTTGACCTCCCTGATTGAATAATATTTCCCATTTATGTTTAGGTTGTTGATCAACGCATTGTACCTTTCAAACACTTCAGTAATTCCTTCTCCTGGATTTGATTTAAAATGTTTATACTCAGAGGTTAGGATCTCCAACTTATTCTCCCTAACTTCCTCTGTACCTTTATTAATCACCTCTATAGTTTCCCAGATGTGTTTGGAATTTTTACAGTTCATCACATGTCTGTTCATTAAGGGATCAAGGGAATCAACTAAAACTAACTGAAGGCTGGCATCCAAGGAGGCTTCTTCTTTTTCAGCAGGAGAAAAATCCTCAGGCTCTTTTGGATAGGTTCTAGCTTTGGTAATCACAACATCATCTACTATCACCTCTGGTTCAATAACCATTGGAGTTGTTGGACCCTTCTTTAACAAGTTCAGATATTTGGGATTTGCAACTTGTAAAAACAAGAGCATCTTCTTCTTCCACATGATATAATTTTCTTTGTCAAATAGTGGAATTTTAACGGTTCCAACTTTTTGTGAAGTTATTATGAATTTTTGAATAAATAAAAATTCAAGGAGTTGAAAAATCACAAAAGTCTTGGATCTTGATTTGTTCGTTAATCAGAAGGCTCTGATACCAATTGTTAGGTCCCAATTTGTTTGTAGAAGGGAGGGTTGAATACAAACAGTAATGAATAATCGAATAAATGTGGAATAAAAATGTGAAACAAAATTCAAGTTAAATAATAATATTATTAAACTTGAAAGGTGTTACAACAACTATATCGATTACAAGGAATTAATCTCAAATTAATTATCACAAATTTAGAATAAATTCGACATGAACTTTTTCTATTTTTGCAATAATTAGAATCAAATGCTAAACGCGATTTGAGATTAAGTTCTAGAGATTTTGATCCGCTAGATTGTTACACAAGAACAAGATAAAGATTTCTAGTGGTTTGGATTTAACTTTACAAACTAGAAATTTGATCTTGAAATTAGCAGAGAAGATGAAATATTTGTTCTGCTTCATTTTCTTTTTTTGTTCTCGAGTTCTATTGTGTTGGATGATAGAATGACTTCTGCTGTTTGTCTTCTTTTTAAATCAGTCAACAGACTTGAATGAACTAGAGTGACAATCGCTGAGACAATCCAATTGTACTAGCAAGACAATCTGTTGAACTGGAGAGACTTTCGGTATGACTATTGTTTGTACTAGCATGACTTTCGGTATGACTATTGTTTGTCATACCGATTGTCATATTAGTACAAAAGATTGTCTTGCTAAATTTAAATGAATTTTAATTAATTAATAGAGAATTAATACTAACCTTGAGCAGCAACCATTCTTCTGAATATCTTCTGAAAATCACTGTGAATTATGAATCAATTCCACCACTTCAATGTTAACACTCGATGTACTGTCTGGTTCATGAGTGACTAACTTCCGTGACGTTTCTTCATGTCTTGACTTTGATTTCAGATTAAATCCCTGTAATTAATTGATACCCTGACGAGATCTCTGTCACTTGATTAAATCCACAATCTTGATTTATATCACTGAGGCTTGAACAATTTCTTGAACTTCTTCCAGTGAATTAATTCCTCAAGTCTGTAGATGAACCTTGTTTTTGAATCCTTTGACAGATGTTACTTTATGAGATCTCTTTGACGGTAGATCCATTATTTACTTGTTACATTCTTATTTGAGTTGAGTTAAATCCTCGAATAAACAAATAGGCTATGACATATGCCTTACAGGTAAAATGACCAAATCTCCATTTAGTGGACATGGAGAGAGGGCTCCAAATTTGCTAGGATTGGTACACACATATGTATGTGGACCAATGTCTACGCAAGCCATGGGTGGATTTTCATACTTCATTACTTTCATAAATGATCGATCTAGATTCGGATATGTGTATTTGATGAAACACAAGTCTGAAGCCTTTAAAAAGTTCAAAGAATATAAGCATAAAGTGGAGAAATAAACCAAACATATATTATAACTCTTCGATCAGATCGAGGTGGTGAATACTTGAATGGAGAGTTTCTAGATTATCTCAAAGAAAATGGTATAGTCTCCCAGTGGACTCCTCCATATACTCCACAGTTGAATGGGGTATCTGAAAAGAGAAATCAAACTTTGTTAGACATGGTTCGGTCCATGATGAGCTATGCGGATCTTCCAGTATTCCGGTGGGGTTATGCATTGGAAACCTCAGCATATTTACTAAATAAGGTGCCTTCCAAATCTGTTCCTCAAACTCCATATGAGATATGGAAAGAAAGGAAACCAAGTCTTAAACACGTTAAGATTTGGGGATGTCCATCTTATGTCAAGAAAGTTGACCCTGATAAGCTGAAATCTCGATCCGTAAAATGTAGTTTTGTGGGATATCCTAAAGAGACTATAAGGTATTACTTTTACATCGATCATAGGGTGTTTGTCTCCAGACATGCTACCTTCTTGGAAAAGCAGTTTATCCTTGAAGGAAACAGTGGGAGCAAAATTGAACTTGATGAAGTTCAAGAAGCACAAACTACTACGGTTCAAGTGGAAACACCTGTTCAGACTGAACAACCTTCTATAGAACAGCCCATTCGTAGGTCATGGAGAGTGTCTCGCCAACTTTAGAGGTATTATGGCCTTGTCATTGAGAATGATAATGAGTTGTCAATCATTGATGATGACGACCCTATGACCTATAATGAGTCTATGAGTAGTGTTGACTCAGAGAAATGGGAAAGTGCCATGAAATCCGAAATGAAATCTATGTATACCAACCAAGTATGGACTTTCGTTGAAGCACCTGAGGGTATGAAGCCTATTGAGTGTAAATAGGTATACAAAAAAAAGATTGGAGTAGATGGCCAGGTGGAGACCTATAAGGCCAGGATCGTGCCAAAAGGATTCAGACAAAGGCAAGGGATTGACTTTGATGAAACTTTTTTGCATGTAGCCCTGTTAAAATCAATTCGGATTTTGCTTGCGATTGCTGCTTACTACGACTATGATATCTGGAAAATGGACGTAAAAACTGTCACGCCCCCAACTTAAACAGCAAATTAAATATAACTATTACAACATTTTTAAAAGAAGAATACACAACCAACTCCAAGATCTTACAGTTTAGGGTTTGGAACAGCCCAACACTACCAACTATTACATCTGATTTTAAATACCGAGTCCTCACAGAAACTATTATTACTTATTCTACCTGAGCTCGAACATAAGCATCAGCATCACAGGTCTTACGGGCAGTCTGCTTGAATCTAACCATAGCTGCTAGCTGTAATATCAGGGTAAAGCAAGTAGTGAGCCAAATGCTCAACAAGTGCTAACAGTACGATACAAAACATAAATTGAGATATAAATTAAAGAATGTCAATGGGAAGATGTAATTTGAGATAACGAGAGATAAAACATTGGGTAATGGCATCATTTTTACTTGTATCAAAACAAATCTCAAAAATCATGTCTTAATCAAAATCATTTTAGGACGCTACAGATTACAGCCGGTGATCAGCCGCGAAGTAATCCCGAACCTCGCTGGGTTCTAAAACATTAATGGGAATCCCTAGGCAACTTTTAAGCCTAATATAAGTGTGGAAAGGACTCGTGTCTCAGTCCAGATCCACCATTCAAAGAAAACATTTATCCCCCTTTGGGACTGAAAACCCACATTTTATTAATTTCAAAAAAACTGATGCCGAATTAAGACAAAATCTCTTTTTATAGTAAACATCTTTATCAAGGGATTATATATCAACTCGAAATACGGAAAATATGGTATTAAATCTCAGGGCCACGATTCACAAAACTATACTCTATTAAAGTAACTGAATGGTTTTCATATATCAAAGTTTGGACAAGGGAATTTAGTGAGGCTATTGGATATCATGAAGGGAAATGCCAAATTGGGCTTAAAGCAATGGTTTTTCATCAAGGTTCAAGTGCTGGATCTTCAAGGATGTAAGCTTCATGAATACTAAGGGTGTTAAGGTATGAAGATATGATTTTTAGCTCAGGATATATCAGAATTGTCAAGCTTTAGGATTGGAAAGAGGGGTATCAATCAATGAGGGATCACTTTGATAAGTATCTGACTTTCAGGGTTCAAGGTAAGGTTCTATAGGGGTTCAAGTATCAGGATGAGATATCAATACTTAGGAATCATCAGCATGTTAATCAAGAGAATCAACTAAGAGTGGTAACTACCATTTCCTTTATCATGGCATTCAAATTAGTTTAGTATACTATCATGAATAAGACTTTTGAACTACTTGCAATACGTACTCGAGGGTTCATGGCATTTCTATATGATTCAAAGATAAACGTAAGATATGCTTGATTTAATATATCAAATGACAGGGATAGTTGTAGCAATGTATGAGTTATTAGCAGTAAATACGAAGGTCAAGTTGAATCACTTGCCTTGAGAAAGGCCGGTCTGGTCTGACTGGTAGGAGCAACTGGAGCTTCACTCGAACTTTATGGCAATTTTTCCCTCGTCTCGAGATCCTACAAAAATAATAATCCTCATTATAATATATTCTCACTAACTTAACCTATTTACAACCCGAAATTAAACACGGATGACACTTAGGCCTATATGCACCTAATTTTATATTCACTTTTAAATTACGAAAGTACACACATAGCCACATAATCACATATCATATATTAATACCAATAACACCATATATACCATAATGCAACACTAGGCTTGGATGATCTCGACTCACAACTTAAGGCACTTGGTCGCTAAACTAGACAAGGTCTTCTAATTTTGGCTTCCTAACTCGATGTGTCTTTCCTAAACTATCCAAAACCTATTGACCCTCACTTGTGCCTTTTGCTCTACTGACCTTATACTATCTTACAACTATGGTGGTCGACCTAATACTCACTTCTAAGTGTTCTAAAACTATGCGATAAGTGAAAGTGCTCACTGGTGCAAATTTCAGAATGACAACTATGGTTTCTTGAGTGCATTAGACACTCTTAAACTACAAGTTTTCCTTCAAAATTTTTACACAAGACTCTCCTGACCTAAGGGCATCTCACAAACTTGATGTGGCTCAAGGGCCTGGCTTGGGCCTAAGCTAAAAGTCCAAGGTTCCCCTATTTTTCTGGGCAGAAAACGCCCTGACTTGAATTAACTTGTGACACATAGTTCTAACTCATATCCTATGAAATATGGTTGGAAAAACTTCTCTGACACTCCCTCTAACTAAGGCCCAACAGGGCCTAATGAGGGTCTACCCATGACATGGTCAAATCTCCCTATTTCTAAGTTGCAACAAAACTGTCCCCTGCTGGACAGATTTTGTAATTCTACTTGTGCACCTAACTAAATGACATGCAAACCTCCAACCAACACCTAAAACCTTTTATATACTCCCAATACTAACATCTGGTGGCTTGGGACTCAAAGTGCACATCAATGACATGATCAAAACTCACTCTAAACCTCAGGGTTCTAAACTGATTTTCTGCAGAAACTATAACTCTCCTTTCTCCAAGGTTTTGACTTGACAAACTCAACTACCAACATCCCAATACTCAAACCAAGACTTAAACATGGTAATCTACTGAACTAACTCCCTTATTCTCAAAATAACCTTGTGTGAGATCATCCTTACCTAAGGTACAATTATGGCAAAACAAAAGAAACTACACTTCACAAATCACAAATCTTCATGCTTTTGAAACAACAAGATATGCATTTTTATAAAAGATAACCATGAATTATTACCATGCAACAAGAATCATAAATCAATATTAACACATTATTCCTACTGAAATTAAGGCTCACTAACAAAATCTTTCCAAATGATCAAAATCTTACAACATTCTAAGAGAAATCCACATGCATGCATGCCTTTGGGTTTTGCAAACCAAAACAACACATTTTCTACATATATTCTATCATAAAATTGACATGCAAGCCTAGCATAAGCTATACCTAGATAATCACTTAGCATGCAAAGAGTTTTATCAAATTTTCACCACAAAATTTAAGTCATTATCACATAAACATGCAAAAATTGATTTAAGCAACAAGAATAGTCTTAAGGACCATTCATTCGGCTCCCATATGGTCATGGCCGAATGAAATAGATGGGAATGGCCATTTAATCATCAAGAGTTTCCCTCTAAAGACTTGGCACTTTTCCATTCCTTGTAGTCCTCTCAAAAACAACCTTAAACTCACAAGAATCGAGGTTGTACTTTGAGTTTCAACTAGAACCTTAACATGCAACTTCAAAACTTAAACCTTCTATTCAAAACTGTTTGAAATATGAATGATCATGGTATGGGAAATAACATTTACTTGTATAAAGAGTAGAAGCTTGGTTGAGGAATGAAGAAAAATTGGGAGGGGTGGTTCTCGGCTAAACCCGAGAGGGAGGGGGGGAAGGAGGGCCGAGAGGAGGGAGAAGGGAGGGAGGAGAGAGTGAGGTGTGGGTGGGGTATGAAAATGATCATGACACTTTGCTTGTTTTATGGTATTTGATTTGACAAAATTTGAGTGGAAAAGAGAATTAACAAGACTATCCCTCCACTTATACTTGGTTCATTTTACATGCAAGGGTAAAGAAGGAAATTGGCTAGAAAAATAAGACTTAGTGGGGTTGGAATTGTCCTCTTTTGTCCTTGAAAAGAATGAGAGGGTGGTTTGCATGCAAGGGCTTTCTTGTAATTTGCTAAATATGACAACTAAAATTTATAATGATTTATTTTTATAAAATAAAATATAAGTTCAAAAATTATAAAATTTATACCATAAAATAACTTGGATTTTTAGAGACTTTATAAAATCATTTTCAAAATTTGTGAACAAAATACCTTTTAAAAGAAAAAATTTCCAAGGCTTAGAATATTTCTTATAAATAAAAAATAAAGCAATTAAATAAACTCTTGCTTTAAAAAATCATATTCTACATAAAGCAAATTTATAATGCAGAAATTTTCACTCACACAAACGTACAATCATTGAATATATTTCATTCGGCTTTAATATTATACCAAATCCACAAATAATATTACACGAAAATACCGGTTGTAATAAAAACGGCCTTCCTCAAAGGGAAACTTGAAGAGGAAGTGTATATGACACAGCCAGAGGGTTTTCTTTCCAAGGGAAATAAACACCTAGTGTGTAAGCTGCTGCGAACCATATATGGTTTAAAGCAAGCTTCTCGTAGATGGAACATCCGTTTTGATGAGATAATCAAAGAGTTTGGTTTTATCAAAAACATAGATGAACCATGTGTCTACAAGAAGGTTAGTGGGAGCGCAGTAACATTTCTTGTATTGTATGTGGATGACATACTTCTTATAGGAAATGATATATCGATGCTGCAATCAGTCAAAGTGTGGCTATCAAAGAACTTCACTATGAAGGACTTGGGAGAAGCATCCTACATTCTCGGTATGAAGATCTATAGAGATAGATCTAGAAGAATGATAGGTCTTACCCAGGGTATATACATCAAGAAAGTTCTTAAAAGGTTTAGCATGGAAAACTCCAAAAGAGGTCTCATACCGATGAGCCATGGAGTGTCCCTTTCCGAAAAGATGTCTCCTAAGACACCTGAGGAAAGAGAGCTTATGAATAAGATTCCTTATGCTTCAGCAATAGGATCTATCATGTACGCGATGTTATGTACTAGGCCTGATGTTGCTTATTCAGTTAGTGTGACGAGCAGATATCAGTCCAATCCAGGTGAAGACCACTGAAAAGCAGTGAAGAACATCCTTAAGTACTTGCAAAGGACTAAGGATATTTTTCATGTTTTTGGTGGTGGATCTGAGTTGAAAATAGAGGGTTATACTGACTCTAGTTTTCAATCAGAAAGTGATGATAGCAAATCCATGTCAGGGTACGTGTTTACTCTGAATGGTGGTGCGATTAGTTGGAAGAGTTCCAAACAGTCTACAACGGCTAACTCCACAGTGGAAGCAGAATATATAGCTGCAAGTGAGGCTGCAAAAGAGGCCGTTTGGATCAGGAAATTTGTTTCTGAGTTGGGAGTTGTTCCTAGCATTGAGGAGCCTATTGTGTTGTATTGTGATAACATTGCAGCAATAGCACAAGCCAAGGAACCTAGGTCTCATAAAAATTCTAAACATGTTTTGCGACGCTTTAATTTGATTAGGGAAATCACTGAAAGAGGAGATGTCAAGATTGAGAGAGTTGACACACATAACAACGTAGCAGACCCACTCACAAAGTCATTGTCTCAGATTCAATTTGATCGTCATAAAGAGAAGATGGGTATTAGATACCAGGGTGATTGGCTTTAGTTCAAGTGGGAGATTGAAAGTGTTTGTCCTAAATCCAATCATGTATGATGAGTTAGGAAGAACTTTCTTGTATTCCTATTTGATTTCATTAAAATTAATAAAAGACTTGTTATGTTTTTATTATGGGCTTTATCTATTTAAAGTGTTTTAAATAAGATGCTCCATGGTTTAGAGTAAAGCTTCTAGAATTATAATGAGATTATAATAGTGAGATATAGAAGATGATAACTCTAGACTTAAACAGTTCCTGATCATAGGATATCTAATCGGATGTTAGTGGATCCGCAAATATTGGTACATACTATGCTTGCTCCCTTCAGGAGGATGTTTGTTCTCATAGGCATTTGTGTGGTGACACTATAGCTAGTATGTAGGTGCTTATTAGGGAATAATTTCACTGAACATGACTCGATAAGTTGAACAACTAATGGAGATTACTCACGTGTCAATAGTTATTCACTGAGTGATAGTTGTACAAGTGTCCTTAGACTTGAGATCGTTAAAGTTATCTTGTATATAATGAACTGTGCTTTGGTTTAGTCCTTAGTCTCAAGGACATCCATTAGGTCTATTCTGGGCATATGGATTTGTGTATAGAGATAGTTAATGTCAATAGAGGATCTACCCCTTCCAGTATACGAAGAGAATATCCTATGTTATTCTTAGTATGCGAGTTCTGGAATCTCTGGCAAAAGTGTATGAAATTAGAAAGTAGTTTCTAATTTACATTAATATGAACTTTGCATTATGAATAAGAAATCATATGATTAAATTTGATAGGCCTGACACGAGATCCATGCCTTGTATTTAATCAGGATATTGTAAGGGTAGAAGGAATTCATTGTACGATAACTAATCACTGACAGGTTCTTGGTATTCTAAGCAGTGAATTCATATTATCCGGATAGTCGCGATATGTTGAGAAGCATCACTCACGATGTAGAATAAATATAATTAATCAGTTAATTATATTTAGTGAATTTTATTATTCATGTAAATAATTAATAAAAGTTTATTATTATTTATTTCTACTACCGGCTAATATTGAACATATAGGGTCACACCATAAAATAATATTTTCTTTGATGAAATAATGAGAGAGAGGATTATTTTCTAAATAGTTTAGAAAAAGAAATAATGATTAAAATAGTTTTAATTATTATTAAAGCATTTTATAAAGATAAAATATGGGGCTAATATATATATATATTGATATATTATTATAAAACCCTAGGAGAGCCCTATAAATAGAATGAGATGGCTCATTCTAAACACACACTTGGTTTTATGAAAACCCTAAGAAAAACTAGCCTCCATCTTCTTCCTCTCTCTCTCTCCCAAAACTCCATTTTTGTAAAAGCTTGGTTTTATAAAAAGCTTCATCGAAGAGGATCATTCTTGGTGGATACCGGTAGAGTGATTCACACACTGAGGAGCAACTGCTAGCAACCATATTATAAAGCTTCGATACTCAAGGTATGGTTACGATTCCTCCGTTTTTCTGTTTTACACGTTTTTCTATATATACGATACATGGTTTTTATGGAATAATTGTTCTATCACGCTTCCGCTCATCCGTAAATTCCTTCACTAACCCCGAGCAAGGCACACAGCTCTGCTCTAATTACTAGATCCAAGGCACACATTGGCCTAACTTGACCACCAATCTGGTCTGACCACGAATCTGGCCCACAATTTTATAAAAAAATCCAATTCTATCACAATAATAGAATAAATAATGTAAAGCAATAAACAGAATCATAAACAATATTGGATTTCCAATCATGAGAGGGTTTCAATCTTCACAAGGAAACAATATGGCAATTTCAAAGAATGGCTATCAGGTGGTGAAAGAATTGGATAACAAAAGAATTAAAGTTTCAAGGTTATAAGGATTTGGTCATTCAAAGCATAAGGTACAATGGTTTGAATCTGTAAGCAATCTTGATTCAGTGTTCGGTATTTAGTTTGTATGTATTTGTGGAGTAGTATCATATATCTGTGGTTCGTATTTGGGTAATCAACAATCAATGGTTCGGAAAGAATAAGGTTTACGGCTCAAAGATCAATAGCTGGAATCAAGGTTTAGGGTTCAGTGCTTCAAAGCACTTGCTATATAAAACATGACTACCAATAATCTACAATATATCTCGAGAAAGTTCAGAACACTTGTTTGATATTAGCTTGCTATACTTCACTATCTTCCGATCACAATCTCCTATTCCTCGACTACTTGCTTCCCTTTCCTACGCCTTGCCTCTTCTGCTCACATATCATAAGTATCTATCAATACTCAATTCATATGATTCTATTCGGTATACACTTCTATCTACCCTTCGTTTTACCCAAATCCGACTAACGGATTGAAAGTTATGCTAAAAACAAGTAAACACTTATCACATAGTCCAACAGTCAAACAAACAAGTCACATATAACACGTAGCACGTCAAACAATCAATAAAATTTCATATATAAGGAAGTCTCGGGTCATAAACAATTTAAAGTAATATTTTAAAGCTCAAAACTATTTTTCGGAATTTTTAAATCATTTGAAAATAATTAAATCCAATTAAATAATTAATTAAAATCAATTAATAAATAATTAAACTAATTAATCAATTAATATTTAAATTAATTGATCAATTAATCAATTAATTACTAATTAAAATTAATTATTAAATAATTTAGATTTATTTTTAAATTAAAAACAAATTTGAGAAATAAGATAAATGATTTTTGGAACTTAAAATAATTAAAAACTATTTTTAAAATCATTTTATAAAAAGAAATCCTATTTTTGAAAATAAATAAAACAGAAATCAAGTTTTTATAAGTTTTTAAAACGGCAGGGACTATACTGCAATATCACAGAAAGGTCAGGGACCTTTCAGCACATTTGTCGTCTCCTTCACCACGTCGCAGGCACAGCCATTGCCGGCGACTTGAAGCTTTTCGGCGAGCTAAAAAACAGCACAGAACATGACCAAACAAACGGGGAAACATAGATTACAACCTCAGGAACTTATTTATGTAATTTAATCCACCAAACAAGCCGTAAATCGGCCGTAATAATTCGAGACAAACTCGCCGCCGGTGAGTTTATACAAAATCCGGCGAAACTTTAAAAGACAACTCCGTTCAATCCAGAAATCGTCTGATAACAAGCTATACATGAATCGATTCTAAATTCCAAGGGGAACAAAACCCACTATCTCTCAATATCTGTTAACCCTTAAACAAGAAACCCCTAAATTAATCAAGAACATTCATATAAATATAAACCCTAATTTTAAAATTTGAAAATAAAACTCAATTTTGAACATGTTATTGAACTCCAAATCAGTCATATGACATATCAAAATTATCAGGAAGACAAGCTCTACAACATACAATCATCAAATCATTCAAACAACCATCCAAACAAAAATTCATAAATTTAATCAAAATAATTTGAAAATAAATAAAAATATATAAAATCAACCTTTAATTCTGCAGTTCTGAAACTTGGATAATCTGATAGTACTCCTTAAACCCTTCGTTTTGGTTGCTCGAGCTTTCCAAACAAAGATCAATAACACTTTGATTTGTTGGTTTGATGCTCAGAAAGTTTATATGAATATAAGTATTTTCTCTGGAAAATTCTATAAATACTGTTCGCAAATGATTTTCGGTACGAAATAAAATACGGTAAAGGCTATTTATAATTACGAAAAATTAGTATCCCGTTGGATCATTCCAGATTTAAAATAGTATGTTTATTTATTAAAACAAATCTAAACGGTACGAGTTTTAGAGATAATTATCCAAATCAGTACAATTTGTACCGCGGTCTTGGTCTCAGCGCCTGGTTACACGTATTATGAGGTGATAATTATAATAGTTTAATAAAAAGATCTCGTTTATCGAAAATACGAGTTTTATTGATTTACCGAAACAAATTTTGTATCAAAAATATTACGCCGGGACCCGCACAGGACAAACCGTATGCCAGATCTAAATAGTCGAAACATGGAAAATACTCGGAATATTGCAATTAGGTTAGGAACGAATTATCGGAAGAGTTTCGGGTTATAAAAACGTAAAAATGAGTGAAGTCGGTTGGTTCCCAATTATATAAAATAGTGTATAATTACTCGGAAAAAGAATTTATAAAATCCATAAATTTCCTATAAAATCATAAATCATCATAAAAATAAATAGGAAGATATGACAATTATCTATATTTTATTTTAGACATATAAAAATTAAAATACTCAATTTATATAATTTTTAAATATCCAAACACATATACCACTTAACAAATAATTCACAAAATAAATACTGAACATGCATAATATTTATTTATAAGAAAAATAATTACATGATATATCCCATATATTACACCAGCTCTATCTCTTGCTTCTCTGGCTTTTAATCCAAAAATCATGAAATCAGATAGCAGCTGGCTTTTCTTAGGATCTCATGGATTAACATTTTTCCATAGGAGTTTTCTCTTATTAGTAACTATCATTTTGTTCAACTCAACTTGAGCACTATCAGAGGTTGATGTCTTGGTGACTTGATCATAATTTGCTATTTCTTCTGTAGCTTGCTGTTCTTCGCTCTGAATAACTTGAGCTATGTCAGAGGTTGTCTTAGATTCTTCTGATATCTTCCTTCTTTTTAGAGTTTCAACAGTTTCATCTTCTGCTGCTGTATCATCAAAAACTTGAACCATTTTGCATACTGGTTTCATCAGGATTTGAGGAATCTTCATCTCCTGTGTCTTTATTGGTTCTTTCATTTCCCTTTTGCCTTGGGATCAATTTCAACTTGTGATCTTGTCTTGGGCTTTGAAGCCTTAGACCTTTCCTTGATCACAATGCCTTTTGCCTTAGGCGTTGGAGGTTTCTTTGCATTAGAAGCTTTAGACTTAAGATTTGTCTTCTCAGCTGCAAATCTAGCTTCTTCCTCCTTGAGAGTCTCTAAATCCATTCCAGGATTACGCTTGAGAAATAATCTTCTAGCAATTTGTTAGATATATTTGTGATGTCATGTCTAATATGATTTGTGTTTAGTTTTCAGATGTTACTTAACAGGACAAATAAGTACTTAACTGAAAATCAGTACTTATACTGAAGTCAGGACCTAAGATATCAGAACTTAAGTTGTCAGAACTTAATATTTATCAGGAGATAATATCAGGATTTAAGGAGACGTTCAGATAAGGAAGGCGGCTGATTGAAAAGAAAGAAGATCAAGACAAACATAAGAAGAGATATGCATGGAGAAGAATTCTATAAGGAATAGAATACTTGGAAAAAAAGATAACTGATTGATATATATTAGGAAGCAGAATTATATTCGATATCAATTAGAAGATTATCTTGTAACTGTGTAGTATATAAACACAGACATAGGGTTTACACTATATATGTTATCATAATCGAGTTTAATAATTATTGTAACCCTAGCAGCTCTCGTGATAATTTGTTCATCACTGAGAGAGGATAGTTCTTTGTAACAGAGTTTATTGTGTTGAATAAAATCTATTTTCTGTTACATGAGTTCTTATATTCGATTTGATTGTAGTAAACACTGTATTCAACCCCCTTCTGCAGTGTGTGTGACCTAACAAGTGGTATCAGAGCAATCTGTTAACATACATACAGTAAAGATCCAAAAACAATCATGTTTGAAGAAGTACAAACTCCAACCAAGCCCACCGAAACTAAAAAAACTCCAAAGACTCAAATCCATAATCAATATGAGACTATTAGGGTTCCCATACTGAAACCTTCTGAGTATCCCATGTGGAAGGTGAGGATGTCTATGTTTCTGGAAGCTACAGATCCAAAATACCTTGACAGAATTAATGAAGGACCACACAAGCCAACCAAGCTCCCTGTTATAGTTGCAGATCAGCCAGCACAGACTGTACCAAAGGAAAAAGTGAATATACTGCTGAAGATATCTCATCTATTGCAAAGGATGCAAAGGTAAGACATTTGCTGCACAGTGCCATTGATAATGTCATGTCAAATAGGGTAATTAACTACAAGACTGCAAAGGAGATATGGATGCCTTGGAGACAAGATGCCAGGGAATTAATTCAATTAAGAAGAACAGGAGGACTATACTCACTCAAGAGTATGAGCACTTTGACTCAAAACCTGATGAGTCATTGACTGGTTTATATGATAGATTTGTCAAACTCTTGAATGCTCTGTCACTGGTGGATAAGGAATATGATCTTGAAGATACTAATCTCAAATTCCTTTTAGCTCTTCCTGAAAGTTAGGATTTGAAGGCCACAACTATAAGAGACAACTATGCTCTTGATGAAACTACTCTTGATGAAATTTATGGTATGCTCAAGACTCATGAACTTGAGATGGATCAAAGAAGCAAGAGGCATGGGAGAAAGTCAAGGACAGTTGCTCTTAAGGCTGAGGAGGAATCCCCTAAAGTGGTTGTCTCAAAGAAAGGCAAAGGAAAGGCTCTCATCACAAAGTCTGATACTGAGTCATCAAGTCCTGATAGTGATGAGGATTCAAAAATTGAAAGTCTATCTGAGATGGACCCTGATGAAGAGATGATGAAGCTGTGTGCTCTTATGGTGAAAGGAATCACAAAGATTGCATACAGGAAATTCAGAAGGGGAAAGAAATTTTCCAGGAAAGGTGCAAGTTCTGATAAGAAAGGTTTCAGAAAATCTGAAGGAAAAGGAGGAAAGTCTGACAGAGGAGATTACTCAAATGTCAAATGCTACAACTGTGGTGAGAAAGGCCACATATCTCCTGATTGCAAGAAAGTGAAGAGTGACAAAGGCAAGGCTCTTGTCACAAAGAAGAAAAGTTGGACAAACACTTCAGATTTTGAAAGTGAGGTGAACTATGCCTTGATGGCAAATGTTGATAACAGCTCTGAAGCTGCTGAGTTAAAGGTACCTCAAACAACTTATGCTTTTCATACTGATGATATTACTGAGTTGAGAAGATATCTTAAAACCATGTTCATTAGTTATAGAGATCAAACTTTAACATGTGAAAGATTAACTTCTGAAAATCTTGCTTATAAAAAGAGGAATGATTATTTAGAAAAAGAGTTAGTTATGTTCCATTAAACTCAGAAAGATAGAGATGATGTTTTCTATGTTAGAGATGAAGTGCTTAAAATGAATGAATCTCTAAAAACCGAGTTAGAAAAGGAAAGAGAGATTATCAGGACTTGGACTAACTCTGGCAGAACAACTCAAAATTTGTTAAGTAGTGGAAACTGGAAAGAGGGCTTAAGTTATGGAGATGATAGGAATGATAAAGGAACTATAGAAATTGAGCCTATAGTTGTTAAACAAAAGCCAAATGTAAATCCTGTTAAGTTTGTATCTGTAAAGTCTGATATTGATAAATCAGAAGTTAAAGAGAAATTAACTTCTGACAAACCAAAACAGGATAAGCCAACTGAAGTTAACATAGGCTTAATGATGAAAAGGCAGCTTAAGTATAAGCTGAAAGATGTTAAGAATGTAAACAAGGTAAAACCACCTAGGAAAAATAGGAATGGAAAGGAAGGTGTGAATAAAAGCAATGATTATAAGCCTGTTCCTAATGCTCCTAGAAAGAAACGTTATAACTGTGGAAATTCTAACCATCTGGCTTCTTTTTGAAGGAAGAATAAGAACATAAACTCCTTACCTTCAAAATTAGGAGTTAAGAGTCAGTCTGTTAGATATAGGCCACAAAATCCTTGTTTTCATTGTGGTACTTTATGGAATTCCATTTATACTTATAAGGAATATCATAGTTTATACTATGATTATTATCAAATAAAACCTTCTTTAAAGAAAGTTAGCATTATTCTTTCTAGTGTAAGTTCTGATGCAAAGTCTGATATTACAAATTCTGATAAAAAAACTGTTAACATAAATTCTGATGCTAAATCCGCTGCAAATGTTAACAAACTTAATAAGTCCAAAGGATCCAAGCAAGTCTAGGTCCTTAAAACTAATCATTAGTGGTCTTTGTGATTGCAGGGCAACAGGAAAAACATCCTAGTTCTGGACAGTGGATGTTCAGGACATATGACTGGAAATAAAGCCCTGCTATCAGACTTTGTGGAGAAAGCTGGCCCAGGTGTTTCTTATGGAGATGGAAATATGAGAAAAACTCTGGGATATGGAAATATCAATCTTGGGAATGTCATCATTGAAAAAGTAGCTCTAGTCTCAGGACTTAAACACAATTTGCTGAGTGTTAGTCAAATCTGTGATAGAGGTTATCATGTGGATTTCTTTGAAGAACACTGTGAAGTTGTTAGCAAATCTACAGGCAAAGTTGTTCTGAAAGGATACAGGCATGGTAACATTTATTGAGCCAAGCTTTCAACAAGTATTGATGGTTCTGCAATCTGTCTGTTAAGTAGAGCATCAATTGAAGAAAGTTGGAATTGGCACAAGAAACTCTCATTTAAATTTCAACTACATAAATGAACTAGTCAAGAAAAATCTTGTGAGAGGACTGCCAAAAACTGAAAGAGATATGTCCTAAGTCCAATCATGTATGAGGATTTAGGAATAACTTTTATGTAATCTGTTTTGATTTCATTGATATTAATAAAAGACTTGTTTTGTTTTTATTTCGGGCTCTATCTATTTTAAGTGTTTAAATAAGATATACCACAGTTTAGAGTAAAGCTTTTTATGGATTGTGATGAGATCATAATAATGAGACCTAAAAGATGATAACAATAAATTTAAATAGTTCCTGGTCGTAGGATTACTAACTGGTAATTCATAATCCGCAAAGATCGGTACATACTATGCTTGCTTCATTATGAAGGATGTCTGTTCTCATAGACATTTGTGTGATGACACTATAGCTAGTATGTAGGTGCTTATTATAGAATAAGTTCACTGAACATGACTCACACAGCTGAACAACTGATGGAGTTCACTCACGTGTCAGCAGTTGTTCACATAGTGATAGTTGTACAAGTATCCTTAGACTTGAGGTCATCATAGTCATCTTGTGTACACTGAACTATGCTTTGGTTTAGTTCTTAGTCTCAAGGGACAATTATAAGGGCTCTATTGGGTATAGGAATTTGTACACGAAGATAGTGTATGATCAATAAAGGATCTACCCCTTCCAGTGAAGGAAGGGAATGTTCAATGCTGATCCACTTATGCTAGTTCAGGAATCTCTGGCCAGAGCGAATGAAATTAGAAAGGAGTTTCTAATTTACATTAAATAGAACTAAGCATAGTGAATGGGAAATCAAGTGATTAAATAAGATAGGCTTGACACAAGTTTCATGCCAAGATCCATATTTCGTAATGTTTTAAGTCAACCAGAGATTCCTGAACTAGCATAAGTGAATGGGAAAGCAAGTGATTAAATAAGATAGGCTTGACACAAGTTTCATGCCTTGTATTTAATCGTGACATTGCAGGGTAGAAGGAATTGATTGTACGGTAACTACTCACTGAATAGATTCTTGGTATTCTAAGCAGTGAATTCGTATTATCCGGATAGTCGCGATATGCTGAGAAGTATCCCTCACGATGTAGAATAAATATGATTAATTAATTAATCATATTTAATGAATTAGAGAATTTATATAAATAATGATAAAATAGTTTTATTATTATTTATTTCTACTACCGGCTTAATATTGAACCTACAGGGTCACACCATAAAAGAGAATGATTTAATGGTGGAGGAATTAATTAATAATGGCTTATAATTATTTATTTATGAAATAAATAATTAATTGGCAAATTTAATAATTAATTAAATGAGATTTAATTGATTATAAATTAATTAAGAAAAAGTTCTTAATAGTATTAATTAAGAATTTAATTTTTGGAAATTAAATCAAGTGAGAGAATTATTTCTAAAGTGTTTAGAAAAAGGATTAATAATTAAAAGGTGTTTTAATTATTAGTGAGAATTATAAAAGGTTAATAATAATAATATTTTATGGGAAAATTTTCTGCTGAAAATTTTGCCTATAAATATACTATTATAAACCCTATTTTTGCCTCAACCTAAAAATTTACAAAACCCTAATTCTCTCCACCTCTTTCTCCTCTATTACATCGATTTCTTGGTGGATACCGGTGGAGTGCTTCACACTTGAGGAACAGCTGCTAAGGATCTCCGCTCGTGGTTCTTGGATCGCTTTTAAAGGTTAGAAACGATCCCTCGATTTAATTCATGATCTGTATGCGTATTATATGAATTTTATATTGTAAAAATTGTTTTACCATGCTTCCATAATAGATAAAATCCTACAATTGTATCAGAGCATAGGTTGTATGCATATAGATCTGTGATAAAAATTTCAGAATTTTATGCGCCTGTATAAATTAATTATGATTTTTGCAAGTTATATCATGGATTAATTATGACTGACTAGAAATTGTTTCTCAGAATTATTTTGATTGTAGATCTGGGTTCTAAAAGTGTTGTAGATCGTCTGGGTATTTTTTCATAATTTTATGATGTATGGATTAATTGTTATGAATTTTTGAAGTTGTTTTAATTATAATTCGTAATTATATATATATATATATATATAATCTGTTATGTATATATATGTTTTTTGATTGCTGCTGATTAAAGAAAAGGACAGTACTGGTGTTCTGCTGTACTGACATTAAAGGTGGCACGACGTTCGGTGTAACAGTGCGGCGGCTGTTGATTTAGTTAATAAAAAAAAGGGGGAAAGGAGTCGACGGCTGCTGCAGCGCATGCGGGAAGTGGTGTCGCGCATTCCGAGAATGCATTACACCCTGTGACGCATTCACGGAATGCGTTACACCTTTTAATGGCTTAAAAGGGTTGTAACGCATTACCGGAATGCGTTACAGGGCTTGTAATGCGTTCCTGTAATGCGTTACAGCCCATCTGTTTTATTTTAATTTGATTTCTGGGAGTTTCGTAACTCCGTTTTGGGCGTGCAATGTATCGTTGGATTCATTTTTCCGAGACGGATCTAGTGGAGTGATCAAATTTTAATTTATATAAAAGTTTTGAACTGTTTATATTCCCGAAAGTGTTTTAAAGCATGTTTTAATTGTTTTAATTACCTTTTAAATGCTTCATGTGGTACATAGAGATGTATAATGCTTAGAGTAATATGCTACATGATTTAACATGCGTACCTTTATGTTAGACAATCAAGTATAGTGAAATTGTTTCATGACCTTAATATAAATATTATGAATACGATCATGAGATTCTTGTGTTTATGAAACACGTAATTAAATATGAATTTTCAATATTGAGAGAAAGGATGATTCTGTCAACAACAGATTTCTATCTGTAAGAAAGGGTTATTAAGTGATGCCTCTTGACAATACTCCACCCAATTTGGGAATCATCTGATTATCGATTATTGATTTGAAATATTTAATTTAAAATGAAGAATCTCTTTATAATATGATTATGATTGTAACGTAATATAATCCCTCTAAAATTAAATAATATCAAGTAGTAATTGGCCAATGACACAACGGGCTTGTGTCGGTCATAGCCTTCCAATATGATAGAAAGTGGTTCTTATTTTTAAATCATTGTCGTTTCATGCTACAGCTGAGGGCTTTGATTTGGAAATAAGAAATACTTGTCTATTACATAGAGACGTGTACATTAATTAGAATATAAAGGTCGTTATGTGCTACAGCCTTGGGCCGTTGGAGACTGATTCAGTTGTACGAAATGTTGGGTTAGACTTGACTTAGAATATTGAGTTTGTCGTGCCACAGCCGTGACTCAATTATTCAAGAGGCTAAAGTTATATTAGGGAATAACATAAGATGTAATTGACAAGAGTTGTCTGCCTATTGAACATCACATGACGTTTCGTGCTACAGCCGAGGTTGTGTGATGGAATGTAGGTTCCCTATTCCGACTAGCATTATGAATGCTTAATTTTCACTTAGGGGTTGAATAAATTAGATAAACTAGTGGGAGACACTTATGAATAAAGACCCGATTAATATAGTGTTTTAAATGAAATTGAATATTTGCTAAGTGTTGTTATGTGTTTATCATTTACAGATTTACTATATTCATTATGTCTTCTGCACTATCACTCCGGAGCATACTAGATGCTCACAAGTTGACGGGTCCTAATTTAGTTGTTTGCTTTCATTGTAACAAGTTGGGGCACTGGAAGAGGAACTGCAAGGTTTACCTTGCAGAATTGAAGAAGAAGAAGGGTAGTGAGACTACCGCTTCTGATTCAGGCATGTTCATGATCGAAGTTAATATATCACTAGGTCAAATTTCTACTTCGCTATTAGATACCTCCTGTGGTTCTCATATTTGCAATTCGTTGTAAGGACTAAAGGGAAGTAGGACTCTTGAAAAAGATGAGGTGATTCTACGTATGGGCAATGGAACAAGGGTTGCGGCCGTATCTGTAGGATCATTTAGTTTACATATGCCTACGGGCAAGACTATTATTCTGAATAATTGTTATTACGTTCCCTCTATTGTGAGGAATATTGTTTCTATTCCTATGTTGGATTTGGATGGTTTTTCATTTATTATTAAGAATAATGAATGTTCCATTCTTAGAGATAATGTTCTTTATGGACGTGGTATTTGAAATAATGGTCTGTATGTATGTGACGTAGAGCATGATTTACTTCAGATTGAACAAACTAACAAAAGAAAAGGAGATGATGAAAATATGACCTATTTATGGCACTGTAGGCTAGGTCATATTAGTGAAAATAGACTGAGGACATTGCATAAGGAAGGGTTACTTGACCCCTTTGATTTTGAATCATATCCTATATGCGATTCTTGTCTATTGGGTAAGATGACCAAATCTCCATTTAGTGGACATGGAGAGAGGGCTGCAGATTTGCTAGGATTGGTACACACAGATGTATGTGGACCAATGTCTATCCAGGCCATGGGTGGATTTTCATACTTCATTACTTTCATAGATGATAGATCTAGATTCGGATATATGTATTTGATGAAATACAAGTCTGAAGCCTTTGAAAAGTTCAAAGAATATAAACATGAAGTGGAGAAACAAACCAAACACAGTATTATAACTCTTCAATCAGATCGAGGCGGTGAATACTTGAATGGAGAGTTTCTAGATTATCTCAAAGAAAATGGTATAGTCTCCCAGTGGACTCCTCCATATACTCCACAGTTAAATGGGGTATCTAAAAGGAGAAATAGAACTTTGTTAGACATGGTTCGGTCCATGATGAGCTATGTGAATCTTTCAGTATTTCTATGGGGTTATGCATTGGAAACCTCAGCATATTTACTGAATAAGGTGCCTTCCAAATCTGTTCCTCAAACTCCATATGAGATATGGAAAGAAAGGAAACCGAGTCTTAAACACGTTAAGATTTGGGGATATCCAACTTATGTCAAGAAAGTTGACCCAGATAAGCTGGAATCTCGATTTGTAAAATGTAATTTTGTGGGATATCCTAAAGAGACTTTAGGGTATCACTTTTACACCGATCATCGGGTGTTTGTCTCCAGACATGCTACCTTCTTGGAAAAGCAGTTTATCCTTGAAGGAAACAGTGGGAGCAAAATTGAACTTGATGAAGTTCAAGAAGCACAAACTACTACGGATCAAGTGGAAACACCTGTTCAGACTGAACAACCTTCTGTGGAACAGCCCATTCGTAGGACAGGGAGAGTGTCTCTCCAACCTGAGAGGTATTATGGCCTTGTCATTGAGAATGGCAATGGTTGTCAATCATTGATGATGACGACCCTGCGACCTATAATGAGGTTATGAGTAGTGTTGACTCAGAGAAATGGCATAGTGCCATGAAATCCGAAATGGAATCTATGTATACCAACCAAGTATGGACTCTGGTTGAGGCGCCTGAAGGTGTTAAGCCTATTGGGTGCAAGTGGGTATACAAAAGAAAGATTGGAGTAAATGGCCAGGTGGAGACCTATAAGGCCAGGCTCGTGGCAAAAGGATTCAAAGAAAGGCAAGGGATTGACTTTGATGAAACTTTTTCACCTGTAGTCCTGTTAAAATCAATTCGGATTTTGCTTGCGATTGCTGCTTACTACGACTATGAGATCTGGAAAATGGACGTGAAAACGGCCTTCCTCAATGGGGAACTTGAGGAGGAAGTGTATATGACACAACCAGAGGGTTTTCTTTCCAAGAGAAATGAACACCTAGTGTGTAAGCTGCTGCGAACCATATATGGTTTAAGGAAAGCTTCTCGTAGATGGAACATCCATTTTGATGAGACAATCAAAGAGTTTGGTTTTATCAAAAACATAGATGAACCATGTGTCTACAAGAAGGTTAGTGGGAGCGCGGTAACATTTCTTGTATTGTATGTAGATGACATACTTCTTATTGGAAATGAAATACCGATGCTGTAATCAGTCAAAGTATGGATATCAAAGAAATTCACCATGAAGGACTTGGGAGAAGCATCCTATATTCTCGGTATGAAGATCTATAGAGATAGATCTAGAAGAATGATAGGTCTTACCCAGGGTACATACATTCAGAAAGTGCTTAAAAGGTTTAGCATGGAAAACTCCAAAAGAGGTCGCATGCCGATGAGCCATGGAGTGTCTCTTTCCGAAAAAATGTCTCCTAAGACACCTGAGGAAAGAGAGCGTATGAGTAAGATTCCTTATGCTTCAGCAATAGGATCTATCATGTACGCGATGTTGTGTACAAGGCCTGATGTTGCTTATTCAATTAGTGTGACGAGCAGATATCAGTCCAATCTAGGTGAAGACCACTGGAAAGCAGTGAAAACATCCTTAAGTACTTGCGAAGGACTCAGGACATTTTTCTTGTTTTTGGTGGTGAATCTGAATTAAAAATAGAGGGTTATACTGACTCTAGTTTTCAATCAGAAAGTGATAGCAAATCCATGTCAGGGTACGTGTTTACTCTGAATGGTGGTGCAATTAGTTAGAAGAGTTCCAAACAGTCTACAACGGCTGACTCCACAGCGGAAGCAGAATATAAAGCTGCAAGTGAGGCTGCAAAAGAATCTGTTTGGATGAGGAAATTTGTTTCTGAATTGGGAGTTGTTCCTAGCATTGAAGAGCCTATTGTGTTGTATTGTGATAACAATGCAGCAATAGCACAAGCCAAGGAACCCAGGTCTCATAAAAATTCCAAACATGGCCTGCGGCGCTTTCATCTGATTAGGGAAACTGTTGAAAGAGGAGATGTCAACGTCGAGAGAGTTGACACACATAACAACTTAGCAGACCCACTCACAAAGCCACTTTCTCAAAGTCACTTTGATCGTCATAAAGACAAGATGGGTATTAGATACCAGAGTGATTGGCTTTAGTACAAGTGGGAGATTGAAAGAGATATGTCCTAAGTCCAATCATGTATGAGGATTTAGGAATAACTTTTATGTAATCTGTTTTGATTTCATTGATATTAATAAAATACTTGTTTTGTTTTTATTGCGGGCTCTATCTATTTTAAGTGTTTAAATAAGATATACCACCGTTTAGAGTAAAGCTTTTTATGGATTATGATGATATCATAATAATAAGACCTCAAAGATGATAACTCTAAACTTAAATAGTTCCTGGTCGTAGGATTATTAACTTGTAATTAATAATCCGCAAAGATCGGTACATATTATGCTTGTTTCATTATGAACGATGTCTGTTCTCATAGACATTTATGTGGTGACACTATAGCTAGTAAGTAGGTGCTTATTATAGAATTAGTTCACTGAACATGACTCACACAACTGAACAATTGATGGAGTTCACTCACGTGTCAGCAGTTGTTCACATAGTGATAGTTGTACAAGTATCCTTAGACTTGAGGTCATCATAGTCATCTTGTGTACACTGAACTATGCTTTGGTTTAGTTCTTAGTCTCCAGGGACAACTATAAGGGCTCTACTGGGTATAGGAATTTATACACGAAGATAGTGTATGATCAATAAAGGATCTACCCCTTCCAGTGAAGGAAAAGAATGTTCAATGTTGATCCACTTATACTAGTTCAGGAATCTCTGGCCAGAGTGAATGAAATTAGAAAGAAGTTTCTAATTTACATTAAATAGAACTAAGCATAGTGAATGGGAAAGCAAATGATTAAATAAGATAGGCTTGACACAAGTTCCATGCCTTGTATTTAATTGTGACATTGTAGGGTAGAAGAAATTAATTGTACGGTAACTACTCACTGAATAGGTTCTTGTTATTCTAAGCAGTGAATTCATATTATCCGGATAGTCGCGATATGCTGAGAAGTATCCCTCACGATGTAGAATAAATATGATTAATTAATTAATCATATTTAATGAATTAGAGAATTTATATAAATAATGATAAAATTGTTTTATTATTATTTATTTCTACTACCAGCTTAATATTGAACCTACAGGGTCACACCATAAAAGAGAATGATTTAATGGTGGAGGAATTAATTAATAATGGCTGATAATTATTTATTTATGAAATAAATAATTAATTAGCAAATTTAATAATTGATTAAATGAGATTAATTGATTATAAATTAATTAAGAAAAAGTTCTTAATATTATTAATTAAGAAATTAATTTTTGGAAATTAAATCAAGTGAGAGAATTATTTCGAAAGTGTTTAGAAAAAAGATTAATAATTAAAAGTGTTTTAATTATTAGTGAGAATAATAAAGGGTTAATAGTAATAATATTTTATGGGAAAATTTTCAGTTGAAAATTTTGCCTATAAATATACTATTATAAACCCTATTTTTGCCTCAACCTAAAAATTTACAAAACCCTAATTCTCTCCACCTCCTCCTCCTCTATTACATCGATTTCTTGGTGGATACCGGTGGAGTACTTCACACTTGAGGAGCAGCTGTTAAGGATCTCCGCTCGTGGTTCTTGGATCGCTTTTAAAGGTTAGAATCGATCCCTCGATTTAATTCATGATCTGTATGCGTATTATATGGATTTTATATCATAAAAATTGTTTTACCATGCTTCCGTAATAGATAAAATCCTACAAAATCTGTATTTGCTCCTGATGGCCTTTGTGATTCCTGTCAAAAGGCAAAACAAAGAAAATCTTCATTCAAGAGCAAGACTGAATCTTCAATTCTTGAGCCTTATCACTACTTCATGTTGATCTATTTGGTCCAGTGAATGTCATGTCTAGTGCAAAGAAGAAATATGATATGGTCATAGTGGATGAGTTCACCAGATACACATGGGTGTATTTCTTGCGCACAAAAAGTGAAACTGCATCTATCTTAATTGATCTTGTCAAACAACTGGATAAAGTGGTTAAAAACTCTGTGAAAATCATAAGAAGTGATAATGGCACTGAGTTCAAGAATTTGATTATGGAAAAGTTCTGCAAAGACCAAGGAATCAAAGAGGAATTCTCTGCTCTTGGAACTCCACATCAAAATGGAGTTGTTGAAAGAAATAATAGAACTCTTATTGAAGCTACACGAACTATGCTTGATGAAGCAAAGTTACCAACCTATTTTTGGGCTAAAGCTGTGCAAACTGCTTGTTTTACTCAGAATGCAAAACTTATCAACAAGCATGGAAAGACACCATATGAGATGGTGAAGAAAAAGAAGCCAAATCTGAAGTATTTTCATGTATTTGGATGCAAGTTTTTTGTTCTTAAGACTCATCCTGAACAGCTGTCCAAATTTGATCTAAAAGCTGATGAAGGAATTTTTGTTGGATATCCACTTTCCACAAAAGCCTTTAGAGTCTACAATTTAAGAACAAGGGTTGTCATGGAATCTATCAATGTCTCTTTTGATGATAAGAAGATTACTGGACTTGAAGATTTCAAAGATCATGATCAGCTGAGATTTGAGAATGAAGCTTTAGATTCTGATTCTGTAAATCCTGACAGTCTAAATCCTGATACTGCAAACTCTGATGGGTTAAACTCTGATGTTATTAAAACTGTGGTGACTATGCCAAAGGAAAATGCACTTGTGCAGGGGGAGCATATAGAAGATCCAACCATATCTCAAGAAGCATCAGAATCTAGAACAGGCTCTTCATGTTCTGATTCATCAAGTTCTGATGAGCCAAGTTCTGATAATTCTGGAAACTCAAGTTCTGATAATTCTGGAAACTCAAATTCTGAAGGATCCAACTCAGAGAGCATAATTTCAGGGGGAGCATCAGAAAATGTTGATGGAGACAGCATGGATCATGGGGGAATATCCAGTTCTAGAGATAACCTTCCATCTGCAATGAAGTGGACTAAAGCACATACACCTGACTTGATTATTGGAGATCCTGAAGCAGGAATAAGAACTAGAACAACAACATCAAATGAATGTCTCTATCACTCTTTTCTTTCTCAGACTGAACCAAAGAAAGTGGAAGAAGCTCTTCAAGATGCTGATTGGGTGCAAGCAATGCAGGAAGAGTTAAATGAATTTGAAAGAAATAAAGTCTGGACCCTAGTGCCAAGACCAAAGAACATATCTGTTATTGGTACAAAGTGGGTGTTCAGAAACAAAACTGATGGTGATGGCATAATTACAAGGAATAAAGCAAGGCTGGTTGCAAAAGGATATTCTCAACACGAGGGAATTGATTATGATGAAACATTTGCACCAGTTGCTAGATTGGAAGCCATAAGGATATTTTTGGCTTATTCTGCTCGCAAAAAGTTTACAGTCTTTCAAATGGATGTAAAAAGTGCTTTTCTTAATGAAGAATTGGAAGAAGAAGTATATGTTAAACAAGCTCCAGGTTTTGTAGATTCAAAATTTCCTAATCATGTCTACAGACTTGATAAAGCACTTTATGGCCTTAAATAAGCTCCAAGAGCATGGTACGAGACATTAGCTCAGTTTCTTCTAGAAAGTGGATTTAACAGAGGGACTATTGACAAAATATTATTTTATTTCAACCATGGAAAGGACTTACTTTTGGTGCAGATATGTTGATGATATCATTTTTGGTTCTACAAATGACAGACTTTGTAAAAGGTTTGTCAAGCTAATGTTGTCAAGATATCAAATGAGTATGATGGGAGAACTTAGCTATTTTCTGGGCCTTCAAGTCAAGCAGAATGAAGAATGAACTTTTATTTGTCAATCTAAGTACACCAGAAATTTGTTGAAGAAATTTGGAATGCAAGATTGTTCAAGTGCGTCCACTCCTATGGCCACTGCAACAAAATTGGATAAAGATACTGGTACATCAGTAGATATTATTGATTACAGAGGTATGATTGGGTCACTACTCAATCTAACTGCAAGTAGACCTGATATTATGTATGCTACCTGTCTTTCTGCAAGATTTCAAGCAGATCCAAGAGAACCTCACTTAACATCTGTGAAAAGAATTTTCAAGTACCTTAAGGGTACAGCTGATCTGGGATTGTGGTATCCTAGAGAATCAGACTTTAAGCTAATAGGTTACTCAGATGCAGATTTTGCAGGATGCAAAATTGACAGGAAAAGCACAAGTGGAAGCTGCCAATTTCTTGGAGGCAGATTAGTTGCTTGGTTTAGCAAGAAACAAAAGTCAATTTCCACATCAATTGCAGAAGCAGAATACATTGCTGTAGGAAGCTGTTGTGCACAGATTCTTTGGATGAAGAATCAGTTACTGGATTATGGGTTAACATATTCTAAAATCCCTATTTACTGTGATAATCAAAGTGCTATTGCTATGAAAGGTAATCCATTTTAACACTCAATGACAAAGCACATCAGCATTAGGTACCACTTCATAAGGGAACATGTGGATGAAGGTACAGTGGAATTGCATTTTGTTCCAACAGATCAACAACTAGAAAATATCTTCACAAAACCACAGTGTGAAGCTACTTTTACAAGATTGGTAAATGAACTTGGAATGGTTTCAGGTTCTTTCTCTAAATCTGCTTAGTTTATGTTCTGATACATCAGACTTTATGATCAGTATTTACAGATATTACTATCTTTGTGTATTCTGTGCTTAAATTGAAATTTTCTAAGTGTTGATTGTTGTCTAATGTGAATTTCTAAACTCTGATAGTGATATGATTGTTTCTGTGACTATTCAATCCAATGAGGATAACTGTGTGAGATGCTGACCTAGTAGTCTTTAATATACTAATAATCCCATGTTTGAAGTAATTGTTTATGTGGAAATCTTTTAACACAAGCAAATTCTAATATTGAGCTTGGTTAAAGTTTACTTTGTGTATCTTATTACTAAGTTAAAAAACTAGAATAGTGCTTCTTATCTGTTAAGTTCTGATGTTAGTAAATCTGATGGATGTACTAAGTGTTGATAAGCCTCACTTATCAAAAGAAAAAGGAAAGAAAAGTAATAAATATCAGGTACTCCTTTGAGATCTAGAGAAAAATATATGTGGAAGGAAAGACCCAAGTGCATTGCTGGTATTAAGTAATATGCATTAGAAAAGCAAAATAAAATTTTCTTTGTGACTTTTCACATTCTCTGATTACTGGAGAAATACTGTGATAATATCATAAATTCTGATAAGCAGTTGTGATTCACTTACACTGAGAAGCCACTGTAAAAAGGAATTTCAAAAGATGCATAAAATGAGCACAAAACAGTTGAGGTGGACTCATGCATGAACTCATTCTATAGTAGACTTCCGAATAATGACATATTTTAAGCAAAGTTCTTAGTTATGCCTTATTTCTAAGATGTACTGAAGTGAATCAGACTTTACTTTTTATCTGATATTTAGCTTAATGCACACACATATACTCCATATGAATGATGAAAATTACTGTGGCGATAAATGATATTTTGGATGAATAGTTTAAGTGTCAGTTGCATAAATTCTGAGGAAAAGTTCTGATGGAAGTTCTGATGATTAAGTTCTGATGTACCCATATCTGTATTTGTGTGAAGAATAATAGGAATACACATTCACTTTTCGAGTAAAGTAGCCATATTCTTATGACTTTTAAATCCTGATAAGAATCAAGTTCTGATACTGACGTGGCAGTATTTATTTACTTGGTTTATTTTTGGTCATTACTTGAACGGTCATATTTTTACAGAATATTGGTTTATGTGAGATAAAGCAGTAATAATCATTTTTTTAGTGGGAACAGTTTTTTTTTAAAAACTGAACGTGCAATGTAATTATTACTTATTTACCGTGCCCATTAACTTTTGCCTTAACTGCTGCATGCCTGACAGGTATAAAGGTCTGTTCCATTTCTTATTAACTGCTGTCACATGGGGTGTCTAAGTAAAAGAGATAAAAGATTTTCAAATCTTTTATTTTCATTTTTATTCTACTCTCTCTTTTCTTATTCTCTCTCACATTTTCTGACGGTTTTCTTTACAGACATTTTCTCAAACACCTTACAGGTACTCTAACTTCTCACTTATTTCTGATGGCGCCCAATGATTTAATTGTTGATGGAGCTAAGTTTGTCCCAAATAATTATGCTGCAATCCTGACCAAGGCTAAAGCTCCATCGGATTTTCACTTTGTGCAAGATTTATTAGCTCATAGTGAATTTGGGTATGCTCAGACCCAACCTCAAACTATTTCAAGCCAACAAGTGCTGACATTTTGGAGAACTGGGCTTTTTGATGATGGTGGTGCTACTGGTACTCCAAACATCATTTTCACATCAGGAGATGTCGAGCATGTGGTTACACCTGGAGCAGTTCGTAAAGCTCTCCACTTACCTGAAGGTTGCACATTCTCAACAGTGGAGGATCCTGTCTTACAGCAGCTCATGGCCAGTCCGGGCTATGAGAAAAGTTTGGGAAAGTTGGGTCAACTGAAAAGAGCAAATATCAGAAAGGAATGGAGCTTTTTCTTTGATTATATCACTAAGGCATTAGCCAATAAATGCTCCAACTTTGATGATATTCCCATCATGAGTCAGCAAATGGGGTATGCCCTTATTCATCAAACTCATTTTGATTTTGCAAGTGCTGTGTTAGGTTTCATAGGGGATAGGATGATAGAGGATAGGAATGTAGTATACTTTGCTAGATTCTATCAGCTTATATATACTTTCTGTTGTGCTGATGAACCCCAACCAACCAGTGATTTAATTCCACCCTTTAAGCTTGCAAAAAGGGCCTTTAATGATTTGTTAAATGCTGACATTAAGAAACAAGTGCAGAGACCCTTACAAATTCCTCAGTTAGTAAAACAGATTCTGGTAAATGCTGAATACACAAACATACACATCTGTTTACCCTGATGTTCAACCCACCAACACATCACAACCAACACAACAGCCATCAGAACATACCACAACTACACAAACACCTCAAACTTCTCAACCTCAACCAACTCAACCATCTATCAGGACATATTTCAAACCATCACAGTCATCTCAACCTCAACCTTCAGCACATCAAGTGAAGCCTTCATCTTCCAAACCCAAGAGGACTAAGATAGTACCTCAGTCTCAACAAAAGAGAAGGAGAATTGTTCTGAGAGATGAGTCAGACAATAAGGAACAGGTTCCAATATCAGAACCTGTTGTTATAGAAGCTGAGAAGATCTCTTCTCAGAAAGATACTGAAACTGGGAGTTCTTGCCCCTCAAAAGGCTTAGAAAGCTAAATTTTGATGATGAAGCTCCCAAACTCTCTAATTCTGCAAAGAGACTTAAAAAGCAAAGAGCGAGGATGGCTGTAAGTGTATCATCACACTCTGAAGCAACTCTGGAAGAAGCAGCTAAGGAAGGGGGTCAGGAATCTCTGATCCCAACAGAACCTATAGTAATTGAATTACTTCCTACTGTTGGATCAGCTCAAAAGTATCCTATTCAAGAGCAAGAGGATATTCCAGAGCAAGTGTCTACACCTCCTGTGTCTCCTGTAATTGATCCAGTACATACTGAAGACCCAGGTACAAGTGCTGAAATTGATATTCATAACTTGATTGTGCCTAAGGTTCTGTACTTGGAAGCTCCACCAACTCAACTCACTCCACCAATAACACCAATTCTAGATACTGATTTCAATGAAGATATTCCAACTACACCAATTCTGAATCTGGATGATGAAAATCAGATTTTAGGTGGGCATCAAGATTTGGCTGTTGATCAGAACTTAGTTGTTGATCAGCACTTAGAGGATGATGTTGAAGCCTCTATAGCCTCACATACTGTTATTTTATCAGAGGATGCTGATGCTACAGGCTCTGTAAGTTCTGATGCTGATAATTTTGAACTTACTGGTGAAGCTGCTGCAAATGTAGATGCTGATGCAGCTGGTCCATCAGGACATGCACCTCAACAAGCTCCATGTAAAGCTGATTTGATCAAGAAGTTTGTTAGGGAGGATGCACCAGTACCTTGGAGTGAAACTCCTAGAGGAAAGGAGTGGACTAAAAAATGGAACTCAGTTAGTTTTGTTCCTACTGAAAAAATTCTTGCTAAGCACCTTGCCAAAGCTGATGAAATGCTAATAAATGATGATTTCAAGGAACAGCTGAGAGTTACTGCAATGAGTACTAGGCACCTTCAAGGTCAACACTCAATAACTCATGACAAGGTGAATAAAATTCAAGAATCTTTGATCCAGCAAGATATGAATAAATAATTCGAAAATAACAGATTTTTCAAGCCAGCCTTTGATAGAATTGGGTATATTGAAAAAACCCAGGAGAAGCAACAGGCTCAGATTTATGAAATTTTAAAGAATCAAGCTTCTCATCAAACTCAACTCAATGAGATCCAATCCTCATTGGAATTGCTTGTCTCTCTTCTTTTACCTGCTGATGCCAAAAGGGGGAGAACGTAATTAATTTCAAATGCAAATCTACTCAATCACTGAAAGGTAAGGATGATGGAAATGATGACCAAGGAAGCTCTGGAATGGGTAGAGGTCATGGTCAAGGTAAAGGATCTTCATCATGAAGGGTTTTTAGCATATAAACGTAACAAAAACGTAAATTTAAATCTTAAAAAAACCGAAACCCTCCGCAAGATCCATGCGAAAAATAATATTTAATTCGTAGTTCAGTATGCTTACCTTAAGAAGCTTTACGTTAATAGAAAGATGGAGGTCTTTAATAGCGATCCAAGAACGATGAGTAGAGATCCCTAGCAGCTGCTCCTTAAGTGTGAAGCACTCCACCGGTATCCACCAAGAGATCAATGTAATGGAAGAGAAAGAGGTTGAGAGAATTAGTTGCCTCCCTCTTGTTCTACTTTAGAATTAGGGTTAATTATTTGGGTTGAGGCAAATACGGTTTATAATAGTATATTTATAGGCAAAATTTTCAGCTGAAAATTTTCCATAAAATATTATTATTATTACTCTTTAATTGATTATTCTTATTAATCAATTAACTAATAATTAAAACACCTTTTAATCATTAATCCCTTTTCTAAACACTTTAGAAAAAATAATTCTCTCACTTGATTTAATTTCCAAAATTAAATTCTTAATTAATAATATTAAGAATTAATTAAATCTCATTTAATCAATTATTAAATCTACTAATTATTTATTTATTTCATAAATAAATAATTACCAGCCACTATTAATTAATTCCTCCACCATTAAATTATTCTCTTTTATGGTGTGACCCTGTAAGTTCAATATTAAGCCGGTAGTAGAAATAAATAATAATAAAACTATTTTATCATTATTTATATAAATTCTCTAATTCATTAAATATGATTAATTAATAAATTAATCATATTTATTCTACATCGTGAGGGATACTTCTCAGCATATCACGACTATCCGGATAATACGAATTCACTGCTTAGAATACCAAGAACATATTTAGTGAGTAGTTACCGTACAATTAATTCCTTCTACCCTGCAATGTCACGATTAAATACAAGGCATGGAACTTGTGTCAAGCCTATCTTATTTAATCATTTGCTTTCCCATTCACTCTGCTTAGTTCTATTTAATGTAAATTAGAAACTCCTTTCTAATTTCATTCACTCTCGCCAGAGATTCCTGAACTAGCATAAGTGGATCAGTATTGAACATTCTTTTCCTTCACTGGAAGGGGTAGATCCTTTATTGATCATACACTATCTTCGTGTACAAATTCCTATACCCAGTAGAGCCCTAATAATTGTCCCTGGAGACTAAGAACTAAACCAAAGCATAGTTCAGTGTACACAAGATGACTATGATGACCTCAAGTCTAAGGATACTTGTACAACTATCACTATGTGAACAACTGCTGACACGTGAGTGAACTCCATCAGTTGTTCAGCTCTGTGAGTCATGTTCAGTGAACTTATTCTATAATAAACACCTACATACTAGCTATAGTGTCACCACACAAATGTCTATGAGAACAGACATCCTTCATAATGAAGCAAGCATAGTATGTACCGATCTTTGCGGATTACTAATTACTAGTTAGTAATCCTACGACCAGGAAATATTTAAGTTTAGAGTTATCATCTTTTAGGTCTCATTATTATGATCTCATCATAATCCATAAAAAGCTTTACTCTAAACTATGGTATATCTTATTTAAACACTTAAATAGATAAAGCCCGTAACAAAACCAAATAAGTCTTTTATTAATATCAATGAAATCAAAACAGATTACATAAAAGTTAATTCTAAATCATCATACATGATTGGACTTAGGACACATCCCTTTCAATCTCCCACTTGTACTAAAGACAATCACTCTGGTATCTAATACCCATCTTGTCTTTATGACGATCAAAGTGACTTTGAGAAAGTGGCTTTGTGAGTGGGTCTGCTATGTTGTTATGTGTGTCAACTCTCTTGACGTCTCCTCTTTCAATACAATACAAGAAATGTTACCGCGCTCCCACTAACCTTTTTGTAGACACATGGTTCATCTATGTTTTTGATAAAACCAAACTCTTTGATTGTCTCATCAAAACGGATGTTCCATCTATGAGAAGCTTGCTTTAAACCATATATGGTTCGCAGCAGCTTACACACGAGGTGTTCATTTCCCTTGGAAAGAAAACCCTCTGGTTGTGTCATATACACTTCCTCTTCAAGTTTCCCATTGAGGAAGGCCGTTTTCACGTCCATTTGTCAGATCTCATAGTCGTAGTAAGCAGCAATCGCAAGCAAAATCCGAATTGATTTTAACAAGGCTACAGGCAAAAAAGTTTCATCAAAGTCAATCCCTTGCCTTTGTCTGAATCCTTTTTCCACGAGCGTGGCCTTATAGGTCTCCACCTGCCCATCTGCTCCAATCTTTCTTTTGTATACCCACTTGCACCCAATAGGCTTAACACCTTCAGGCGCCTCAACCAGAGTCCATACTTGGTTGGTATACATAGATTCCATTTTGGATTTCATGGAACTATGCCATTTCTCTGAGTCAACACTACTCATAGCCTCATTATAGGTCACGGGGGTCGTCATCATCAATGATTGAAAACTCATTGTCATTCTCAATGACAAGGCCATAATACCTCCCAAGTTGGCGAGACACTCTCCCTGACCTACGAATGGGCTGTTCCACAGAAGGTTGTTCAGTCTGAACAGGTGTTTTCACTTGATCCGTAGTAGTTTGTGCTTCTTGAACTTCATCAAGTTCAATTTTGCTCCCACTCTTTCCTTCAAGGATAAACTGCTTTTCCAAGAAGGTAGCATATCTGGAGACAAACACCCGATGATCGGTGTAAAAGTAATACCCTAAAGTCTCTTTAGGATATCCCACAAAATTACATTTTACAGATCGAGATTCCAGCTTATCTGGGTCAACTTTCTTGACACAAGCTGGACATCCCCAAATCTTAATGTGTTTAAGACTCGGTTTTCTTTCTTTCCATATCTCATATGGAGTTTGAGGAACAGATTTGGAAGGCACCTTATTCAGTAAATATGTTGAGGTTTCCAATGCATAACCCCACAGGAATACTAGAAGATTCGCATAGCTCATCATAGACCGAACCATGTCTAACAAAGTTCGATTTCTCCTTTAAGATACCCCATTCAACTGTGGAGTATATGGAGGAGTCCATTGGGAGACTATACCATTTTCTTTGAGATAATCTAGAAACTCTCCATTCAAGTATTCACCACCTCGATCTGATCGAAGAGTTATAATACTGTGTTTGGTTTGTTTCTCCACTTCATGTTTATATTCTTTGAACTTTTCAAAGGCTTCAGACTTGTGTTTCATCAAATACACATATCCGAATCTAGATCTATCATCTATGAAAGTAATGAAGTACGAAAATCCACCCATGGCTTGCGTAGACATTGGTCCACATACATCTGTGTATAACAATCCTAGCAAATCTGCAGCCCTCTCTTCATGTCCACTAAATGGAGATTTGGTCATTTTACCCAATAGACAAGACTCGCATGTAGGATATGATTCAAAATCAAAGGGGTCAAGTAACCCTTCCTTATGCAATATCCGCAGTCTATTTTCACTAATATGACCAAGTCCGCAGTGCCACAAGAAAGTGAGATTTTCATCATCCCTTTTTCTTTTATTAGTATGTTCAAATTATAGTAAATTATGCTCTACGACACATACATACAGACCATTGTTTAAAATACCACTTCCATAAAGAATGTTATCTCTAATAATTGAACATTTATTATTCTGAATAACAAACGAAAATCCAGCCAAGTCTAACATGGAATAGAAATAATATTCCTCACAATCGAGGGAACAAAATAACAATTATTTAGAACAGTAGTCTTGCTCGTAGGCATATGTAAATGAAATGATCCTACAGCTTCAGCAGCAACTCTTGCTCCATTTTCCATCCGTAGAATCACCTCCTCTTCTTCAAGAGTCCTACTTCTCCTTAGTCCCTGCAATGAATTGCAAATATGAGAACCACAGGAGGTATCTAATACCCAAGTAGAAATTTGACTTAGTGACATATTAACTTCGATCATGAACATACCTGAATCAGAAGCGGTAGTCTCACTACCCTTCTTCTTCTTCAATTCTGCAAGGTAAACCTTGCAGTTCCTCTTCCAGTGCCCCACCTTGTTACAGTGAAAGCAAACAGCTTTGCTCTTGGGATCTTCAGCTTTTGGTGGAACCGACTTTTTCTCACCTACTTTCTTCTTCTTTGAAGGGTTCTTCTTCATTTTCTTAGGATTGGAACCTTCACCAATTAGAAGAACATAACTCTTCTTAGGGGGAAAATTCGATTCCGCGGTCTTCAACATGTTGTGGAGTTCAGGCAGGCTGACATCCAGCTTATTCATGTGAAAGGTCACAACAAACTGCTGAGAACGAACTCGAAAGTGATTGTATAGACCAAGTCTTGGCTCAGCTCCCCATCCATGGCAAAAACCAAGTTGTCCAAGATGTTCAATCAAATTGATCATCTTAAGTACATTGGTCATTCACAGATGATTCCCTCAGACATCCTACAACCGAATAGTTCCTTCGATATCTCATATCGAGCTGTCCTTCCTGCCATATTATACAACTCTTGTAGATGCATAAGGATAGTTGTGAGCATCCATATGCTCATGTTGCTTCTGTAGCTCAATGTTCATGGAAGCTAGCATGATGCATTGAGCAATATTTGCATCATCTATCCACTACGATACACAACATGTTCATCATTATGTGCATCGCTAGCAGGTTCAGTAGGCTTAGATGAGTCAAGCACATATTTCAGCTTCTCAACCCTGAGAAAATTCTAAAGTTTCGAAGCCAATCAGCAAAATTAGGATCAGTCAACTTGTGAGCATCTAGTATACTCCGGAGTGGATAGTGCAGAAGACATAACGAATATAGTAAATCAAGTAAATGATGAACACATAACAACACTTAGCAAATATTCAGTTTCATTTCAAGACACTATATGAATCGGGTCTTTATTCATAAGTGGCTCCCACTAGTTATCTAATTTATACAACCCCTAAGTGAAAATTAAGCATTCATAATGCTAGTGGAAATAGGGATCCTACATTCCATCACACAACCTCGGCTGTGTAGCACGACACATCATGTGATGTTCAATAGGCAGACAACTCTTGTCAATTACATCTTATGTTATTGCCTAATAAAACTTTAGCCTCTTGAATAATTGAGTCACGGCTGTAGCACAACAAACTCAATATTCTAAGTCAAGTCTAACCCACATTTCGTACAATTAAATCAGTCTCCAACGGCCCACGACTGTAGCACGCAACGACCTTTAGATTCTAATTCAATGTACACATCTCTATGTAATAGACAAGTATTTCTTATTTCGAAATCAAAGCCCTCGGCTATAGGCACGAAACAACAATGATTTAAAAATAAGAACCACTTCTATTCTACCATGTTGGAAGGCTATGACCGACACAAACCCGTTGTGTCATTGGCCAATTACTACTTGATATTTTTTAATTTTAGAGGGATTATATAATGTTACAATCATAATAATATTATAAAGAGATTCTCCTTTTTAAATTAAATATTTCAAATCAATAATCGATAATCAGATGATTCTCAGATCGGGGGGGAGCTTTGTCAAGAGGCGTCACTTAATACCCCGTTCTTACAGATAGAAATCTGCTTTTGACAGAATCATCCTTCTCTCAATATGGAAAATTCATATTTAATTACGTGTTTCATAAATATAAGAATCTCACAATTGTATTCATAATATATTGTTA